>NW_028270180.1:104808094-105167629 GCF_037043375.1 Chiloscyllium plagiosum
GAGGGGTGAGGCTTTATGCACTCTTGAGAGACTATTTCCAGAAAATGTGCTGGTAACAGAAATTCATAGTGAGGCAAAAAGTGCTCATTTATGTTAAGTGAGGCTAGAGTGTCCAGAAAAGATTGGAGCATGTGTGATAGGTGTACTAGACCCATAACTCTCAGCTCGAGGAATAAAATTTGTCCTTGCAAATAATATAGCTGATTCACTGGTCGGCGTGCTGCCTACTCTAGTTGAAAAGCCAGTGGAGATGCGGGCAACTGAAGACCTGGAGAATGTTTATCCAGGAACTTCCCCTGATTGCCTGACCAGAAGATCACAGATGCACAGGTTTAAGCAGGATAAAGGCACAGATAAGGAAGCTGACGTAGAGTTATCCGAAAGTTTCCTTTTGATCAGATAAGTGGAAAACAGAAGGAGCAAGTAGGAAAACATGAACGTATTTTTAGCTCTGCTAAGCTGATTGAATTACAGCAGAAAGATGTGGAGTTACAGAAGTTATATCAAAAGATATCTAGCAAGAAAGAGAATGATTGCATTCCTGTGTATTATTACTTTACAAATGATGTTTTAATGCAGATATGGAGATCAGCACTCATTGAAGCAGATCAGACGTGACAGAAATTCATCAAATTGTTTTGTCTGTTGGGTATAGAAAGGAGGTGCTGCGAGTGGCACATGAGCTATAACTTGGATATCATTTCGGAGTGAGGACATTACAGGCTGAAATACAAAGATATTTTCACTGGCCTGGACTACACAAAGATGTAGTGAATATTGCAAAATGTCTCAAACATGTCACACACGCAGTAATAAAACCTGCAACTTTAATGCCTATTCCAGCATTTGAGGAAACTTTCACAAGAGTCTTGATAGATTGTGTAGGTCTCCTATCGCAAAGACTAAGTGGGAATAAGTATTTCTTAACAATAATGGATGTGTCGACTAGATTTCCAGAGGCAGACCCATTATGCAGCATCACAGCTAAAAGAGTTGTAGAAAAAAATACTTATTTTTTACGTAGGGATGGACTACCAATAGAGATCCAGACAGATAAACCTCACATCCGAACTATTCAAGAAGGTGATGGATAAATTAGGAATAAAGCAATTCAAATCTGCTACGTAGTATTCGGAATCACAGTGAGCATGAGCGAGATGGCATCAAACAGTGAAAACCATGTTGAGGGTTTATGATCAGGAGAATCCAGATGATTGCGATAAGGAAATTACTTTTAAACTATTTGTGATCAGAGTCGCACAGAGTGAATCGACCAAATTCAGACTATTTGAATTAATTTTTGGGCATGAAGTAAAAGGACAGTTAACATTGGTTAACATCGGTTAACATTGGTTAAGGAGAAATTAATAAGGCAGAATTCAGAGATCACACATTTGGACAATGTGTCAAATTTTAAATAGAGCTGGATAGTTGGCTAGACAGCATTTAAAAGTATCGCAGCATACAATGAAACAGGAAGTGGATCAGAAATCACAAATTCGCAATTTTGCAATTGGGAATAAGGTATTGGTGTTACTTCCAGTAACAGTTGAGCCTTTAGAAGCAAGTTTTAGTGTACCTTATCAAATTGGGAAGAAATTGAATGAGGTGAACTACTTGGTACGGACTCCAGACAGGAAGAAATCTCACAGAGTGTGTCATGTGAATATGCTCAACAGGTATTTTGATAGGGAAGGAAAGCAAGAGGAGAAGGTATTAATGATTACAGCACAGAAGGAAGACCCACGTTCAGAGGATTCTGAATTGGACATTCCTAATATCAAATTGAACAATGAGAAAGTTGTCAAAAATTGGGATAAATTATTGAGTTACCTTCCACAGGAAAAGCATAGTGACCTGAAAGAGTTATTACGATATCTTGGAGAGATATGCGGAAATAAACTGGGAAGTACGAACAGAATTGTGCATGATGTAGACACAGGAAATGCTGTTCTGATTAAATAACACCCTTAAAGGCATTATTCTCTAAAGTTGGCACAGGTTCAGAAAGAAATAGAGCACACGCTCCAAGATGGCATAATCGAAATGAGTTACTGTGCTTGGAGCTCATGTATAGTCATGGCGCCAAAGCCACATGATACCCAGTGGACATGTGAGGACTATCACAAACTCAACTTCGTTTAAAAGACGGATGCATATCATATTCCATGTTTGGAGAACTGTGTCGAAAAAGTGGGAGAAGCTACTTACATTTCTAAGTTGGACTTGCTCAAAGGCTACTGGCACGGACCTCTGTCAGAGAGAGCAAAGGCAATTTCGGCTTTCATAGCACTAAATGGATTGTATCAGTTCAAAGTTGTGGCATTTGATATGTAAAACGATCCAGCCACATTTCAGAGACTGATAATGAGGTCATTGTCGGATTACCCAAACATGTGGTGCACATTGATCAGACTTGTTTGATTGACTTCAGAAGGCAGGTTGGGTGGTAAACCTAGCTAAAAGTGAATTTGAGAAAGCCAAGTCACGTTCCTGGGTCACGTTATTGGACATGGACCAATGGCCCCATGAGATACAAAAATGAAAGTAGTTGGGGAATATTCCACACTGTCGACAAAAAGAAATATGTAGTACTACGGTTGCTGGGATTGACTGGATCTTACTGAATGTTTGTGCCAAATTTTAAGCAGTGTGGCTGCTCCACTCACCGAATTGTCAAGGGCAAGAACTCTCAGTGGACAGAGGACTGTCAAAAGGCATTTTACAGCCTACAACCTGTGTTAGACACTGCCCCAATATTAGCTACACTAGATTACACGAAGACTTTCAAGGTGGCTATCGATGCCAGTGATGTGGGTATTGGTCCGGTGTTCCTGCAGGGGGATGATGAGGGAATAGGACGACCCATCGGGTATTATTCTGGGAAGTTGAACGTTCATCAACAGAAATGTTCAACCCGTGGAGCAAAAGACTTTAATGTTGGTGTTGGCATTACACCATAACTGTGTTTAAATTACCAGCAATGTATCTCAGACAATCGTATACACTGATCACAACACATTGACATTTGTGGAAAAAAATAAAGACAAAAATGTCAGACTGTTTAGATGGAGCTTGTTGTTGAAGCCATTCAATCTGATAATTGTGCATGTGGCAGGTCGTGAAAACGTGAAAGCTGATGAGTTCTTGAGACTCGAATGAGATACGGAGGTGTTCGGTGGTGGGTACACCGCGGCCTGAATTTGCATGGGGTTGTGCATGTTTGAATGTTTACAATTAGTATAATGTATCTGTCAGTTTTGAGACTACTAATTGGGTTTGAAGGGTTAAAAATGCAGCCACCTTTTAACATTGATGGTTCTTTTTTATTGGGGTTTGGTACAGAGATGAAAAGTATTTTCAGAGACATTTTGTTTATATGGAAATAGATGAGACTTCAGGCCAAAGTGGTCATGCTTTATAAGTGACCAGTATAATGAACGGAGAGTGGTGAGCTATTTTAGTTGAAATAGCTGAACTGAGCAGTTTTCAGTTGAGTCTTAAACTGGGAAGTTCAACTGGGAGCTGTGTGGAAACTCTCTCTCTCTTTTCTGACCTTCAACTTCAACCTGGAAGTTTGTGTTCCATTTATACTGGTTTTTATTGGGAGTTTGCTTATTGGGACAGTTTCGGAATATTCGGAATAGCATCATTAAGTCTAGCTGAATCGGTTGCATTCTGTCGTGATTCTTTATTCTGTTCTTTGTGTTTCATTGTGTAATTTTATGAATAAAGTTTATGTCTGTTTTAAAATCTAGTAGTCAACCTAGCTAAATTACCCCTGGTAATTTTCATTGTACACTTATAGAAACAAATTGCAAAGGTATGCTCTGGGCTGCCTGCTTAAAAGTGTTTTGAGTAGTCCAGCCTAGTTCATAACATCTCGGAGATGGAAGATGCCTCCTTGGGACTTGGCACAAACCAATCACTTTCCCTCCTCATGATCAGCAAACTACGTTAACATAGCACGTGTGTACCATTAGCAATGGAGCCAGGAGGAACAACATAGAGCAGTCTGTCTGTGCAGTCTATGCCTCACTAGTTTGTCGTGTTGAAGCAACAATCACATCCTCCTATTTCAGTGTATCAGTTTTGAGGGGCTGAATGGCCTCTTATGTTCATGTGTCAGTGTCTCGAGGAACTGAATGTCTTCCTCCTGGCCCGAAGGCAGAGGTTCAAGTACTTTAGTGGGCAACCCGTGCTTTCTGCCTACCAACACGTAGTGCTGACTAGAATCTATCTTCCTGAGTTATAGAAGACAAACAGAAGGCTGGAAGAACACAACAAGCCAGGCAGCATCATGAGCTGGGAAAGTCAACATTTCAGATACAACCGTTCTTCAGAACTGGGTTGAGGAGTAGGGGGAGCTGCAGATCAAGAGGGAATGGAGTTGTTGGAGTAGGGAGATCGGGGGATGGTGAGTTACGGCTATGTGGACACAAGTGGTGGGTGCAACCTGGTTGGGCAATGGGAGGGGTGAATCCGGTTGCGAGCTGAAACGTTGAATGGAAGACCTCCCAGTCACTTCCTATTTCAATTCTCGTTCCCAATCCATTTCCGACATGGCCATCCTTGGCCTCCTCCATTGCCACAAGAATCCAAACCATAATTTGGAGGAACCTGTGCAGCCAACACTCCGGGGACTCAACTTTGAATTTTCCAATTTCAAATAACCTCCATTCCAATCCCCCGACTCCCTTCCCTTGCCCTCCCCTCCCTTCCATTCCTCTGAGCAACCTCTTGTCCAGCTACCAATGGGATTTAGCCCCCCCATCAACAACTCGCTGATACCCTTTATCTGTGTTCACTTACCCCCACCTCGCCACTCTGCCTTCTCCTCCCTCACCCACCCGTTTATCTATAGACCCCCTTACTCCAATCCACAGTCCTGACGAAGGGCTATATCCAAGGTGTACACGTCTCAAAGTCTTGATGCTGCCTTGCTTATTCTGTTCTTCTAGCTTTCTGCCTGTGTATTTTGTATTCCAACTCCTGCTTTTATTTTAAATTGCCTTCTTGTGTAACAGGCAGGAGTAAGTGAACGCATTGCACCTCTTGTTATCTAACAGATCAGATGGGCTGAATGGGTTTCTTATATTACTGTGAAACCAGCTAGAGATCCTGAAGGGGTTCCTCTTTCTTTTAATCGTGAGAATGTTTAGTGTCCAGCAGTGCTTTTGATTCATGTTACCTTTACATTAAATGTTTTCCAGATTTGATACTTTACTACCTTAGGAGGTGACTCATTGTTTTGAACATTGTATAATCTTCACAGAACATCCCAACCCCTGATCGTATGACAGAAGGAAATACATTGATGTAGCAGCTGAAGATGTTTTTGCCAAAGAAGCTACCCTGAGGATTTCCCACAGAGATATCCAGGGACTGGGAGGATTGATGTCCACCAGCCCCATTGTGTTCTGAATGATCCAACCAGTGGGGAGTTTACAACTGATTCCCATCAAGTTCAATTTTGTTCAGTCTCCTTGACATCTTGCTCAATCAATTATTGCCATGATGTCAGGGCCAATCACGCTGACGCTGTGTTCATACCCTTTATCCATGTCAATAGACCAAGGTATATGTGTGTGGGGAGTGTTTCCTTCTCTCAGAGGGTAATGATGGTTGGGACCAGACAGTTAGGGGAGGCCAAATCACTGAAATGTTGGGTGTTGCGAGTGGGTGTCAATGGATTTTGACCCGTTAGAGAGTCGAGGGCTACAAAGAATTGGGCATAAAAGTGAAATTGTGGCCGAGTGCAGATCAGCCCTGACTTACTGAATGGAAGGGGAGGTCTGAGGGGTTATGTAACCTGGTTTTATTCCAGTATGCCCCATAGTCCAGTCACTTTGTGGCGTCTTCCATTTCCTGTGTCACTGACTTCAAGTAGCTGAATAGACTGATCCTGTTGCTGTGTAACTGGATACTGGTGCTGCTTGATCTGGTTACAGTTTTATAGGCCCGAGGGGCTTATTGGCCTCCTCCTGTAATTTTATATCAGGATCCAGGGGCTGAAAAGCCTCATTCTGCTCTGGTGTAACTGAAATCCGTATTGACTAAATCTCCTCCCCTTGGAGAAAGTGAGCACTGCAGATGCTGGGGATCAGTATCGAAAAGTGTGGCACTGGAAAAACACGGCAGGTCAGGCAGCATCAGAGGAACAAGAGAATCGATGTTTTGGACGTTCCTGATGAAGGGCCTATGTCCGAAACATAGATTATCCTGCCCCTCGAATGCAGCCTGACCTGCTGTGCTTTTCCAACACCACATGTTTCGACGTCCACTGCCCCACCCAAGTCAATTTTCCTGGTCACATCATCCAATAACTTTAAGAAAATTGTCAGGCATAAACCTCTTCGCGCAAAGTCACACTTATTATTCCTAATCAAAGCCTGTCTTTCTAAGTACATGTACATCTTATCCCTCAAAACCTTCTCAAGTAACTTACCGACCACGGATGTTAAACCTACTAGTCTGTAGTTCCAAAGCTTTTTTTGTTCAGTTCTTCTTGAATAGGGGCACACCATTTGCTATCCTCCAGCCTTCTGGGACGTGACCTGTGGTTAATGATGATCAACATTAAAAGCCAGAATCCCTGCAAATTCTTCTGGAGCCCCTTGAGGTATTCTTGGATATATTGGGTAAGGACCATGAGATGTATCCACGTTCAAACATTCTAGTACGTCCAAAATCTCCTCTACTATGATATGGATCGTCCCTAAGATTTCACCACTAACTTCCTCAAGTTCTCAAGTCAAATGTCTTTCTCTACGGTAAACATAGAGTAGAAATATTCGTTGAGGATATCACCCATCTCTTATAGTTGCACATATACTTGTGCACATTGATCTTCGCGGGGTCCTATTTTCTCTCCAGTTATTGCTTTTTCTTTTAATATATTTAAAGTACCTTTTTGGATTCATCCTAATCTTCTCAGCAAAGGCTCTTTATTACTCGCTTTTCGCCCCACGGATTCCCTTCTTCAGTAAAATCCAGTATCTCTTATATACCTCCAGGGATTCCCTTGATCCGAGCTGCCTGTACCTGAGCCACGCCTCAAGTTCGAACATGAACCTGTGCACCAGTTTCGTCCCTCTCCATAACTATTTGAAAATTAGTAGAACTATGGTTACTGGTCCCAAAGTGCTCCCCAACTATTAACTCTGCCCTGTTTCCTAACACAATTTCGAGTTTTGCCCCTTCCTAAGTAGGTCACTCTGTATGCTGCTTGGGGAAGCTTTCCTGATGCATTTAACAGAGTCTATCTCATCAAATTCTTTAACGCTCTGGCAGTTCCAGTCTGTATAAGAAAAATGAAAATCCCCTATTATGATAACCTTATTGCTCCTGCAGGTCTCCCCTCTCTCCCTGCATATTTGTTACTCTCATTCCTGTTGACTATTTGGGGTCCTTTATTACATCCCCAATCACCTCACCAACGCCTTCCTATTTCTTAACTCCACCCACAAAGCCTCACTGGGTGATCCATCTGTTATTTTATCTCTGATTCCTGCTATGGTACTCCCCTTAATCATAAATGCAACTCCCCTCCCCTCCTTCCACCGTCTCTGTCTCTTCTAAAGCACCTGTACCCTGGCACATTAAGCTGTTAGTCCTATCCATCACTTAGCCATGTTTGTGTAATGGCTATAATATACCAGTACCACCTACCCATTCAAGCCCTGAGTTCATCAGCCTTACCTGTAGGCCTTCTTGCATTGAAATAGATGCAATTTAATCCAAAAGGCAGTATTTTCTTTCTGTCGTTTTCCAGCATGACCTTACTATTTCTGATTATTGTATCAGCTTCCAGTCTCGCACCTGCCTCCCTCCTCTTGAGGACACCACCCCCTGCCAATCTAGTTTAAACCCACCCTTGTAACACTAGCAAAACTGGACGCCAAGGTATTGATGTCTCCTCCAGTGCATGTCTCGGACGGTAATCCCCCTCTCAGGAGATTACCACTGTCAAGGTTTTTTGTTAAATGTTTCTCCTAGCTCTCTGTAATCACGCTGCAGGACCTCGTCCCTATTTCTACGGGTATCATTTCTGCCAGTGTGCATAATGATTTCTGGCTGCTCACCCTCCCCCTTGAGAATGTTCTGCAGCCACTTGCAGAATCCTGGACCCTAGCACCTGAGAGGTAACCCAACATCCTGGATTCCCGTTTGTGACCACAGAATCTCCGATCTGTCCCTCTAACAATCGACCCTCCTATCTTTTACATCCTGTTTACGTTTACCCTTTCCCACTGTGCCCCAGAGCCAGTGGTAATACCACCAACCTGGTACTGCTGCTTTCCCCTGAACGGTTATAGCCCCCAACAATCCAAAACGGTATACTTCTTTTCGAGAGGAATGGCCACAGGGGATTCCTGCACTCCCTGCCTACTCCCTTTGCCATTCCCGGTGGTCACCCAACTACTCTCGCCTGGAACATGACAGGAAGCAAGGAACGCCTGTTGGATTAAATCATGTTTATTTAAATGCAACAGGGCTGACAGGTAACAGGGCTGACAGGTAAGGCTAATGAACTCAGAGCGATGAACGTTGGATTGGAATATAACAGTCATTAAAAAAACATAACTAGGGGCGTGTCTTGGGTGTGGCCACCACACGAAAGCACTTATATATGAAGTTCTCAGATGACCCTGAGTGCATCCTAAATTAGATTACCTACAGTATGTAAACAGGCCCTTCGGCCCAACAAGTCCACAACGACCCAGCGAAAAGCAGACCACCCAGACCCACTCCCCTACACCCAACACCCAACACCCAACACCCAGGGCAATTTAGCATGACCAATTCGCCTAACATGCACATCTTTGGACTGTGGGAGGAAACCCATCCAGACAGGTGGAGAATGTGCAAACTCCACACAGGCAGTTGACCAAGGCACGATTTGAACCCTAGTCCCTGCTGCTCTGAGGCAGCTGTGCTAACCACTGAGCCATCGCGCTGCCCAGCGTAGCTCCCTAACACAGTCTCCCAGGAGCTGAAGCTGGGTGTAGTGCCCACACGTGTAGCCATCAGGGCCGGTGGAAATCTCCCTGAGCTAACACATCCCACAAGAGGAGCGTGCGGCTGCCCTAAAATACATGATTTTGTAGCTAGTTGATGTTCATATATCCTGGTGACTAGTTTTCTGATTGTTTTTCGTTGTAGTGTTTGTTATAGTTCTTGCAAATCTTATTGTTCCTGGAGAGAACAGACAAAGATGTGAATTAATTGCGCTGCTCAAAAATATGAAAAACGTTGCAGATTAGAAAAAGAATATTCTATTAGTTGGCATTACAGCCTCAAGCTATTCTAATTTCAAGGTTATCAGCAAAAGAGTGAAATAAGGTAAAATACTTTATTTAGAGAGTTGTTACGAATTGGAATTGACTGGCTGGGAAAGTTGAGTGGCTGGTTGAAGATTCAGAGAGCTGGATATATATTTGGAAATTATGAACTTAATGGGCAACAGAGAGAGGACTGGCAAATGGGGGGGGAGGTGTTTGGGAGACATTTTTGGAGCTGATTCATACATAATAGCCAATGGCCTCCTCCTGTACTTTAAAGTTTTGTACTCTATCATGTGCCAGCTGTGAATAAAAGTCAGTATCCAATTATTTAACTGTGTAAATGCTCGCAAATATCTGATTATTTGGTACAGCATAAGTATTTAAAATGCAAGTATTGCAAGGTCAGTTTCACTAAAAAGTCTAATTATTACTCAGAACATGAATATTTTACATGTTGTATTCCAATTACTAAAACAAATATATCATTGCTTTGCCACAAAACTCTTTGGAAAGGTCTGACTTTTTCCTGAAACGATATTATGTTCGTTGCTTTTTTTTTCACTCTCCACATTTCATATTAAACATTATTCATTCTAAAATTTGGAAGCTTTCAAATTATTATTCACTAAAATTTGATAACACAAATAATTTATTTAGTTTAATATCCACAGTCCATTTTGAATTATTGCCATTTTTAAGTTGTTGGCAAATAGCTGAAGATCGTACATTTCAGTGAGAAATTAAACTGATTGTTTATATATAAATGTATAAGAACGCTAATTCTATTTGTATGTTCAATCGTTTGCTCACTCTGAACATGTAATCATTCAGAAGCCAACCACTTTAAAAATATTGGAGTGGCAAAGCATTGCTTTGAATCCTGACATTGAATATCTAATTCTGATCACCACAAGAGTTATTTTCTTTCTTCAATAAAATAAAATGTACATGCTTTATTTCTGCATTAGAAAATCTTTTCAGGAGTTTATATTTTAGTTCCAAAAGTATAGAATCTACATAATTTATTTAAGAGATTATAGTTCAGTTGAATGATTATCATTCAAGTCTTATTTTGCACAATTCATGAAATATAGCAAACATCCGATTATTGTTCTGGTCATTAAACTCGACACCTTGCAATGAGCTACGCTGGAAATTGCTTCAAATAGATCTGAAATCATTTACAGTGTTATTGGACCTCACAGCTGCCTGTGATACAAAGAGACTCAATGACCTGTTCCAAAATCTGTGCATTGAGCTTCTAACCTGGTTCAGGACAGTCAGTCAAACATTACTTCAAAACAAATAATTTGGAATCCACTTTGGGCAATGGGAGAACCCGCCAACAGACTATCACTGGTCTCAGTATAGGTACTAATGTTTTCCAGGTTAAATACTAATAGCTGACCAGCAACCAAGTTTTAAAATTCATCTTCAGTCAGAGCCTGGCCCAGAGCACAGACGTGTTGACATGGAGAGCCGGAATCTCACCATACAAGTTACCTACGGTGATGAAATCTGACCTCCCTCCCAGACTCCATACATCTGCACCCCGGACCAGACATGGGTGAAGACGTTAACAAGTTGACAATCTATTGCAGTGCCTTTTATCTCACAAAGAAACCTCTAAAGCCATATCCAATAAATGTCACCTTCACATTCTCCAGTATCAAAATAAAATTATACATCTCTGTGAATGGTCAGAGATTACTACATGGGTCACAAAGTAGAATGTATGTGAAGTAACCTGTATCAAACGGCAATCCAAAGATCACATTAATAACTAAACTTGGCGGATTCTGTCTGGTTTAGGTAACCACACATATTATACTGGCTTTCAGGTGACTGTAACAATGCACACCATAACGGGAGGCTTTGAACTTACACCCCTCCAAAGCTTCCTGATCTCACACACATCACTCGCTCACACATTCAAAAATTGATGAGAATCCACAAGCTGGGTGAAACTATAAACATAGAACAGCGCAGCACTGTGCAGGCCCTTCGGCCTTTGACGTTCTTCGACCTTTTATCCTACTCTAAGATCAGACTAACCTGCATACCTTTCATTATACTATCATTCATGTGCCTATCCAATTAAATATCCCTAATATAGCTGACTTTACTACAACTGCTGGCTGTTCATTGCACAAACCCACCATTCTCTGTCTAAAGAACCTACCTCTGACATCTCCCCTAAACCTTCCTCCAATTAACTTAAAATCATACCCCCTCGAGAGCCATTTCCACTCTCGGAGAAAGTCTCTGGCTATCCACTCTATCTGTGCCTCTCATCATCTTGAACATCCCTGTCAAGTCACTTTCCATTCTTCTTCGTTCCAATGAGGAAAACACCTTAGCTACCTCAAATTTTCTTTGTATGACATGCCCTCCAGTCCAGCCAGTATCTTGATAAATCTCCTCAGCTCCCTTCCCAAAGTTTCCACATCTTTCCTATAACGAGGCAACCAGAACTGATCACAATATTCTAAGTGTGGTCTCACCAGGGCTCCATGGAGTTTCAGCATAACCTCGCAGCTCTTAAACTCAATTCCTCGGCTAATGAACGCTTCAAACACCTCCGAACACTAATTTCTTACGCTAGAAAAGCGCTTTTCCAGCAACACATTTTTAAGCTCTGATCCCCAGCATCTGTAGTCCTCGCTTTCTCCTAATTTCTTAAGTACTGGTGAGGAAGTACGCCACTTTGACTAGGTCTGCATATCCATTCTAGGACAGGCCAAACAGAGACAAGCACAAGAATTCCTAGAAACATGGCATTCCTACCGGAATTCCATTAACAAACACATCAATTTTGACTCCATCTACCATCCTCTGAGAAAAAGGGCCGGCAATGGCATAATCGACACAGGAAATTACATTATCAACTCAAGGAAAATGAAAAATTTAAATAGAAATTGGGAGATAACACCAGCACTTCACTGGAAGCTCACTTACTGAGTCCAGTCAATGGAACAAACTGGGAACTGCCATTAGCTATTGCTTCAGAATATATCTGAGTGTTCGTGACGGCCACCACATAGAATAATTGAATGAAAGTGCGAGGCTGCACCACCAAGTGCATATCCAAAGGCTTTTTAAAAAGTTTGTGAGATTACCTGCTCAATCTCCGCCTAGGCAATGCATTCCAGGTGCATGTCCCCAGGGGCAGAACGGCGGCTCAGTGGTTAGCACTCCTGCTTTAGAGCGCTGGGTACCCCGGTTTGATTCCAGCCTCGGGTGATTGCCTGTGTGGATTTTGCACATTCTCCCCGTGACCGCGTGGGTTTCCTTCCACAATCCAAAGATGTGCAGGTTAAGTGAATTGGCCATGCTAAATTGCCAAAAGTGTTCAGGGATGTGTAGGTTAGGTGCATTAGTCTGGGGTTAATTTAGGAGGAAACTGTTTGGGTGTGTTACTCTTTGGAGGGTCAGTGTGGATTTGTTGGGCCGAAAGGGCTGGTTCCACACATAGGAACTTTATATTCAATATTTGTGCCACCCTCTCAGTTCAATACAGACTCCACAAATCCTCTCTCAATCCCCTGTCTTTCACTTTAAGTATGTGTCCCTTTGTTTTTGACCCTTCGAGTAAAGGAAACAGCTGCTGTCTGTTCATCCTCTCCATACCCCTTATGCTCTTGTATACCTGTACCCTGTTCCCTCCTCAACCTTCCCTGCTGCAAAGAAAAAAGGAGCAAGGTTAGCCCTCGCCCTTCAAAGTTTGAGTACTCACTTGTCTTGTTAATTCAGATGTGCATCATCTCACATTTATCAGTGTTAAACTTCATCGGCCATTAGGCTGGACATAGAAATTATCTGTTTATATCGTCCTGTAGCCTAACTCATTCTTCCTCACTGTGAAGTACCCAGCAAATCTTTGTGTCATCCCCAACTTTAGTTATCATTCCACTGCCATCCATCTTCCACATTCTCACCATCATCATTTATGAATATCACAAACAAACCTTGATTTCCTTCCTGTTCTCCAGATGTTATTCACAAAGGATTAATAAAGAATTCCAGTCTCATGTTGTCCTTATTTTGGGGAAATTACAGAGTGATGTAGTTAAAACCTATTATGAGGGAGCTGCAAATACCATTTTCGACACAAAGTTAAATTCACCTTTTACACTCTGTCCCTCAGCAAGTCTTATTCATAAAGCTAGTAACTAATTTAGGATGAACTCGGGTTTGGCACCTTGCACTGGAACATTAGGCGTTTGTGTGGTACTGTTCTTCGTAACAATAGTCAGAACTGAAGAAATCTTTCATTGGCAGGATGGACAGAGATTCATTGCTTGAATCAGTTAATGTGATGAGGATAAATATTCAACTAAATTTTATGTTACGGGCAAACTGCAGGAGATCAACTCATATTCTCATGCCTACATTGAATTGGAAGCAAATACATCCTGTTAAAAAAAAATCAAAAATGTTGAGACACAACGCCGGGGAGAAAAAAAAAACACGGCACCTGGATTTGATGGAGATACAAAACTGCAGAGTGAATGTACAATCTGAAAAAGAATCAAGTGATAGAAATCGAAGTGCATCAAATCTTAATTTTCAATGGAATAAGTTCCCAATTTTCCGGAACAGTGGTGGTTTTCACCCAACCTCACTTTTCCAAAAACAAGCTTTACCCAGTCACTAAAACGTCATTAGCCATTCTTCCTCCCCTTCCTACTCTTTCTTTACACTCCTACTTCCCTTGCACTACAACTTCTGGTGTCACATACTCTTCCACTGATGATATCTCTTCGCACCCTTCTTCTGCCACTCCCACTGTAAGTTACACCAATTCCCTAGTTACTCCCACTTCCACTGGACATCCCTTACCCCTTTTTGCTTTCCAAATGGGGTGATGGGAGCTCCTGGCTTCTGTGCTGCTATTGGTCATCAGTGAATGATGAGATTGAGATGATCAATGCCCAATGTCTAATAGTGTGTGTCTGTCATTATCCAATGCACCGTGAATTGGGTGGGTTTTTTTCCCCATACAGAGTGAAACGTTTTTTTTTTCTGTCTCTCTGTCACAGCGCTTAACAAAACAGCCTCTAACCCAAATAGGAAACACCTCTCCTCAGAATCAGAAGTCCATGCATCTGTTTATCCTTAAACGTTGCGAGGACAGTGACCACATTGTTCAATAAGCCGTGTTCTATCCTTTTTCTCTGTAGTATTTTAACTGATTTTCCAATGTCAGTTGAGGTGAGATCAAAGTAACTTCCCTTGCCATCAAAGTAGCATTTGACTCATGTAGCATCATTCACCCTCAGCAAACTGTGGTTAATGGAAATCAGAGGAACTTCTGTGCTGGTAATTTCCTCAATGAATAATGACACCATCCCCAGAGCTATTGGGAATGACAAATAAACTCTGCCCTTGCTAGTGCATTCCAAAACCATGGATGGATTTGTCTTATTAATAACATCAATATGCTTTAGGTTTTCACAGTTTGATCTAACGTCTCAGAAAAGTAAGACCTTGCTGGTTGAGTGTCACCCCAATGAAATCAGAGAATTACAGTAACATAACGATTCCGATTATTTTCAATCACTTACTTTCTGAGGACTTGTCGTGCAGTGTCGTTGCCACTGAGATCAACATTTTCTCTGTTCATCAGCATCACATCACATTGGCTCAAGGCTGCACCATTCCCCAATGCTACTTCATTCTCCAGCTCATTTGCCATGCTCGCCAGATATACGAGGCCCACAAGATGGAATAACTTAGAGATGCCTATGAGCCTCTGGAACCTGCCACCCCACCCATGCCATGCAATCTGAGTCCATCCCTTCCCCCAAGCCTGTTGTGTATTCACCATCCCTCCTAACCTTCCACACTCTAATGCTGAATGTTCTGTACTCAGCAAAGTTCTCAGCTTTATCCCTCTGTGCCCCACTTTAATGAATTTCAGGAACGACATCATGTTGAAATCCTCTTCCAACATCTTCTCCTCGGTGTCCATTTCTTTGGGCAAGAGTCCCCTCCCCATCCCATCGACCCTTCGCTCAGCTCCAACAGTCTCCCTCCCCCTGGATCCATTCCTCTGGCGTTTACTTGAACTCAATATGTTCATTGAGAACGCTCCATGGGAGTTTGGTTGTCTTAAATGCTCTGTATTCCCCCTCGTCCTATCCAACCTATCACCATCTGAACAGACTGTACGCTGTATGCTTCGATCCAACACTGACTATGTTATTCAGCCTGTGCTGATAATGGTGGTGCTGCTGTAGTCTGGTGGACTCACCTCTACATTTCAGAGGCTGAGTGCAAGCTCTCAGATACCTCCACGTATCACCTGCTGGTCCATAACCCTACCATGGCACATCAGGCTATATAATTTACTAAATCTGACCACATTTCATCTGGAGATTCCCACTCACTCCCCCACACGCCTCCCCCTCCCTGCACCCACTCACCCCCACCTAACTTTTCCGAAGCTGATGGTCATCTGATAGCAGATTTCGCTTTTATCTCCTCCTGAAAATCCACAAACAGATCTGCCGATGCAGACCCATTGCTTCAGCCTACTCCTCCCAAACGTGGGCCTAGGTTATACCTGTTCCTTCATGGGGTACGTAGACCATTCCTTGTTCCAGTTCTATTCCAGCCCCCAATCCACAACTCTTTCTCCAATACGTAGATGATATCATCGTTGCTGCTCCTCTCTCTTGTCAAGAATTGGAAAAGTTTGTCGTTTCCAATTTTCACCTCTCCCTCACTTTCACCTGGTCTACCTCTGACTCCTCCTTTCCTTTCCTCGACATCTCTGCTTCTATTTCTGGGGATAGGCCGGTCACTGATATCCAGTATTAACCCATCGACTCCCACACCTCCCTGGAGAATACATCCTCACACCCTGTTTCATGCAAAGACTCCATACCATTCTCCCAATTCCTGCCTCTCCACCACATTGCTTCTGATGATGTCAATTTAAAAATGTGGCCTCTGAAATGTCCACCTTCTTCCTCTACCGAGAACTCCCCAGCACTGTTATTGACAGAGCCCTCAACCAGTTCCGACCCACCTCCTGCACTGCTACCCTCAGCCTCTTTCTTCCCTGCTGCAACAGCGTTCGAGTTCCCCTTGTCCTTACCTACCATCTCACCAGCATTCACATGCAGAAGATCATCAGTCTGCATTCCCCCACCTCCAGCGAGATGCCACCACCAGACACATATTTGCCTCATCTCCCTTTTCCCCTTTTTGAAGGGACCATTTTCTCCAGGATACCCTGGTCCGCTCGTTATTCACTGCCCGCACCTTCCCCGTCCCCCAACACACCATCTCCCCAAGCCCCCACCACAGGTACACTTCATTTTCCCCTGCCGGAGGTGTTACATTTTCCAATTTACCTCCTCCCTCGTCACTAACCAAAGACCAAACATACCTTCCAGGTGAAGCAGCATCCTACCAACATTTCCCACAATCTGGTCTACTACATTCGCAGCTCACATTGTGGTCTGCTCTACATTGGGGAAACTAAAGGTGGACTGGGTGACTACTTCCCAGAATATCCAAGCTGTACCTATGCAAAAGACCCTGAGTTTCCAGTTGCCTGCCAGTTTAATACCCCATCCTGTTCCCTGGCCAATATCTCTGCGTCAGGCTTGCTGCAGTGTTCCAGGACATTTAACGCAAGCTGGAAGAACAACACCTCATTTCCCGCAGGTGGACCCTGCAGCCATACAGACTCAAAATAATGTTCAATAATTTTAGGGAATGAACTCCTCAATGCCCCCTACCCATACCTAGGCCTAGTTCTCACATGACCTTCCATTACTCACCCCCTATTGTTAGCTACTAACAGTCTCCATTAACAGCTATTCAGCTTCTGCGGTATATTAAACAACATTTTAAAGGCTACATCCGTTCTGAGGAAGGGCCACTGAACTAGAAACGTTAATTCTGATTTCCCTGCACAGATGCTGCAGACCTTTTGCAGCAACTTCGGTTTTTGTTTCAATAATGTTTCACAATGTTTTTGTATCACAATGCAATACGTCATGGATATTTCGAGCTCTGTCAAGCATAGGAACATTGTAAGTTCTCATTTAATGTCCATAAACAAATATTCGAGATTCAACTGAGACAGCAGCTTTGCTTGTATCGTTCAGATCAGTCAATTTGTCACAGTTCAAAAGAAAACGAAGTCGATAGAGGGAAACTCAGCAGGTCTGGCACCCTCTGAGCAGAAATACACAGAATTGACCTTTGATTTCAATATGACTTTTTCAGAACAGTGTCACATCATATTCGATATGTTAACTCTGTTTCTCTATAGTCATTCCAAGCTGGAAAAGATGATGGGGAAACGCAACCCATCATCTTTTCCAGCTTGGAATGACTATATGTCTACTGTTAGTCTCCTGTATTGTCCCCATTGCCCTTCACATCTTGTTACGAGTGTCTGCTTTTAATTGTAAGTATCCTGCCAGATATGAACAATATGATAAATCTCAAACAAAAAGAATAAAAAGAACTTAGAGGGCAAGCTCAGCAGGTCTGGCAGTATCTGTGAAGAGAAATCAAAGTGAATGTTTCAGGTCCGGTGACCTTACTCAATCTCTACTCCCAATGATTAAATGGTGTGTATAAACTATAGTTCACTTTATCACATTTAATATTATCCTTTTAGTTCACATTGTCATTCCGCATTGCATCTCCCAAATGTTGCCTGTTTCCTTGTTATGCATTAGATTTAATTCTGTCTGTCAGAAAGAGGAATGATGACTGGGGAATATCATTGTACTCCCCGTGCAGTCTCCACAGCCACTGCTCCCATTCCGCCTACCTCCCAGCCAATAATTACTTCATTCGAACCTGACTCATTAATTCATAAGTCTAAATGAATACGTTCATTGTAATTATCACTTTTAGTGTTGGACTGAAGCCAAAGTGCATACAAAGTACGGTTTACAGCAAATAAAACTGCATTTAGGAGTCTGTCAATTTATATAAATAAATTACTGAAGCATATTCCCTATGCAAGTTCCAAAGTTGCCTTCTTTGAGTAGTGAGAGGAACATTCAGAGAAGTTCACATTTCCTGTCAATGTTCAGAGCGACTGTGCCTAATGACAGTCTGTTCGCTAGCGTTTGTTCCCGTGGAGGAGAGATCAGCAGAGTAACAACATCCTGGTTGTGATTCTTCTGGAGGGGGGGGGAGGGGGTGGAGGGATTTTTGGAGAGATGGTTACAGCAGAGTAAACGGACAACAGAGCAAAATCAAGTAGCCTACGAAAAAAAAAATATTCTTATACTCCCTCACAACTGACTTCACTAGAACAATTGGTGATGGGAGATGTGACCAATAGCCAGAAATGTCAACTTGTAGTCCAGTCCAGATATATTGTGAACTGAATGCGCTGTGTTGAAAGTTGGGACTGTTTGCTCTGACTGTGATTGATGTCAATCTCCATGCAATGCAACTGTGTCACTGGAGGGTTTCTCTCTCCTATTAGCAAGAGGCTTCATTCAGTGCGTTATCCGACTGTAGTAACAGATGCAACAGCTCTAACAGTAACAGAGACCAACAGCTGCACAGATCTGAATCTGAGAATAACGGACTGGAACATTACAACAATGGAGAGGAGGTTTTCCTTGAGTCTTTTCAAGATTTCCCCCTCTTGGGGATTTCTACCGTATCGGATATCAGCAGTGCTGATGATTATTCTGGGCGGGGTGGAGAGTGTGCTACTCACCTATTCTCGCTATTGTTGGTGTTCTCTACATCTGTCCATTCATTAATCCCATAACCAAGTTTGAACTCCGTTGCAAGTTCTTTATCTATATTTGTCAGAGAAAGAAACTATTGTCTTCAGTTTCAATTGCAGTCTCCATTCAATACCCATGAATTGCAGACCACTCCCTCACAAATATCTGAGAACAAAACTGTGCACAACCTAGAGATCCCTTTTTGCCGTGAACTTATTTATGTCTCATGTTCTCTTTGTCACCAAACATGTCCACTCCCAGCTCCTCATATCCCCAATCTCCATCTCTGTGTCAGCATTGTTGCTGAACAAACTATTGGCTGCACGTTGGTAAATTCAGACTTAATGTTTCAAGGTCTCTTCTGACCACTTTTCCAATTACAAATATTTCAATCACAAAATTCCTCTTGTCTCGGATGTTGCTTCATGATTAGGACAATGTATGAATGTAGGAATGTCGCTGGATGTAATTCAGAAGCAAAGCTAATTAAACGAAAGATATTGTTTCAAGTGATTTGTTTCAAGTCCGACCACAGCTGATGACAGAACTTAAATAAAAATGATAAGAATTGGAATAAAGATGAATTTCATGAAAAACAAACATAAAAGCAACATTTTGTCTGAAAACCTTCTTCTTTCACTGATCACCCTCGGTGAAGAAATCTGGATTAAGTGTGACTTTAGACCAATGGCAATATGCTTAACTTTATATTATATTGCAGAATGGCCTCAGAGTCAGGGAAACTAGTGATGGTCACCAAATGCTGCCCTTGGCAGAGATGTAAACATCCCACGAATTAACAAAATTGAAGGTGAAATCAAATAAAGGAAGATGCTGAAAGTCTGAAATTATAGAAAGAAATGCAAAGAAATGAACAGAAAGTGCTGGGGAACTTTCCTGAACTGAAAGCAGCTGGAAAGGAGTGCGATAATACCATTGACAGTGAAGTTTGCTTTGAAGGGAAAGAGGGATCAATAGAGAAAGAGAGATATAGAAGAAAAAGAGCAAACAAAGAGAATGATGATAAGCTGGGCTGGAAATAAAATGTGACATTCACCTCATTTGTTTTTCTCTTTTCCCATCTTACTGAATAACATGCCCATGTAGATACAGGTATCCCCCGCTTTTCAAAAATTCGATTTTTGCCACTTCCCTTTCCGAATGACTTACATTAGGACCTAGTTTCGCTAACCAAAAGAAATCCAAACAGGATTTTCACTTTTACGAAGAAATCCGAAATGTTTCCCATATAAATTAGTGCTACGGCACTTTACACCATATCAGATCGCGAACGGTTTCGTAGGAACACACTACTTACAAATAGTGAGGGAAACCTGCATATATCTAAGATCATGTTTAAAGCAATTTGATTCCCTCTGTCTGTCCTTCCTAAGTGTGGTCATCTTCTTATATTCATTAATTAGATGTGGGTATCTCTGACTGAGGCAGCATCAGTTCATTTTCCCAGTTGCCCTTGAGAAAACCTTGAGCCACTGTAGTCCACGTGTTTGATCTGATTTGGTTTCGTTTATTTTAGTCAAATGTACAATGGAAAGGTTTGTTTTTATTGTGGTACAGGCACAAGACCCTAAACAAGAAAACAGAGATCACAGGGTCCTTGGACAGAGTGAGGCATACAAGGTTAGAGCTTCACAGGAGGTGGACAAAGTAAGATCGACATTAGCAAGATTAATATTATTTGAAAAGTGAGAGATGTCAATTTGTCAGTCTAATAATGGGAGGGAAGGAAGTATTCCTGAGCATGCTGCTCCATGTTTTCAAGCCTTTGTGTCTCCTCCCTGTTGGAAGAGGTTGTGGGAGATCATTACCGGTTTGGGAGAGATCTTTGATGTTGCCAGCCTTTCTGCGACAATAACAAGTACAAATGGACGGAAGGTTGTCTTCCGTGATGGTCTGGACTGTGCACACAGCCGTCTGTAGTTTCTTATGGTCCGAGGAAGAGCAGATACAATGTGAGGTCATTATGCAGCCGAATAGAATGCTTTGCGTTGCCAGTGTACAGAGCACTGGGAGATTTGCCAGTACACAGAGCACTAGATGTAACAATTTGCTGTTAAATGGATACCCACGTTCTGGTTGCTGTTTTGACAACAATTGAAATTTAACTGATAATTTTAAATTATGTCCTCTATACCAAAACCTTGTGGAGTATTGCCAACATCGAACCAATGAGCCATCAGCTGCTTCAAACGAATAGAGAAGCCATCACAATAGACAATAGGTGCAAGAGTAGGCCATTCAGCCCATCGGGCATCCACCGCCATTCAACATGATCATGGCTGATCATTCCTAATCAGTATCCTGTTCTTGCCTTATCTCCATAACAACGAAGGAGAAAGAGACAGGAACAAAGGGAAGGAGAGAAAGAACACAGCGAGGGAAACAGATGGACAGTCAGTCAAAGAGAGAAAGGAAACAAAACAAACAGTCACATGGGCAGGGAGAAGGGAAGATAATAGGTTTAGGGAAAGAAACAGAAGACAGAAGATAGATGTTGGCAGCCTTTCTGCGGCAACGAGCCGTGTAAACAGAGTCAATGGTTGGGAGATTGCAGTCCGTCATAGTCTGCGCTGTGAACACAATCTTCTGTAGTTTCTGATGGTCCTGGGCAGAGTGTTGCCATACCAGGCCATTACGCAGCAGGACAGTACGTTCGCAATGGTGCATCTGTAGAAGTAGTGCATGCTAAATATCCTGAGCCAAGTGAGGAAGGAGAAAAGTTTTTGAACCATCGTGACTGTCACACCTATGTGAGAATCCAAGGTCGGTTGCCAGTTATCATCACTCCAAGGGACATGACGCTCTGCACTCTCTCAACCATTGATGTAGATAATGGTTTGTTCCCCTCCTTTCGTTCTAAAGTCAATGATCAGTTCTTTACTTTTGCCAAATTTGAGAGGGAGGTTATTATCATTTCACCATGCCACCAAACCTACTATCTTCTTTCTGTGTTCAGACTCATCGTTGTTTGATATCCCTCCTGCTTTGGTGATGTCATCAGAAAACTTACAGTTGGCATTGTTTGGAATTTGGCAACACAGCCACGTGTGTACAGGGAGTACAGTAGGGGGATGAGGGCACAGCCGTGTGTGTACAGGGAGTACAGTAGGCCCTGAGGACACAGCCGTGTGTGTATAGGGAGTACAGTAGGGGGCTGAGAACACAACCGTGTGTGTACAGGGAGTACAGTAGGGGGCTGAGGACACAGCCATGTGTATACAGGTAGTACAGTAGGGGGCTGAGAACACAGCCGTGTGTGTACAGGGAGTACAGTAGGAGGCTGAGGACACATCCTCCAGGAGCTCCAGTGTTGAGTGTTATTGTGGCGGAGGTGCAGATACCTATCTTCACTAATTGTGGTCTGGGAGTCAGAACCCGGGGGATCCAGTTGCAGAGAGTGGAGCCACGACTAAGCTCATGGAAATTTGAGATTGGTCTGGAGGGGTAATGATGTTAAAGATGGAGCTGTCGTCAATGAGCAGGAGTCTGGTGTAGGTGTCTATGTTGTCCAGATATCCTAGGGATGAGTGCAGGGCTCGGGATACGGCATCTGTTGTGGACCCGTTACATCAGTCGGCATATTATAGGGATCAAGTCAGGCTGGGAGATTGAAGGTGATGTGGGCCATAACCAGCCTTTCAAATCAATCCATGTTTATTGAGGTTCGAGCCACTGGGCGGTAATCATTAAGTCATTAAAGCATGAGCTTTCTCACTTACAAGGTGGATGTTGGTCTTCTTGAAGCAGGTTGGGACTTCAGCTTGTGGGAGGGAAAGGCTGAAATTGTATGTGAATACCTCTGCCAGTTGGTTCTCACAGGATCTGAGTGCTCAGCCGGGAACACTATCAAGGCCCGTCGCTTTCCTTGATTTGACCTGCAGGAAGACTGATCATGTGTGCAGCGGTGAGAGTGGGCACAGTTACATCCGAGGTTGTCGGGGCAGGTTTCAGCCTGGCAGTCACACAGTTATTCATCATAGGCATCCCCTCGCCGACCTCCCTCCATCGTCATCAATACACAGTGACATGGTTTGTGTGAGCACCACTCAGTTAGTGTTGAGACGGAGTGACATCAATAGACTCGGATTGTGCGCCATAATGAAGTAAACTCACAACAAAAGGGGATAGGGTGTGCTTCTACTGAGAGTCGGTGGTGCAGGGACTGAAGACTTTACAGGTGTAATTCAAGTCAAGCCACTGCTTCAATCTGAATGGAGTCAAGCACCTTGACTGTTGTGCCTTGCAGATGGTGGACGGTTCTTAGGGAGCCAGGAAATGTATTATATATGAACAAACTGGACAAAGGACTTGAGGGCAGTTTTACTAAGTTTGCAGATATTATTGAGGAAGTGGGGAAGCTGCAGAAAGGCTTGAACAGTTTAGGACAGTGGGAAAACGCATGGCTGATGGAACACAATAGGGGAACGTGTGAGAATATGCACTTTGGTAAGCGGAATAGAGGAGACACTATGTTCTCATAGGATCCATTAAATCTGAAACCCAAAAGGATTATGAAGCACTCGTCCTCTCTTATGGTTAACGTGCATGTTCAGTTGGCAGTTAGGAAAGCAAAAGCAATGTTCGCATTCATTTCGAGAGAGCAAGAATGAAAGACGGGAGACATATTGCTGAGAATGTAATGGGCTATGGACAGACGGCATTTGACCAATTTAAGCTGTTTTGGGCACTATCTCTGGAGAAAGATCTGCTGGTGTTGGAGGTGATCTATCCTGGGGATGACAGCTTGTCATATGAGCGGCAGTGTGTGTACTCGATGGAATTTAGAAGAATTGTGGGGTGTGGGGGTGTCTGATTGAAACTAATGGATTACTGCAAAGATTGATACAGTCAGTATGTAGAAGATATTTCCACTTTTCAGAGACGCAATGACAAATGGCACAGTATCTTAGTGAAGGACTGGGCTGAATGGCCTAAATCTATTGCTATATCTCATGCCGTTTAGGTCATAGGATCTATTATTCAGTATAGATTTGTAAGTCTCTGACCTGCTCTTGTAACCCTTGTATTTGTATGTTGATTTTACTTCACGTTCTGGTCAATGGTAACCTCTGTGAACTGGACGGTGGGAGGATTCAGTGTCAGCCAGTATTCCATTAATATTTTGAATATGAGCTTCTATCAGTGAGTCTCATCTGGCGGGTGTACATTCTCTCTACGATGATTGTCATTTTCTGTCTGGTATTTTCGAAGGATTGATCCTGTTACGCCAGTATTGTTGATTTTAACAAAACAGATGTAATTTATCACAGCACTCAGCAACAATATGCCATCGAATACTGAACACCCTTCTAATAACAGAAAAGTCTAAAATGTTTAATATTAGAAACACGGCTTTCCTGTTCGTGTTCAAATGAGATAACCTGTCCCATCGAGATGCTCAACTTGGAACTATTTTTAAAAAAATTTTTTTTTTGGATGTGGGCATCGCTGGATATGCCCCGCATTTCTTGTCCGTCCGCAGTTGCCCTTGAGAAGGTGGTGCTGAGCTGCCTTCTCGAACTGCTGCAATCTACCTGCTGTGCGGTGACCCACTAGTGATTAAAAAGGGAATTCCAGGGTATTCACACAGCAACAGTGAAGGAACGGCAATACATTTCCAAATCAGGATGTTGACTCGTTTGGAGGGGAATTTGAAGGTGGTGGTGTTCCCAAACGTCTATTGCCCTTGTCATTCCAGATGGAAGTGTTCGTGAGATTGGAAGGAGCTGTCTGAGGATCTTTGGGGAATTCCTCCATTGTGTCTTGTGGATAGTGCACACTGCTGCTCCTGGGTGACTATGGTGAAGGGAGTGAATGCTTGCGGATGTGGTGCAAATCAAATGGACTGTTTTGTCCTGGAGTGTGTCAAGCTTCTTTAGTGTTGTTGGGGCTGCAACCATTCAGGCAAGTGAGAATATTCCATCTCATTCCTGACTTCTGCCTTGTAAATGATGGTCAGGCTTTGGGTAGTCAGGAGATGAGTTTCTCCTGCAGTTTTACTAGCTTCTGATCTGCTGTTGTATTCATGTGGCGAGTCCAGTTGAGTTTCTGGTCAATGATATATGACCAGGATATTGATAGTTCGGGAGGTTAGTGATGATAATGCTGTTGAATACAAAGTAGTTATATTGTTTCTTATTGATGACAGTCATTGTCTGAGTGTCCGTGGCGCAAATGTTACTTGCCACTTGCGAGCCCAAGCCTGGATCTTGCCCAGATATTGTTGCTTTGGGCATGGACTGCTTCCGTATCTGAGAATTTGCGAATGGTGCTGAACATTGTCCAGTCATCATCGAATATCCCCACTTCTGACCTTATGATGGAAGAAAGGTCATTGTTGAAGCAGCTGAAGATGATTGGACCTAGGACATTATCCGAAGGGACTACTGCAGAGATGTTCTGGAGCTGAGATGACTGACCTCCAATAACAATGACCATCTTCCTAACTGTCTGGTATGACTCCAATAATGGAGTGTTGGCCCGCGATACCGTTTTTGCATGGGGTCCTTGATGTCACATTTGGCAGAATGCAGCCTTGATGTCAAGGGCTGGAATTTAGTTCCTTTTTCTCTGTTTGAACCAAGGCTGTGACGAGTTCAGGAGCTGAGTGACCCTGGCAAACCCCAAACTGGGCGACATTGAGCAGGTTTTTTTTGAGCAGGTGCTGCTTGATAGCACTGTTGATGACACCTTCCATCATTTTACTGATGATGGAGAGTAGACTGATAAGGCGGTATTTGGAAGGGTCGAATTTGCCCTGCGTTTTATGTACAGAACATACTTGAGCAGTTTTCCCCCATTGTCGGTTTGTAAACATATTGGAACAGCTTGGCTAGGGGAGCGGGAAGTTCTGAAGCTCAAGTCTTCAGGACTATTGTCGCCATGTTACCAGGGCCCATAGCCTTTGCAGTATCCAGTGCCTTCAACCGTTTCTTGATATCAGTTAATCCAATTTGCTGAAGACAGCTATTTGTAATGATGGGGGTAAAAAGGAGGAGGTCGAAATGGATCATCCACTCAAAAGTTCTGACCCAAGATTTCTGCGAAAGCTTCAGCCTTATCATTCGCACTGATGTGCTGGGCTCTTCTATCATTATGGTTTGGGATATGTGTGGAGCATCCTGCGCCGGTGAGTTGTTTAATGGTCCACCACCATTCACGATCGGATTAGCAGAGCTTAAATGTGATGCATTGGTTGTGGGATCGATAAGCTCTCTCTGTCCCTTGCTGTTTATGATATCTGTCACGCAAGTATTTCTGTTTGGAATCATCAGCAGATGAACATTTTATCTTTATATATTTCTGGTTCTGCTTCTGGCATGCCCTCCTGCATTCTCCATTGAACCAGGGTTAATCCTCTGGCTTGATGGTAATGGTTGAGTGGAGGACACGCTGAGCCGTAACTTTACAGATTGTGCTGGAGTATAGTTCTACTGCTATTGATGGTCCGCAGTGTATTATGGACGCTCAGTCTTGAGTTGCTAGATCTGTTCAAAGTCTGTGCCATTTAGCATGGTAAAAGTGTCACACAACACAATAGAGTTTATGAAGACAATAGACTTTGTCTCCACAAGGACGTTGTGGTGGTCACTTTTACCGATACTGTCATGGACAGGTACATCTGCAGTTGGTAGATTGGTAAGGATAATGTCAGGTATGTTTTTTTACCCTCTCATTCATTCCGTCACCACCTTCTGCAGTCCCAATCTAGTAGCTATGTCTTTTGGAGCTGACCAGCATGATCAGTAGTACTGCTGCCAAAACCACTCTGATCGTCGACTTTGAAATCCCCCAGCCAGAATAAACTTTTGCCCTTGCTACTATCAGTGCTTTCTCCAAATGTTGTTTAAAATGGAGGAGGACTGATTCAGCTGAGGAACAACGTTACGTGGTAATCAGCAATAGACTCCTTTGTCCATGTTTAATTTGTGTTATTTCTGGAAGGTATGATTCCATGAGTATGGTTATGTCAGGCTGTTGATTAACTAGTCTGTAAGGCAGTTGTTTCAATGTTGGCACTAGACCTCAGATGTTAGTAAGGAAGACTTTGCAGGTTCTACAGTGATGTTTCTAATGTTGCCTTTTCCGGTTCCCATTTCGATGCCAGGTGGTCCATCCGGTTTCATTTGTTTGTAACTTTGTAGCGATTGGTACAACTGAATGACTCATTAGACGATTTTGGGGGGCGATTGAGAGTCAATGACATTGCTTTGGGTCTGGAGTTGTATGTCAGCCAGACCAGGTGAGGATGGAAGATTCCTTCATTGCAGGATATTTGTGAACCAGATGGATTTTTCTGACAATCGGCAATGATTTCATTCTCATCAGTAGATTCTTAATTCCAGGGATATTTTTACATTATTTAATTGAATTTCCACCATCTGCAGTGGCGGGATTCAACCTGGATCCACAGAAAAGGAGCTGATTTTTCTGGATTTATAATCTATTGGTAATACCATGAGACCTACTTGGAACCCTATGTTGTACTCAGCTGCCATTTCTTGTGTTACCCTATTTTTCATTCATTGCTCATGATATTTTAGAATCTCATCCTTCATTAAATCCTGATTGAAATACACACTCAGGAACGTCTTCTCGACTGCTCGAATTTCTTTCAGTCTGTTTTGTTTGAACAGATATTTCAAGGCAGCTGTGCGCCAGAGAAAAGCAGGAAAAGATAAGAGGTGATTGTGCACTGGACCTGTCACCGGACCAGCATGTCTGTCCAGGAAGTATTTATTGTTGGTCAGAGAACCTCAATTATTATGGCATGGATGGAGCCCATTCAGCCCATCGTGGAGTCACAATGTCTCCAACTGAACAATTGGAGATAGGGAGAGTTTGTGAAGAGAGATTGTGTGAGAGATAAATAAACAGAGAGAAAGCAAGTGAAGGGAGATAAACTGAGAGAGGATTGAAAGGGGAGCGACTGACTGAGTACGAGAGGAAGAGGTGTTCGATGAAGGTGAAGTCAGATAGATCAGAAGACTGCATTACGGTAGATAAATACGAACAGACAGAAGTTAGAAGCTTTATTTAGAAATTCCTCTGGACGGCAAGCCCTTTGTCTGGGCTCATACACTGTCAGCACTGTGCTGATACTGGCTGTCATCCCAAATTATTTATTTCCAACAAGATCACAGAGCTGGGTTTCTGACAGCTAAACAGAACCCATTAGGCCAATAGATTGGTTCCAAGGAGAAAGCAGAGGTTTTAAATAGACTATGCCAAGAGCAGCAGGAAATGATAACCACCACCCCGCCTCCACGTCACCCGCCCCCCTCCCCCGCCCACACCGATACTGTATGAGAGATTAGGCCAGAGAATCTTAGTGAGGGGATTCACTGACAGAGGTGAAATCACGATCTTAGCTGTGGGTCAAATAATGATTGATAAAGTTTGCATACCACTTTCCGAGTTATGTAATTCCCATTTCAATTTATATAGCTCAATATCAGGAGTGTATTTTAACAACCTTATCTCTTTGTACTTTGCAGATATTGGTGGGTGCAGAAAATCATTTTGTTCCTGTATTTTATATTGGATAAACACATTTCATTAATATTGTCTCTGCTGATTCCTCATTGTAGATGTATTCTTGAATCTGTTATTCATATGAATTACAAAGAGTAACATTCCAATTCTGGTAAATGGGGAACATCACTGTCCCTCCATCCAGTCTAATCAGCCATGTCCCCCAGTCCTCTCCGTCTTCTGTCTTTTCCCCAGTATCATAATCAAATTGTAATCGAAGTCCATTAAATGACACTTCATCACAGTTCCTTAACATCGATAACATCAACAGCATGACCCACACCTGCCCTCTCTGATCCTGGAATAACAATCTGAACTGTGTTGGCCATGTGCCATTCTCTGTTAACGTATCCGTGCCGTTTGTTTGTTGTAACCCACGGTTTTTGTTTGGCAGATTTTGCTATCACATCATGGATGATAGTTGTTTTGTCAATATTTTACTGATATTGCAATGACTGATCAGTAGTTACGGGATTCATTTCTGTTCGTATGAACAGAGAAGCATATCTATGTTCCGTTAAACTTTTGGCATTACTTTCATATCGAAGGCTGATTGAATGATTACACACAATCAATCTGCCATCTTCAACATTCCTTCCTTCAGTCACACTCGCATATCACACCCAAAATGCATAAATGTTCAACGTTATTTTGAATTTTAATGAAGTAGCATTGAATCTAAAGGGGCTAACTGGAGCTATTTGTTCAGCGACTGTAATTATGTCAGTTTCCATGGATCGTATGCATCCCTAGAGATTTTCTCTCTTCTATCAATAAGGGAATGCTTTCAGTTTTTTATCCCATAGTGTGAGCGGGAGCATGTCCAACAGCAATAAGAGGGATTAGCAGCTTCAGAGAGAATGGCAGGAGAGATGGAAATCTGGGAACATTAGACTGGAATGTTCCAACAATGGATCAAAATCTGGGAACATTAGACTGGAATGTTTCAACAATGGATCAAAATCTGGGAACATTAGACCGGAATGTTTCAACAATGGATCGAAATCTGGGAACATTAGACTGGAATGTTTCAACAATGGATAGGAGTTTATCCGATGGTCTTTACTGGCTTTCCCGGCCTTGGTTATCATTAGCATCGCGGATTGAAGATGTATTGATGGTTATTCAAGCTGGTTACGATCCTCTATTTGCTATAGTTGGTGTTCCTGGTAAGTCACTCCGTCTGTTTAGTGAAACAGTCTGAACGGATTCGATACTCATGATATGCAGGTTTTGGAAAGGTGCAAGCCAACGTTTTCAGCTCCAATCAAAGATTGCATTCCTTAAGAATTATAACTAGCAAACTATTATTTACAAATTACTCACCAATACGCGAGGGTAAAACACACTGTTCTCAACTTCTTTGATTCGTTTTCTCCTGCAAAGTGTACATCTCCATATCCTCCCCACATACCAGTCCTGTCCAGTACCACCATTAAGGCGTCCCAGTGTCCTCCTCAGCCTCAGTTCAATTCCTGAATAAACCATCGTTTGTGCCTTTGTTAATTCCACATTCATCTGTTTCAAGTCGCGTCTTACCACGTGTCCATTGCAAAATAATTGCACTTGAGATGTTTAACTTGTTCTCTGCACAAAATCTGAAAGATGGGCAGACAGTGTATGGTGGATCACGTCATTGGCTCGTACTCTAGAACCACAGAATAATAATCTGTTGATATCGGCTTGCCTTATGCCCATTAGAGTAGGCATTGGGTCATCCTTCTCTGGTCAAGTCTCTGTTTAACTGCAAACCCACGGCAATTTGTTTTACTATTTATTGTCATGTGGAACCGCTGAAACAGCCACTCAGTTCAAGATCGGCATAACATGCTGGCCTGACCATGGCTGCACACATCCCGTGAGGGCAGAACAAAAGGAAAGGTAGCTCCCTTCCTCTGCCTGCATCCCATATTCCAACGGCTCATTTCCATTCAGGTAGGTAGCCATTCACTGTTTTAGATGTATTCTTTGTGAGTAAGTCTCTTCCAAGAGTGATGTCCATCTCCATGGGCACCTCTGGTGCTGGCTTTATTGATGCTGACCTGCAGATATAAGGATGTTTTTAAATTCTACATCAGTGGCAGTGCATTGTAAATGAATGGTTTCCTGCGTCACACGAAAGAAATGGAGCCAGCTAAGTGAGGGAAAGGAATTATTGTGATCAAACCTGAGGGTGTTGTTGAGACAGTATTTGCGGTATTGCGGACACATTTTTTTTCCTTTATATGGAATGATCTCCTTACCACAGGGAGCGTGAAGAGGAGTTCCACCAGATTAATCCCTGGAATGATGGCACCATGAGGAGTGGGTGAAGGTTGATCTGTAGCGCTGTGAGACAATAAGAGGTGATTGTATTGATCCCTGAGAGGGATGGACAATCACTCCTTATATTATAAACAGACAATGGGAAGGTGATAAACTCCACGACTGCTATTTCACTCAGGATGCATGATTCGGGATAGTTTAAGTGCCTGGCCGGACGTTACGCCCACCCACCCCCAGCCATACTCCTCATTGAGAGAGACGGAGAGGTCCAAGTTTTGAATAAACTCTCCCCACATTAATATAGTGCATTTGGTGTGTGATCCTGCACTGAATGTCATATTATCCACCACCCCGACAGGAGCCACAATACCTTCATTCTAAAACAGTTAACTATTCCCAACAGCTTCTGACCTTCATGAAGAACATGAATCTATCTTCTCAGCAATGCAAGGTACTTCCTTAAGGTTTAGATCAGAAGACTATAAGACATTGGAGCATAAATTAGAACAGTTAGCCCATCGGGTCTGCTCGGTTATTCAATCATCGTTGATGGGTTTCTCAAACCCGTTCTCCAACCTTCTCCCCATAACAGCTTCATTCCCTGGATAATCAAAAACTGTCTTTCTCCGTCTCAAATATACTCAATGACCTGCCCCCACAGCCTTCTGTGGTAATAAATTTCAAAGATTCGCCATCCTCTGGTTAAATAACTTTCTCCTTATCACTGTTCTAAAAAGTGTTCCCTTTCATCTAAGGCTGTGCCCTCGGATTCTAATCCAATGGAAACATCTTATCAGCAACCACTCTCTCCGGGTCATTCAGTATCCTGTCTATTTCAATTACATTCCCTCTCATCCTTTCAAACTATATCAAGTATAGACCCAGGGTACTCAAACATTCCTCATGCAATAAGCTTTTCATGCCTGTGACCATTCTAGTGAAAAGCTTCTGAACACGCTCCAGTACCGGTACATCCTTCCTGAGGTATGGAGCTCAGAAATGAGCACAATACTCCAAATGTGGTCTGACCAGAGCCGGACACAGTCAGTTCTTATATTCAATTCTTCTCGTAGTATATTCTCCCAATCATAATTGCAATTGCCCTTCGAACTACTGCCTCAACCTGCAAGCTGACATTGAGAGAACTCTGCACTAGAACTCACAAGTCCCTTTGTACTTCAGATTTCTGAATTTTCCCGCCATTTAGAAAATAGACCGTGCCTCTATTCTTCGTGCTAAAGTGCATGACCTCACACTTTCCAACGTTGGAATGCATCTGACGATCTCTTTCCCTGTCTAAATCCTTGTTCAGCCTCTCCGCTTCCTCAATAGGACCTGACCATCTCTCTTTTTTTTATCATCTGCAAATCTAACCAGAGTGCCCTCAATTCCCTTATCTAGATTCATTAACGTAACAAGTAAAAAGTTATGATTCCAACACTGAGCATTCTGGGTCACCACTTGTCACTGGCTGCCATCCTGAGAAGTACATTTATCCCCACTCTGTGCTTTCTGCCAGACAGACAAGCTTCTATCCATGCCACTCCTTGCCTGTAACACCACGGACCCTTATCATACCCTTATCATGATGGGTTTTTTTTTTTGTCTTTTTCCTTACTCCCTTGTTGAAAAGGGTTAGAAGGTTTCCAGTGCTGTGGGATCGTTCCTTACTCTAGTGATTCCTGAAAGATAACCACGATTGCCTCCACTCCCTCTTCAGCTATCTCCCGTATAATATTGGGATGTAGTCCATCTGGTCAAGGTTATTTAGCCACCTTCGGGCCATTACATTTTTTCTAGCATGTTCTCCATGGTGGGGGCCATCATACTCAGCTCTGGCCCCTCAATCTCTTGAATGTTTATGGTATTACTCGTGCCTTCCACCATGAAAGCTGATGCAAAGTAATTATTCAGTTTCTTGGCCATTTTCTCGTTCCCCACTGCTATCTCTCCAGTATCATTTCCCAGCAGTCCAATGTTCATTTTTGCCACTCTTTGTACTTTATATATCAAAAGAAACTGTTACAGTCTTCCTTTATATTACTGGCTATCTTACCCCCATATTTAATAATCTCCCTCCTTATTTTATTTTGTTTGCCCTCTGTTTTGTCTTTGTAAGCTTTCCAATCCTCAGGTTTCCCACTGCACTTTGCCACATTGTATCATTTCTCTTTTGCTTTTATGCTATACCTGATTACCCTAATCAGCTATGGTTGTCCGGTCCTCCCTATACAAGCCTCTTTTTTCTCAGAATAAATCTCTGCTGTGTCCTGAATTACTACAAAAATCTCTTGCCATTGCTGTTGCACCGTCCTTCCTGCTGGGCCCGTCTCCCAGTCAATTCTACCCAGCTCCTTCCTCATGTCTTTTCAATGACCTTTATTCAACTGTAATACCGTTACTTCTGAGTCTAACCTCTCCACCTGAAATTTTGGAGTAAATTCAATCACATTCTGATCACTGTCACCTTAAACTCCACTCATCTAGTCTGCCTGCACAAGCTGCTCCAAAAAGCCATCTCGTAGACATTCCACAAATTCCTTTTCCTGCCAACCACTTCCAATCTGAATTCCCAGTCCATCTGTACATTAAAATCCGACATGATCACTGTAACTTTGACTTCCCTGCAGATCGTTCTAGCTCCTGGTGTATCTTACACCCCAGCTTCCTGTATATAACTCCAACTGCATTTTTTCATCGTTTTGATTCCTCAATTCTATCGGCACAGATTCTACCCCATCTGACCTTATTTCACTTCTTATTATTGATTATTGATTCAATTCCATTCTTAATACTGAGACCACTCTATCTCTCTGCCCACTTGCTTATCTTTTCGACAGATGAATATCCTTGAATATTCAGCTCCCAATCCTCAACCTCTTGCAGCGATGTCATTGTAATGCCCACTATGTCGTACCTGTCAATTTATGGATGAGTCACAAGCTCATTTACCTTATTCCTTATACTGCATGTATTCCGATATAATAGTTCAGTCCTGTATTACCCGAAGCTCTTCTCTTTGTCATTTGTTTGTCCAGCCGTTGGTACCTACATGGACCCTGAACACTGGATCATTCCCCTCCCGCTCCAAGTTCCGCAACCCAGATATATATCGCAAACCCGAGCACCATGTCGACAACACAACCTTCAGAACTCTTAATCCCGATCACGGAGAAAGGTATCTATGCTTCTAACTATACTATCACCAATTATCCATCTTTGGGCAGCATGGTGACACAACAATGCTGCCTCACATTGATCGGGACTTGGGTTCATTTCCAATCTCTGGACCCTGTCTGTGTGGACTTTGTACATTCTTCCCGTGTCTGAATTGGGAGCATTAACTCTTTTCTCTCTCCACAGTATGTCTCTGTGTTTGCTTCAGATTTCTACCATCTACAGTATTTTTACTTTTGTTCGATGGAGAAATGCAGCAAATGTGACAGGTTTTTGTAAAAGCAGCTGTGGTTCGCGGGTTCCTCTGGGTGTTTAGGAATCTTGCCCGGCCACTTGTCTGAGTGTAGTGTCCCTGGATGCCCATTCCATCTCTCTCAGTTCCCTCAGTCCATCGTCACTACATGCAGCCTTTCCTTGTGCCACCCATGGGACTCCCCACACCCCATTGCCTGGCACTATATACTCCCTTCGCAGGACTGTGCACACAACGACACTGGGAACTTTCTGACCCGCTGGGGATGCTGGGTAAAGACCCTGCCATTGAAAGGAACAGAATAACTAGAATCCAGTTGAATAGCAAAGCTGAGTAAACAGGCTGAATTACATCCATCTGCTCTGACATTTTCTAATCTTCTGTTTATCCTCGGCCATCTGCAAGTAGATGGTCCATATCTATGCCTTTTCAAATAGGTTTGGTGGCGCGGATAGATATCAGATCCGGTGGTCATTGGACTGATTCAGTGGTCTCACTTTCCTGACGTCACACTTAAGATTTTATTGTCAAGTCTATGCAGTTTAAAGAAAAGGCCTTGCTGGAGTTATGCTGAAAGGATATTTGAAGTTTGGAGATATTAGAATATGTCACATGCGAGTGAGGTTCGGAATCGTAAGGTAGCACAGTTAAATACACGTTCAAAGTGCTGGTCGGGGAGGCAGCGCTTCCGATATGTGGATCATTGGAATTCCCGAGTCGGTAGGATATACACAAAAAGGACGGTATGAACCTGAACTGGCAGCAATTTACGATATGTGGCTTATTGGGATTCACGGGTCAGTAGGATACACACAAGAAGGACGGGATGTACATGAACTGATAACAATCTCCGATATGTGGATCATTGGGATTCCCGGGTTGGTAGGATATAAACAAGATGGACGGGATGGTTTTGAACTGGCAGCAATCTACTGGCAGGCAGGTTTGCTATTGTTCTTTACGAGGGTTTAAACTAGTGTGTGGCGGCGGTGGGGGAGGGGCGTGTGGAACCACAGCAGTAGGTCCACAGGTACAGTGACTGAGGAGGAGTTGGAGACTAATCCCAGTACAGCTAAGACCAACAAAAAAAAAACAGAGGGTACTGAACACAATGGCCTCGCAGTCTGAATTGTGCTGATTTTAATATGAAGAATTTATTTGTTGGAACAAATATTTCGATGTTGCTGCATGTCAAAAAATAGGAAGAGATAATGGTTAATTGTCCACTGTGTCCTTCACTGGACCAGCTTATTTCTCCAGGCACCAAACCTTGTTACTGTGGGTCAGAGAACTTCAGAATTAATACAACACAGAAGGAGGCCATACAGCCCACCATGCGTCCATGAGCTCTCCAACTTGACAACTTGAAAATAGAGGGAATGATCGGAGCTAGACTGAGAGGGAGAGAAATAAACTGACAGAAAAACAGTGAAGTGAGATAAACAGAGTGAAAAAAAGGAGTGACAGAGTGAGTGAGAGCAAGGGGTGTCAGACGAATGTGAAGTTAGATCAGGAGACAGCATGAGGAGAAATACACAGAAACTTTTCTTAGAAACTCTCACAGACTGTAAGCCCTTTGTCTGGTGCCATACCCTGTGAGCACCATACTGATACTGGCTGTCATCCCAGATCATTTATCGCCAATAACATCCCAGAGCTGAGTTGCTGACAGCTAAACACAATCCAATAGACCAATAGATTTTTTCCAGGTAGAAGGTGGATTCATTTAAGTATTCTGGGCCAACAGGAACTTTAGCCCCTCTAGATACTGCGTGAGAGGCAGAGTGGCATCTCAGTGAAGGGAATCACTGGCAGAGGGGAAATCATGATCTCAGCTCTGGGTCAAATAATGATTGATAAAGTTTGCACACCACTTCCATGATTTTGTAATTCGCTTACAATTTATATAGCTCCACATAGTCAGTGTATTTTAACAATATTGTCTTTTTATAGTTTTCATATTTTTGGTTTCAAAGAAAAGCCTTTTTATCCTTGTATTTTGTGTTGAATAAACACATTTTATTACTGAGGAAGAAAGGACCTGCTCCGATGTGACAGTCGTCATCTGAACCACGCTGGGACCAGCATCCGAGTGAATCCTAACCAGGGCTGGAGACAGAGCTTTAAACCGATTAGGTGTGTGTGTGTGTGTGTGTGTGTGTGTGTGCGTGCGTGTGTGTGCGCGTGTGTGTGTGTCTGTGTGTATGTGTGTCTGTGTGTATGTGTGTCTGTGTTTGTGTCTGTGTGTCTGTGTGTCTGTGTGTGTGTATGTGTGTCTGTGTGTGTGCCTGTGTCTGTGTGCCTGTGTGTGTGTCTGTGTGTGTATGTCTGTGTGTGTGTCTGTGTGTGTGTCTGTCTGTGTGTGTGTCTGTGTGTATGTGTCTGTGTGTGTGTATGTGTCTGTGTGTCTGTGTGTGTGTCTGTGTGTGTATGTGTGTGTGTGTGTCTGGGTGTGTGTGTATGTGCCTGTGTGTGTGTCTGTGTGTGTGTGTGCCTGTGTGTGTGTATGTGTGTGTGTGTGTGTGTGTCTGTGTGTGTGTGTGTGTGTCTGTGTGTGTGTGTGTGGGGTGGGGGTGCAGTTGTAGGGTTTAATTATAAAAGCCGAATTAAAAGAGGAGGTAAGAGGACAGAACTCAGGAGAGGTTATTAAACTCTCTAGCACAGACACAAATAGGATAGAGCATCTGGAAATGTTCAACTTTTCAAACTTCAAGCACACTGCACAAACGAATGACAATGAGAAGAGGGACGGTTAATGCAGGAGTGAAGGGGTTAGAACTGAATGCATGCTGTACAAGGAATAAGGTAAATGAGCTTGTGGCGCAGAATTAAATCGGCAGGTATGGAGCGATGGGCTTCACGGAGATGTGGCTACAATGCGATCTGAATATTTAAGGATATTTATCCTATCGAAAAGATTGGCAGGTGGGCAGAGGGAGTGGATTTGCATTATTAGTAAGACATGAAATTAAATCAATAGTAAAAAAGGAAGTAAGGTCAGATGATGTAGAATCTGCCTGGGTAGAATTGAGGAACCACAAAGGTAAGACAACCACAGTTGAAGTCTTGTACAGGGCTCCAAAGAGTACTCAGGAATGGGGCACATGATACACCAGGAGATAGAAAAGATGTGTAGGAAAGGCCAAGTATAGTGATCGTGGGTGATTTCAGTATGCAGGGGAACTGGGAACATTAGATTGGTAGTGGTTCACAAGAAAAGGAATTTTAGGAATGTTTATGTGATGGCGTTTTGGAGCAACTTCTGGTGGAGGCCACGCGGGAACAGATGATACTGGATTTAATAACGCAGGATTCATAAGGGAGATTAGGGTGAAGGTAAACCTCGGAAGCAATGATCAGAACATGGACGGATTTATTCTGCAATTTGAGAGTGAAGATAGAATCAGAGGTAACAGTATTTTAGCTGAATAAAGGCAACTACAGAGGCATAAGGGAGAAGCTGGGTAGAATTGACTGGGAGAAGTGTCAAGCATGAAAGACAGGGGAACAGCAATGACAGCAGATTCCAAGATTAATTCAGGAGTCACAGCAGAGATTCTTGCCGAGGAATAGAGGCATAGTACAGGGAGGATGAGACAGCCAGGGCTGACGACGGAAGTCAAGGATTGCATACAAGCAAAAGAGCCAACGTACAATGTGGTGATGGACAGTGGGAAACTAGAGAATTAGAAAACGTACAAAGACTAACAGATGGCAAAACAAAAACAGAGAAGATTAAATATAGAGGTAAGCTAGCCAGTAATATAAAGGAGAGTGTAAGAGGTTCTTTAGATATATAATATGCAATAGAGAGGCAAAAGTGAATATGGACCACTGGAAAATGATGCTGGAGAGACAGTCGTGGAAAACAAAGAAACGAATGAGGAACTTTGCATCAACATTCATGGTGGTAGACACGAGTAATTTCCCAAAAATTGAAGACAGTGAGAGGGCAGAGCTGAGTATTGTGGTCATCACCAAGAAGAACATGTTAGAAAACTGAATGGCCTGAATTTGGATAAATCACCTGCACCATATGGACTACATCCCAGCATTGTAATGGAGATAGCTGAATAAGTAGTGAAAGTGAAAGTGGTAATCTTTCAGGAATGACTAAAATCAGGAAAGGCTGGAAAATTGCAAACTTGACACTCCATTTAATAAGGGAGTTAGGCAGAAGATGGAAAATTACAGACTGATTAGCCTAACCTTGGTTGTGGGTAACATCCTAGAATCCATCGTGAAGGATGGGATTTCTGAATACTTAGAAGTATTTAGTAAAGTAGTGCAAAGTTAGCATTTTTCATCAATGGGAGATCATGCCTGACAAACCTGCTGGAATACTTATGGATGTAACGTGCAGATTAGACCAAGGAGATCCAATAGATGTTATCCACCTGCTTCTCTAAAATCCTTTGGTAAGGTGCCAAACAGGAGGCTATTGAGAAAGATTAGGGCCCCTGGTGTTACAGGCAAGGTGCTAACTTGGATAGATGCATGGCTGTCTGACAGAAAGCAGAGAGTGGAGATAAACGTGCCCTTCTCAGGATGGCATCCAGTGACAAGTGGTATTCCTCAAGACTCAGGGTTGGGACCACAACAATTCGCTTTGTGCATTAATGGTTTACATGAAGGAACTGAGGGAATTCTGTCTAAGTTTTCAAACCGTGCAAAGATGGAATACGGGGATAGGTAGCATCGAAGAGGTGGTTCGGCTGCAGAAGGGTGCAGTAGCACCCTCTAGCACCCCTCTACTGCTCGCCTTCCATCCCACCAACCTCAGGATACAACGCATCATCCTCCACCATTTCTGCCACCAACAGTCAGACTACACCACCAGAGATATACATCCCTCCCAACCCCTATCAGCATTCTGCAGAGACCATTCTCTTCACGACTCCCTCGTTAGGTTCACGCGTCCGTGCCCCCCACACCCCACAAGCCTCCTTCCACTCCCGGCACTTTCACTTGCCATTGCAAGAGATATGAAACCTGTGCCAACAACCTCCTCCTCACCTCCATCCAAGGCCCCAGAGGATCCTTCCACATCAGGCAGAAAATAACCTGAGCATCCAAACACCATATCTACTCTGTCCATTGCTCCTGGTCTCCTCTACATTGGGGAGAGAGGACGTCAACTTGTAGAACGGTTCAGGGAACACTCTCCGTCACACACCCAACAACCCCACTTCCCTGTGGCTGAATACTTCAACTCCCCCTACCATTCCTCCAAGGACATGCAAGTTCTTGGCCTCTCCACTGCCAAAATGCCAGCCACCAGACGTCTGGAGGAAGAGCGCATCGTCTTCCATCTTGGGACCCTTCAACCACATGGTATCCAGCGCAATGCCACCAGTTTCCTCATCTCCCGTCCCTCCACCTTATCCCACATCTGACCCTCCAACTGCGCACAGCCTGTTGAAATGTCCTACCTGTCTGTCTTCCTTCCCATCTATGCACTTCACCTTCCACTCTCACCACCCACCTTCATTTAGCCATCGCCTTCCAAGCAACCTTCCTCCCAGACCCTCCCATTCATCTCTCAAACCCCTTCCGCCCACCCACTTCATTCCTGATACAGGCTTTATGACTGAAACGTTGAATATCCTGTTCCTTGGAGAGGGCCTGACTGGCTGTGTTTTTCTAGCACCACACCATTTGACTCTGATCTCCAGCATCTGCGGTCCTCACTTTCTCCTGCTGAAGGATTTGCACAGGTTAGGGGAGTGAGCAAAGAAGTGGCAGGTGGAGTATAACGTGGGCAAGTGTGAAGTCATGCAGTTTGCCAGGAAAAACAGAGGCATGGAATATTTTCTAATTAGCGAGCAAGTTCAGAAGACGGGGGTGGGTTCTAGTCCAAGGATCTTGAAAGACAAACTTGCAAGTTGTCAGCAGTTTGGAAGGCAAATAAAATGATGGCATTTATTTCAAGAGGGCTTTAATATAAATGCTGGGATGTACGTCTGAGGCTCTATAAGATTTTGTTCAGGCTACGTTTGGATTATTGTGCACAGTTTTGGGTCCCACATCTCAGGAAGGATGTACTGGCCCTAGAGATTTTTTCGATGGTATTCGCGAAAGTGGTCCCAGGAATGAAAAGCTTAACATATGAAGAACATCTGAGGGCTCTGGGTCGATATTTGACAGAGTTCAGAAGGATGTTAGGAGGTCTAATTGAAACTTACAGAATATTGAATGACCTGGACAGGGTGGATGTTGGGAAGATATTTCCAATGGAGAGGAGACTAGGACCCGAAGGGACAGAGTAAAAAGAAGACCTTTTCAAACATAGATAAAGACAAACCTCTTCAGCCTCCGAGTGGTGAATCCAGGGAATTCACTGCTACAGAAGGCTGTCGAAGCCAGGTAATTGAGTATATTTAAGAGTAAGACAGATAGGTTCTTGATTGTAAAGGGGATGAAGGGTTACAGATAGAAAGCGGAAGAATGGGGTTGAGAAGCTTAACAGCCATCATTGAATGGCGGAGCAGACTCAATGGGCCGAATGGCCAAATTTCTGTTCCAATGTCTTCTGGTCGTATGGATAATATTGGCTGTGCTCTTTCCTCATTGGAGATGAATCTTGGAATTTGATCTTTATATGATTTATAAAGAGTAACATCCCAATACTGATGAATGGGAAATATCATGTTCCCTCCCTCCAATCTCTGCAGCCATTTCCCCAATATCATAATTACACTGCAATCGAAATCCAGTGAATGGTACTTAATCACAGTTGATTGACATCGACAACATTAACAGCATGACACTCACCTGCCCTCTCTGATCCTCGACTAACCATCTGAATTGTGTTTTACATCATATTCTCTGTTAACATATCCATGCCATTTGTCTGTTATAATTCATGTTGACGTAGGCACATTTACCTGTAAGATTATATACTGGAAAAGTTCTCTCCATATTTTACTGACATTATAATCAGTGATCAGTAGTTACAGACTGTATGTTTCCATTTATATGCGGAGAAACTTGTTTATGTTCTGACAATCCTTTGACATTACTCACATATTTAATGCAGATTGTATGATTACATAAATCAATCTACCATCTCCAATATTACATCCGTCAGTCACCCCCACATATCCCAAGCCAAATGTGTAAATTTTAAACGTTCTTTTGAATTTTAACAAAATCAATATTGAAATCGCAGGGGGTAACTGGCGCTATTTGTTCAGTGACTGTGATTGATGTCAATCTCCGTGGATCAGAATTATCCCAGTAGATAGTTTCCATCGTTGAAAGATAAATGGACTCTTTTCGATGTGCTATCCCATAGTTTGAGTAGGAACATCACTGACATCACTAACAGGGATCAACAGCTCGAGAGAGAGGGAGAGGAGAGATCAGAATCTGAGAACATTAGACAGGAACGTTACAGTAATTGTTCATAATCTGAGGGCCTTGGATTGGAATGTTCCCACAATGGATCAGAATCTGAGAACATTAGACTGGAATGATCCACCAATGGACAGGAGTTTATCCTGCGGCCTTTACTGGCTTTCTCGGCCTTGGATATCATTAGCATTACGGATCCAGGATTATTCAAGGTGGTTACTATCCCATCCTCGTTATAGTTGGTGTTCCTGGTAAGTCATTATACTTATCTACTAAACCGGGTTGAACTGAATTTCTGCTCATGATGTATAAATTTTGGAAAGTGCAAGTCAATATCTTCAGTTCCAAACAAAAATTCATTTCCTTGTTTTGTAAATCTTAATTTAGGAGCCTTATCAGACTTGTATTGTGGAGGGGGAAGGTAAAAGACAGGTTAGAGGAAGAAGTTGTAAATAGTCGTTCGTTTATTATTCTCTGTTATACTTTAAGAAATAAAGTTGTTAATTTTTACTTTAAATAGATTTGGACTCTAGAATTATCACAGATTATTGCATTGGATAAATCTTTTCTTTGTGCTGGTTTTAATTTAGCAGGAAGATTTATCCTGTGTTGTAACACTACAAGCCCACAGCCATGCATTTTACTTTTTGATGTCCTGTGGAACCGCTGAACCAGCCACTCAGTTCAAGATCTGCATAATATGCTGCCCTGACCAGGGCTTCATACATCCTGTGAGAGAAGAACAAAAGTAAAGATAGCTCTCTTTCTCTGCCTGTTTTCTGTATTGCTACATCTCATTTCCATTCAGGTACGTGATCATCCCCGATTTTAGGTGTATTCAATCTCATTGAAATTCTGCCCCAGTGTCATGCACATCTCCATAGGCATCCCTGGTGCTGGCTTTATTGATGCTGACGTACAGATGTAAGGGACTTATAAATTCCATGTCAGTTGTAGTGCATAGAGAAGGAATGTCTTTCTGTGGCACAGGAATGATATGGCGATGTCTCACTGAGAGAAAAGATGTTTTGTGATCATCACTGAGAGTGTTATTGAGGCAGCATTTGGGGTACTGTGGATAGACTTTCTCTCAAGTTTCACCAGACTAATCCCTGGGATGATGGCACCATGAGCAGTGAGTGAGGTTCAGTGAGAGAATTAGAGGTGATTGATTTGAACCTTAAGGGGGATGGACAGTCACTCATGATGTTCTAAACAGACACTGATACGGTGATAAGTTCCATGGCGTTTTTTTCACTCAGATTACATGATTCTCGATAGTTTTAGAGTCTCTGAGAACGTTCCACTCAACCACCACACTCCCTATTTCGACTGAGACAAAGAGAGAAAGAGAGGAGAGAGAGAGTTAGAGAGAGATAGATAGATAGATAGATAGATAGATAGATAGATAGATAGATAGATAGATAGATAGATAGATAGATAGATAGATAGATAGATAGATAGATAGATAGATAGACAGACAGACAGACAGATAGATAGATCGATAGATCGATAGATAGATAGATAGATAGATAGATAGATAGATAGATAGATAGATAGATAGATAGATAGATAGATAGATAGATAGATAGATAGATAGATAGATAGATAGATAGATAGATAGATAGATAGATAGATAGATAGATAGATAGATAGATAGATAGATAGATAGATAGATAGATAGATAGATAGATAGATAGATAGATAGATAGATAGATAGATAGATAGATAGAGAGAGAGAGAAGTTTAGGCTTTTGAATAAACTCTCATAACATTAATGCAGTTCAATTGATCGTGCCCCTGCAGTCAACGTCATGTTATCCATAATCCCAACAGCAACAACAATACCTTCATTATAAAAGAGTTAACTCTTTCCAGCAGTGTAGAGAGAAGGAAAGTCTTTTTACGCCACAGGAAAGAAATAGAGATGTCTAAGAGGAAAAAGAGTTATTGTGATCATTGCTGAGAGTGTCGTTGAGGCAGTATTTGGCATATTTTGGACAGACTTTCTATCCTTTAAAAGTAATGATCGCCTTGCCACAGAGAGAGTGCAATGAAGTTTCACCAGACTAATCCCTGGGACGATGGTACCATGAGGAGACAGTAAAGATTAATCTCTGGCGTTGTGAGAGAATGAGAGGCGATTGCATTGAGGGACAGTCACTCACGATGTTCTAAATAGACACTGATACGGTGAAAGATTCCATGGCTTCGTTTTTACTCGGGTTACATGATTCTCGATAGTTTAAGAGCCTCTGAGAATATTCCAATCAGTCCACATCCAATCCCCATATCGCATGAGAGAGACAGAGGGCCAGTCTTTGAATAAATGCTCCCCACATTAATACAGTGCATTTGGTGTGTGATCCTGCACTGAAAGTCTCGTTATCCACAATCCCTACAGCAGCCACAATACCTTCATGCTAAAACAGTTAACTATTCCCACCAGATCTAACTTCCATGGAGAACATGGGTGTGTTTTCTCGGAGATAGAGGCTGCCTCCTAGAGACTTGGCACAAATGATTTGGCTTCCTTCCTCACTACCAGCAAACCATGTTAAAGTAGCACACGTTTTACAAACAATGGAACCCTGATTAATATCATGGAGCTCTGTATCAGTGCAGTCTCGGTTTGTCATGTTGGAATATCAATGACCCCCTCTTGTTCCTGTATAACTGTCTCGTGGGGATGAACAGCCTCCTCCTGGTCTCAAGGAACAGGTTTAAGGGTCTGATTGGGATCTGCCTGTTCCTGGTCAACAGCTCGATGCACTGAACAGACCACTCTTCTTCCTGTATTACAGGCAGGAGTATTGAACGTGCTGTCCCTCTTCTGTTCCCAAATGCTAGCTCATACACGTTTGCAACCAGCTTGAGATGCTGAATGAGCTCCTCTTTTAACTGTGGAAGTGTGCATTGTCTGGGCCGTGCTGTTACATGAATGTTACCGACACTTTAACAGCACAAACCGGCATGCTGTCTGGGTCTATCTGCACATGGACACAGAATGGTTCAAGAGCTGATGGGGGACAAATGTTCTGAACGTTGTGTGACTTTCAGACCTCATACCTACTTTAGATCTTATGATGGGAAAAGGCATTGATGGGGCAGCTGAAGATGTTTGTGCTGAGGAGGCTAACCTGAGGATCTCCTGAAGAGATGTCCCGGGACTGAGAGGATTGTTGGCGACTGACCCCAAACCTCTTTATTTGTGTTCTGAAAGAGCCCGTCCAGTGAGAAGGTTACATCTGATTCCCAATCAGCTCAAATAAGTAGGTGGTTCCGATGCCATCCTCAGTCAAATACTGCCTTGGTATCAATGCCATTCACTCTTTCCTGAGCCCCTGTGTTCGCCTCTTGCTCATATCAATAGGTGACAATGTATGTGTACGGAGTGCTTTCCTCTCACAGAAAGTAATCACTGTTAGAAATTATCTGGGCTAGGGAGCTGGGGAAGCTACATCACTGAAAGCATTTAAGGAGGAGGTAGATGGATTTCTGACTGGTCAGAGAGCTAAGGGGTGAAGAATTGGGCATTAAAGATGAGTTAATGTCAACAGTAGATCAGCCAAGATGGTATACATGATCATCCGAATGACCTGATCCTGTTCCTATTGTCCTCCTATTCAGTAATTGTAAATTTAATGGTTGTAATTTTCCTGAACATTCTTTTCTTGAACTTTGCAATCAGAGAGAGTAAAGCATTTTGTGAGTCATCGCTGGTTGAGGTATGAGGACTGTATTCACAGTGAATCTGGGTCTATAATATGACCAACAAATGAACCACAGGTTGCAGAGTGGAAACACTCTGTAAAGAGACCAGAGGCGTCTTTCGAACCAAATAACATTCTCCACCGACACCAAACCATGAGTGACAGTCTTGAGGGACTGAATGAGATCCTGTATTACTGCTGACCAGGTATTTGGAGCAAGTGGCCTCACCTGCTCCTTGCAGGAGCTCTGGGGGGGGGGGTTGAATAGAACATAGCAACACGGGACTGAGCAACAGAAGTGGGCCATTAGATACTTTGTCACAGCCCCATGTGCTTTTGGTCTCAGCAGCACGCTTCTGTCTGTACACCATTTTACTACATACAAAAACAACTTTGAATGAATGCAAACATCTAGGCACCACAATCCTCTGGGGAAGGGAATTTCCACTTGAACAGACCTTTGAGAATTTCTCATTTGTGTTCCAACAAATGTTGGAGGGTCACTATGACTTTTTCCAGTCCTACTCCTCCACTGGTTACACCAATCTTAAATGCAACCAGTTTTGTGGTGTGACCAATGGTATAGGCCTCAGAGTAGTTCATTTTCGAGAAAAATGTGAGACACAGAAAGTTGAACTCATAACAAATGGTAAAATAACAGTGCCCCAAACGTTACTTTGCCTTTGAAATTATTCTGCTCACACAAGCTACTGGTAGTGCGATTTCTTTCTGGAACATTTGGATTTGGCTGAATTCCCTTCTTTTCAGACAGTGGAGAGATTCCAATGAATCCTCACCAGGCATCCTTCACAAGTGGTAAAACTGACTCGGGGATTTTATGGTATCATACTTTGCTGTCGGGCGGAACAAAGTAAGAGAGAGGGGTCAATCGGCTGCTGCTTCTCAGCCAAGAAACATTTTTCTCTCTCTCTGTGTTGGAACATACAATAATGTCGACTGAACCCCAAATTGGACCATGTGCGATCTCTTGGAACATTCTCTGGAAAACCTGATGATGGATTATACGCAGGTGCATCATTGCTCTTGTTTCACACAATTCCTTCCAATCGCAAAAAATGTCCCCACTTTATAATTTGATGACATGCTTACATGCGTCTGTGTAATTTGTAAATATTGGTAGGTGTCTTCATAGTATGTGTGTTAATATCAATGCATTTTTTTCTTAAAATTTATTCTCTAGCTTTCGTCTCCCTGACAAGAGATAATATGCAGCCAGCTGATAGACTTTTTCAGAAAGTCATAGATGGTTCAATACTATTTCTCAGCTAAGATCAAAATTGATATTACCCCATACCAAAAAGCCGGCATCTAGGAATGAGTGAAGGGAAACCTCTTTGAAAATCTTCGAAAAGAATTATATATTTTTATTTTAATTTAGGGGATCAAATTTGCACACAGTGCATCAGGTGTGGTCTCAACAATGCCCTGTATAGATGCAGTAAAACATTCCTGCGAATAAATCTGATACAGCATCATTCCACTTACCTTCCAAATCACTTGCTGCATCTGCCGGCTGACTTCATACGATTCATGTCCCAAGAACATGTAAACCTCCTGTATCACAGAGTTCTGCAATCTCTCTCCATTTAAATTGTTTACCATTGTTTCATCCTTAATGCCAAAATAGACAACTTACCTCCTGTTAATTATGCTGAAGGCTTGCTCACTAACCTTTCCTGCCTGTATTACATTGCAGACTCACTCCATCCATTTGACGACACATTCAATGACCATCTTGGTATACGAGCTAATTGAGCTCCAAGCCATTCCCTCCCCTTCCTCCAGATCTTTGATACAGATTATTGATCATTGATGACCCCACAGTGATCTCTGAGGCTCTCCATCAGTTACAGCTTTGCAGCCTGAAAATAAACATTTGTCTCTATTCTCTATTTCCTGTTAGCGACAGCTTCCCTTTTTCTGTGTAGCCATTCAGGAAGGTTTAATGGCCTCCTCCTGGGCTGTGTAATGTACTCAACGAGATGAATTACTTCATTCTATATTCCTGTGTAATTCCTTAGACAGGCAGAAAGGTCTCCTCTTGTCTCATTGTAACGATTTTGTCTGACTGAATGGGGTGGTCCCCTATCATGTAACAGCCTCGAGGGGTGGATTGAGCAACAACATATGGGATAGGGACCGCAGTATATCTCTGTAACAGCCTCGAGGGCTGGATTGAGGAACAACACATGGCTTAGGCAGCAGTTGTCAATTTGACTGCACCATTCAGAATGCTCATGGCTAATCCGAGTGTGTCTGAATACCTGATAGCATAACAACACATGAGCATGAAAAAGGAGCAGAATGAGACTATTCGGCCCATCTAGTCTGATATGCCATTCAATAATTTCTTATATGTTCCTCAACCTCATTCTCCTGCCTTACCCCGAGAATCCTTGATCCTCTTATAAATCAAAAGCTTATCTATTTGTGTCTTAATGACAGTAGTGTTTGTGTCTGTGTGTGCGTATGTGTGTGTCCATCTGCTCGTCACCTGTGTATTTGTGTGTCTACGTCTGTCTTTCTGTGTATCAGTCTGTGCATTTCTATCTGTGTTTGTGTCTATTTGTGTGTGACTCTATATGTCTGTGTGTGTTTCTACGTGTGTGTATGCCTATCGCCTTGTATGTATTTTGTTTCTTCGCATATTGGAGTAGTTACCAACAATTATGTGTATTTCTGTGTCTGCATGTCTGTTCAGTGAGGTATCCATGGTTTTTCGGGGGGACTGAAAGGACTTTCATTGGAACTGCCAGTGGGTTTAAAGTGAGAATTGTCGTTCACTGAGCGCTGCTCCTTAATCGGTCAGTGGGATATGGATGTCTCAGAAACTCCACGCGAGGCATCCCAGTCCACTCCATCTTGTACTATGTTCCTCCGCACATGGCGGGGGGAGGCTGGTAAGGGAATGGATATTGAGCACTCCACCACCCGGCTTGGCCCTTTCTGTCCAATTCCAGGCTGTTTCTCTTGGAATGGGAGAAAGGGAGGGATGGTGGGAGTGAGGGCTGGAGTGGGTGGCCCTGCTGTTATTGCCGGTGTAGGTGGGGTTAGGGGGAATTGTGAGGTGTCCGGAATGAGTCAATCGACAGTTTTGAATCCACATAGTGTTATTAGAGTGTGTGGGGGGGTATTATGTGGGTGACAGAGAAAGTGTGGGAAGGAAGTTGCTGATTTAAATTATGAGATTGATAGTGCCTGAGCCTTATTTGGAGATAGAGCATGAGGATTGTCTGGGGGTAGGTGCTATAACAGATATACAGTGGGTGTGATGGAGCAGAGAGAATATGGTGACCTTTATCCTGACAGAGCGGGGAGTATATTGATGCTTGTCCTGTATCAATGGACATTTCTTCAGATCATCTCAGCGTCGAGGTTAGCTTCCCTAATGTCTTGTCCAAGTCTAACACTAATAACGGCAAAGACCTGTCCCTCAGCTTCCACTGAATCAATTTAGGTAGAGCTTACAAATGGCAAGGAGAAGCAAATATTGGTGTGTTATAGGATCGAAAGCAAAACAGCTGCAGAAAATCTGAGCATCATATGCTCTGGAGATTAGATATGCAAGTATCATGATACTGCAGTTTTATTGGATGGTCTCAAGTTGCACCTAAACTGCATTAACTAAGTGACTGCTCGTGCTGTGAAAAATAAATTCCGTGTGTATCTGAGGTGCGTTGAAGAGTATGTTGTGAAGCAAACCAGAGAGCATGTTATTTCGCATTTGGTGTTGTGTGGTCAGAAGGACGAATTACTAACCTTTCTCTGAAGCAGCTTTTAAAGAATAGTGACGTTAATAAGGTGCATTTTTACGGTGTCTGCATACAACATAGAATGCTTGATCATTCTGGTTAAACATCATGGTAGCCTGGGGGCTAGAGGGTCAAGTTCGCTCCAGTGAATTGGGAAAATCCAATACAACGTTCAGTGGGAGGCAAGCAATGGTTGTTAGAGTCATAGAGTCCAACAGCACAGACACAGGCCCTTGGGTCCAAAATAGTCCATTCCGACAAAATGTCCATCCACGCTAACCGCACTTCCCTGCCATTGCCCCATATCATTGTAATAATTTCCTATCCGTGTATTTGGCCAAATGTATTTTAAAGGTTGTGAATGTAGCTAACTCAACCTCTTACCCTGGCACCTCCTTCCATATACGTACCAGCCCCTCAGGTTCTTCCTCAGGTTTCCTTTTATTCTTTTTCCTCTGGCCATAAACTGCTGCCCTCTGGTCTGTGATTGCCCAACCCTAGGGAAAAAGACTGAGTGCATTCACTCTGTCCCTGCCTGTCATGATTTTATACACTCATGTCAGATCCCCCCTCAGTCTCTTACACGCTAAATTAAAAAGACCTAGCTTGTCCAACCTCTCGCTATAACTCAGATCATTTAGATGGCAACATCGTTGTAAATTTCTCCTGCACTCTTTCCAGCTTAACAATATCCATGACTCAAACAGTCATTGCTTGCCTCCCAGTGAACAATATTGAACATAATGATACCAGTATGGCCACATCAACATCCTGTATAACTGCAACGTAACTCTCTAATTTCGATACTCAGTGATATACACTGATGAAGGCCAGTGTGCGAAAAGCTTTCTTCACTGCTATGTCTACCTGTGAATCATTTTTCAGAGAACCATGCACCTGAATTCCAAGGTCCCTCTGTTCCACTACACTCCTTAGGACCCAACCATTCACCATGAAAATCCAACCTTGATTTGACTTTCTAAAATCCAAGAACTTACACTGATCTTTGTTAAAATCCATTTGCCATTTCTCAGCCCACTCCTCCAGCTGATCAAGGTACTGCTGTCATTTCTAAATTTCTGATAATCTTGCTCACTCTCCATGATGCTGCCTATTTTAGTATCACCTACATACTTACAAACCATGCCTGTACATTCTCATCTAAATCATAGGTATGTGTAATATGTAGTGGTCCCAGCACCAACTCCTGAGCCATTCCACACAGGCCTCCAACCAGCAATCTTCCAGTATAACCGTCTGCTTTCTACCACCAAGCCAATTTTGTCTCGAATTTGGCAGCTCCCCCTCAGTTCCATGTGATCTAACCTTCCAGATTAGCAACCATGTGGAAGTTTATTGAAGGCCTTACTGGAATCCATATAGACTATGTATACCACCCTTACCTCCTCAACTTTGCTGGTCACTTCATCAAAGAATTCCAAAAATATGTCAGTCATGATGTCTCTTGCACAAAGCTTTTGATGAGGGGCTTTTGCCCGAAACATCGATTTTCCTGTTACTCGGATGCTACATGACCTGCTGTGCTTTTCCAGCATCATTCTATTAGAACATAGAACACAGAACATAGAACAATACAGCACAGAATAGGCCCTTCGGCCCACGATGTTGTACCGAACATTTGTCCTAGCTTAAGCACCCATCCATGTACCTATCCAATTGCCGCTTAAAGGTCACCAAAGATTCTGACTCTACCACTCCACAGGCAGCGCATTCCATGCCCGCACCACTCTCTGGGTAAAGAACCCACCCCTGACATCTCCCCTATATCTTCCACCCTTCACCTTAAATTTATGTCCCCTTGTAACACTCTGCTGTACCTGGGGAAAAAGTTTCTGACTGTCTACTCTATCTATTCCTCTGATCATCTTATAAACCTCTATCAAGTCACCCCTCATCCTTCGCCGTTCCAACGAGAAAAGGCCTAGCACTCTCAACCTATCCTCCTACGACCTATTTTCCAATCCAGGCAACATCCTGGTAAATCTTCTCTGCACCCTCTCCAAAGCTTCCACATCTTTCCTAAAGTGAGGCGACCAGAACTGCACACAGTACTCCAAATGTGGCCTAACCAAAGTCCTGTACAGTTGCAACATCACTTCACGACTCTTGAATTCAATCCCTCTGCTAATGAACGCTAATACACGATAGGCCTTCTTACAAGCTCTATCCACCTGAGTGGCAACTTTCAAAGATCTATGAACATAGACCCCAAGATCCCTCTGTTCCTCCACCTCACTGAGAACCCTACCGTTAATCCTGTATTCCGCATTCTTATTTGTCTTTCCAAAATGGACAACCTCACACTTGGAAGGGTTGAACTCCATCTGCCACTCCTCAGCCCAGCTCTGCATCATATCTAAGTCCCTTTGCAGCCGACAACAGCCCTCCTCACTATCCAAAACTCCACCAATCTCCACCAAGAATTCAATCAGACTTGTAAGGCAAGATATACCCTTCACAAATCCGTGCTGGCTGTCCCTAATCAAGCAGTGCCTTTCCAGATACTCATAAATCCTATCCCTCAGTACCATTTCCATTACTTTACCTACCACCGAAGTAAGACTAACTGGCCTGTAATTCCCGGGGTTTTCCGTATTCCCTTTTTTGAACAGGGGCACAACATTCGCCACTCTCCAGTCCCCTGGTACCACCCACTTTGACAGTGAAGACGAAAAGATCATTGCCAACGGCTCTGCAATTTCCTCTCTTGCTTCCCACATAATCCTAGGATATATCCCATCAGTCCCGGGGGACTTGTCTATCCTCAAGTTGTTCAAAATGTCCAACACATCTTCCTTCCTAACAAGTATCTCCTCTAGCTTACCAGTCCGTTTCACACACTCCTCTTCAACAATACGGTCCCTCTCATTCGTAAATACTGAAGAAAAGTACTCATTCAAGACCTCTCCTATCTCTTCCGACTCAATACACAGTCTCCCACTACTGTCCTTGATTGGACCTACCCTCGTTCTGGTCATTCTCATGTTTCTCACATACGCATAAAATGCCTTTGGGCTATCCTTGATCCTATCCGCCAAAGATTTTACATGCCCTCTCTTAGCTCTCCTAATCCCTTTCTTCAGGTCCCTTCTGGCTATCCTGTATCCCTCCACTGCTCTGTTTGAACCCTGTTTCCTCAACCTAATGTAAGCCTCCTTCTTCCTCTGTAAAAGACATTCAACCTCCCTCTTCAACCAAGGTTCCCTCACACGACCATTTCTTTCCTGCCTGACAGGTACATACATATCAAGGACACGTCGTATCTGTTCCTTGAAAAAGTTGCACATTTCCACGACAGCCTATGCTCCCAACTTATGCTCCTCAGATCCTGTCTTACAGCATTGTAATTACCCTTCCCACAATTGTAAAACCTACCCTGTTGCACGCACCTATCTCTCTCCATAACCAAGGTGAAAGTCACAGAATTGTGGTCACCATCACCAAAATGTTCACCCACTAACAAGCCCATCACTTGTCCCGGTTCATTACCGAGTACCAAATCCAAAATGGCCTCCCCTCTGGTCGGACAATCTACATACTGAGTTAGAAAAGCTTCCTGGACCCACCGCACAAACACCGCCCTGTCCAATCTACTTGATCTAAAGAGCTTCCAATCAATATTTGGGAAGTTGAAATCGCCCATGACTACTACACTGTGGATTCTGCACCTTTCCAAAATCTGTTTCCCAATCTGTTTCTCCACATCTCTGCTGCTATTGGGGGGCCTATAGTAAATACCCAACCAGGTGACTGCACCTTTCTTATTTCTGACTTCAGCCCATACTACCTCTAAAGGCAGATCCCCCTCGAACTGCCTTTCTGCAGCCGTTATACCATTTCTAATTAGCAACGCCACACCCCCTCCTTTTTTACCACCCTCCCTAATCCTACTGAAACATCTGTAACCAGGAACCTCCAACAACCATTCCTGTCCCTCTTCTATCCACGTTTCCATGATGGCCACAACATCGTAGTCCCAGGTACCGATCCACGCCTTCAGTTCACCGATCTTATTTCTGATACTCATTGCATTGAAGTATACGCACTTGAACCCATCTCTGTGTCCGCAAGTATTGCCTGTCAGTGCTATCTTGTTCACAGCCTCCCTACATTCTTGGACATCCTGACAAACAGCTAGCCTACTTGCTGGACTACAAGTCCGGATCCCATCCCCCTGCCAAATTAGTATAAACGCCCCCGAAAGTTGCTAGCAAATCTACCCCCCAGGATATTGGTGCCCTTCTGGTTCAGGTGCAACCCGTCCTGCTTGTACAGGTCCCACCTTCCACAGAATGCAGTCCAATTGTCCAAATACCTGAAGCCCTCCCTCCTACACCATCCTTGCAGCCACGTGTTCAACTGCACTCTCTCCCTATTCCTTGCCTCACTGTCACGTGGCACCTGCAACAACCCAGAGATGACGACTCTGTCTGTCCTAGCTTTTAGCTTCCAGCCTAACTCCCTGAGCTCCCGAATGACCTCCCCACCCCTCTTCCTACCTATGTCGTTGGTGCCAACGTGCACCACGACTTCTGGCTGCACACCCTCCCCCTTAAGGATTCTGAAGACACGGTGCGAGACGTCTCGGACCCTGGCACCCAGGAGGCAACAAACCATCCAAGAGTCTCGCCCATGCCCACAGAACCGCCTCTCCGTCCCTCTAACTAGAGAGTCTCCTATAACTAGCACTCTCCTCCTCTCCCCCTTTCCCTTCTGAGTCTCAGAGCCAGACCTCACGCCACAGACCCGGTCACTGCAGCTTACCCCTGCTAGGCTGTCCCCCCCCACCAGTATCCAAAGCGGTATACTTATTGTTTAGGGGAATGACCATAGGGGATCCCTGCACTGCCTGCTTCCTCCCCTTCCCACCTCTAACTGTTACCCAGCTACCTCTGTTCTCTGGCGTAACTATGTCCCTGTAGCTTCTATCAATCACCTTCTCAGCCTCTCGAATAATCCTCAGTTCATCCAACTCCAGTTCCAGTTCCCTAACTCGTTCTGTGAGGAGCAGGATCCGACTGCATTTCCTGCAGATGAAGTTGGCAGGAGTATCGGTGGTCATCCCTACCTCAAACATCCTGCAGGAGGAACATTCCACTGCCTGCGCTGCCATTACTCTACATTTCGTCTCCAAAGCAGAACACTGAGTAGCTCACCTGTGAACTTTAAAGTTAGGTTAGAGGAGGAGGATGGGAGGGAGGCCCTACTGTGTTGGGCCTGGGGACTAGAACACACCCACTCAAATATCAATCACTTACCTTCTCGACCAGCACTGCGCTCCAACCTCACTTCCGCCCAGCTCGTGCCGCTCTCACTTACCTTTCTTACTGCAAATCATACCCTGTCGTTCCAAATGCATGTATATCCGATCTCTCCGAATCTTCTCAAGTAACTTACCTAATAGATTTTAGGTTTACTGGCCTTTAGTTCCCAGGTTTATCTTTGCAGCCTTTCTTGAATAAGGGCTCAGCATTTGCTAACCTCCAGTCGTCAGGACCCCAGTCGTTGGCCAGCGATGATGGAAAAGAGGCAAGCAATGCTCCCGAAATTTCTTCTTATCCTTCTGCAGTGTTCCTGAATATATCTGGTCATTACCAGGAGATTTTGTATAAATACTGCAAAGTCTGAAAAATATGTCTTTTTTTTCAGGTACAAACACCAAAGAAAGGGAAAGTGACTCAATGATGGCAAACGTAACAAATTGGAAAATATATTAATCATAGGAAGTGACATCAGAAGAATTCCAGATATTGTGGAAACCTGACAATTCTCAGAAATTAACGATCCAGAAAAGGAAGGCCATGAAACTGATAAGGAAATCAAAAAGATAACATACATGCTAACAAACAGGAACACAAAAACTGCATAAATCCACGATCTATATTTCAAAGGATACAAAATAATAGCATGGTCAAATGTGGAAATTTGCAATCGGGAGAGGAGAGCTTATTGTGGAGAATAGGGAAATGGCAAAGAAATAACCATGCAGGAAGATGCAGAAAATCGCCCAGCAATAACAAGTGATCATATCAGATTTCTGCAGCTAAAGACATAAAGTTAATTCCTATCAGTAACAAAGTAGTACTAGAACATGTAGCTGGATTGAACATTGCTAGGTCTGACGAAACAGATGTACTTCCCAAACAAAGTCAGAAATAAATCATCAATAGAAGTATTAATTGTACTGTTGATGACTGTGTTTTATTTTCCTGTACATTCTGCAGAGACCGAAAGTCATTGTAGATAAATGGAAGTTAGTAAACGTGAGTCAAGCTTTGTAGATGAATGGAAGGGATCCAAGCAGCTATGAAGGGAAGAAGACATAGTCTGGAGAACTGCATACCAATTGACATCTGTAGGGAAACTGTTGGAATCTATTGCGCAGGATGAGATTTTTGATATGGAGAAATTAACTGCAACAATGGGGAGAATTAGCATGCATTTCTGATAGAGAAATCATACTTGATAAACTTCCGAATGGTTGAAGTTGTTTCTTACAGCATAGATAATGGGGAACCAGTAGAAGTGGCATATATTGGATTTTCGGAAGGGTTTCTATAAGAACTCAAACAGTGAGTTCGTAAATTCAATGAATGTGAAGGGTATTTGGAGAAATATATGGAAGTAGAAAGTTAATGTTTGGTTCGCCTTAATTTAAGGGAGTCAGAACATAAATATAAAGACATGTTGAAACAGTTTCACTGCGTGTTGGTGGGACTGTACCTGGAGTATTGAGTACAGTTTTGATGACGGAGTCTGAGAAAGACTTTGCTGACCACAGAGGAAGTGCAATAGACATTGTCCAAATTAAGCCCTCAGATGGCGAGATGGCCTGATGAGAAAACTCGGCCTGTGTTCTCTAGAGTTTCAAAGAATGAGAGGCGAGTCACAGTGAAATTTAGAAAATTCACAAAACATATGACAATTTGGAAATTAGCAGAGTGCTTGCCTGGCTGTCAAATCCACATTCAAGGCAAATAATGGCAGGATATGGGACAGGCAAATTAAGACTGCAATAAGGAGGAAACTCTTCACTTGGAGTGGACTGACAGGGGTATAGAAACCTACTGGCAGTTAAGATTAGGGGGAATCTCCAGATGTTCTACAAGTGTGTCAAGGGGAACAGAGTAACAAGAGAACAGGTAGGACTCATTAGTGGCTTGCCAAGTTGCATCCAAATCAACTTTAGTGTTAGGAAACATAGGATGGTGGTGGAAGGCTGTTTGTATGACTGGAGGCCAGTGTCCAATGGTGCACCACGGGGATCAGAGATGTGTCCCTTATTATTTGTTATTTGGAGGTGCTGGTGTTGGACTGCGGTGGACAAAGCTAAAAAATCGCATAACACCAGGTTATTGACCAACAGGAGTATTGAGAGGCACGAGCTTTCGAAGCACACAACCACCTGGTGAAGAAACAGCGCTTCGAAAGCTAATGTCCCCGAATAAACCTGTTAGACTATAAGCTGATGTTGTGTGATTTTTAACCTTATTATTTGTGGTATTCATAAATGATGCAGCTGTGTATATGGAACGGGGGGAGGGGGTGATAAGTAAGTTTGTGTTTGATGTAATGATTGGCCAGGTGGTTGGCAGGTGGTTGGCCTGTACACCAGTAACTGAAAGAAATATTGCAGGTGCAGAAAACGGGTAGGCAGATAAATGGTATATTCACCTTCATTTCAGGGGGATTTGAATACAGGAGCAAGAGTCATTTACTGCAGCTGTAATGGCCTTAGTGGGACACCATCTCGAACATTGTGCAGTATTGTGTGCAGGTTTGGCCTCCTTACCTAATAAAGGACAAACCTGACATTGAGGGAGAGCAGCGAAGACTGACCTCTGGGATGACAGGCTTGTTGTGGGAGCAGAGTTTGGGACAAGTGGCCCTGTATTCCATGGGCTTTAGCTGAAAATGTGTTGCTGGAAAAGCGCAGCAGGTCAGGCAGCATCCAGGGAACAGGAGAATCGAAGTTTCGGGCATAAGCTCTTCTTCAGGAGAAGGGCTCATGCCCGAAACATCGATTCTCCTGTTCCCTGGATGCTGCCTGACCTGCTGCGCTTTTCCAGCAACACCTTTTCAGCTCTGATCTCCAGCATCTGCAGACCTCACTCTCTCCTTCCATGGGCTTTCGGAAAATAAGTGGAGATCTCATTGAAACATATAAAACTCTGACAGTATGAGACAGATTGGAAGCAGGGATGATAGTTCCCCAGGCTGGAATGTCTAAAACCAGGGGCCGCAGTATTAGGTTCAGGCAGACCAGTCTGCATTGTGATGAGAATAAATGTCTGCACTTAGAGACTGGTACCCTGGGGATCTCTCTCCCAAGTCAGGCTGTAGAAGCCAAGGCGCTGAATCTAAATACGGATTTCTGGAAATTAAAGGGATAGGGAGAGCGCAAGAGTATGGTGTGAAGATAGCAGATCAGTTATCATCCAGGTTGTTCTCCAATAACACGGTAGCTGTGTTCCTGTGCAACACTGTGTTGTAGAAAATCATGCAATATTAATAATGGGGCCTATGTGGAAAAGAGGGTAAGGGGCACACCCCCGCCCACCCCCCTCCAAATATCAGTAAAAACCAAAAATTAAATTTAGTCTAACACACACACTAGCACATACTAAATAAATCTTTAAATCACATATCATAATGGAACTGTGCTATAAATGTAAAACTTGCACACTCTCCTCACTGACTACAGCAGTGTACCTTTCACCACACTCTTCACCAGAACGCATGCGGAGCTGACTGACCACGTGATGCAGAATTCCAGTTTTTCCTCAAGATTCTATCCCCCATCCCCCATTTGAAATAAAGTTCCTCCTAAATATAGACTACAATTCCCAGTTTCAGGCTCAGTTTCAAGGCTTGCAGAGTAGATTGCATTCCTGTTTTAGCTGAACACATTGATTATGCATTTTGCAGACAGAGGATCCCGAAGCTGGATTTTGCTGTTCAGCTGGTGCCCGGCAAGGAATCGCGTCACAGTGAACGGCAATTCACTTTATAGAAAACGGTACACGAATTCATTGCAGTAAAATCCTATTTAAAAACACGTGTTATCGGAGAAGTGTCTGTATATTGAATGGAGGAGCAAAATTGATGGGAGCAAGGCACTACAGCAGTTCTCATTATATATTTCAGAATGTTTAATTATGATATGAACATTGTATGGGGAAAACTGCATTCAGGAGATGTTTGGCCATGAACTAGCATGGGGAAATCTCAATATGTTGAATAGCCTATTCATTTCCCAATGTTTCTGTGCAGTCTGTTGGAAAGCTCTGTAAATGTTGTCACAAGATCTCAGATGTTAGGAAGGAGGTCACTGCAGGCTCAACAGGACGGTGTTTCCCGTTCCCTTTTCCGATACTGAGGCTGGTGCCGGGACGTCTGTCCAGTTTTATCCTTTAAGATCTAGGAGCAGTTTGATACAATTGAGTGTCTTGCTTGGCCGATTCAGCGACCATTGAAAAACATTATCAAATGTCCATGTGTCTGGAGTCACTTTTAGGACAGACCAGGAAAGCACGTCCTGAAAGTACATTGGTGAAGGAGATTTATATTTACAATCAACATTGGACACAAGATCACTATTACTGACACCATATTTTGCGTCTCGATATTTTATTAATCATTTTTAACTTCCACCAGCTGCCAGAGCATTAGCCTGGTCTGGATTAGTAATCCAGTGGCATTTTCACAACAGCACCATCTCCACATGGGGACCTATCGGAAACCACACTGAGCAGATTATTTCTGTGCTGCTTGGCAGCTCCGCCAAAAGGAACTCCCACCAATTTGATTATCGTGATGGTACCGAGAGGGTGGTAATTGGTCAGATTGTAATTATTCTCCTCTTAGGGGATGGGGCATAGTTAGTAATTTTCCCCATTGCCAGGGAGATGTCAGAGTTGGAGCTGGAATGAAACAGCTTCTCCAGAGACACGGCTTGTTGTGCAGCACAAGTCTTCAGTCGTATTGTAGGAATGGTGTCAGGGCCTATTGCCTTTGTCGTATCTACTGTGTTCAACTGTTCCTTCATGTCACGTGCATCCAATCGAATTGGTTGAAGACTGGCATCTGTGATTCTGTGGGCATCATGATGAGTGTGAGGTAGATCATCCACTCAACACGTCTGGCTATGAATAGTGCAGACACCACACACTTGACTTTTTCACTGACGTACAGAGCTGTCCCGATATTTAGGATGAGGATATTTGTGGAGCCGTCTCCTCCAGTAGATTGTTTAGTAGTCCATCGACATTTATGCTTGGATTTGGCAGGACGACAGAACTTAGATCTGATCTGTCAGTCTTGATAAATTTCCCTCTCTCCACCAGACGTTAGTCCGGTTGTTTCGAATGTAACCATTCAAGTGCGGTAGCTTTAATGTGTTGTCATCATGTTTTGGTGCACATGATTCCAACCCTGGCATGTTCACCCACATTTGTCACTGAACCATGGATCGGCTTGTTGGTAATGGTAGACTGATGGGTTATCCTGGGTAAAAAAGTTACAGATTGTCATTGAATATAATTCTGTTTCTGCTGCTGCTGTGATCTACAGCATGAGATGATAACCCAGTTTAAGCTGCAATATCTACACATCAATTCTACTGACTGTCCCCCAGTTCAAACCGAGACCCATTCACCCATCAGCCCTGTATTCAGTGCCTTTACCTGGTTTCTGATGCGGTAATACTTCCGTTTCCATATTGCCATTCTGCTGAATGTCTTTCCTTGATATCACACCTCCAATTTGTTACTTTAACTCAATCCATTTAAGGTATTAATCTAACTCTTTTCCTTTCCGTAAGCTATCTTCTGTGTTTGAAGTGAACGTGTTTCCCTCTGTTTTTCTCCCTGACCATGATTCAGAACTCTGCAGCGTCAGTGATGCTAGCCTTATGTAGTTTCAGAGTCAAGGAACTTGTGCACCATGCATTATCATTCAGTCCCCAGTGTACGGCGCTCCAGGTTGGAGAAGATCTTCGAGCATCTTTGACGTACTTCTATGGAAATTGTTCAAAAATAGAAATTGCTGAAGAAACGGCTGAAGATGTTGCAACATCTTCTTGAGTTAATGCAGAGTTAAATTTTCAGGTCCAGCGACCCTGTACAAAGCTAGCAGTTTCTCCAGCATTTTTTTTGTATTTTTTTATTTCCAGTATCCATAGTTATTTGTTTAATTGAAAATTTGTGCTGCACCTATTCATTTCTGGACAAACTCAGCAGGTCTGTCAGCATCTGCAGAGACAGAGAAACAGAGTTAGCATTTCAAGTCTAGTGTGACACTTCTTCAGAACTGAAAAGTATTGTAAAGTGGGCTTTTTAATCCCTTGCCAGAGGTGGGGGATGGGTGACAGGGAAAAGGGGGTGTGGCAAAGATAAACGGGCTTTTAGCATTGGTGAACGAGAAAATGATGTAAAACGGTTTTAAAGTAAGATGTGAATGGGGGAAAGGGATTCTCTCTACTGAGTAGAAGATACAGAAGTCACAACCACACAAGGTCAGGAGGAAGAATTTTGATTATGTGGCATTATATAGATTTGCCCATAAATATGTTTTCAATTTGGAGATCATCGCCCCCTTTTGACGAAGGAATCCAGGTGCTTGACTTCTTATTGGCACTAGTAAACGTTTAATGTTGTCTTAGTATTGTAACATGGAGAAAAGCAAATCACAGTATGAAATTTGGAGCTGAGTGTTGTTTACCTGTCATGTTAAATATTGCTTCAAATTTGCAGTGCTTTTTTTTATGCTTGTTCTTGAAGTTAGTATTGGAGTTTAGAAGGTTAGGGGTGAAATTAAAGAAGATTCTAAAATCACGAGAGGTATGAATAGGGTGAATAGCCAAGGTCTTTTCTACGGGATGGGGGAGTTCAGCCGTAGAAGGCATAGGTTAAAGATGAAAGAGGGAAAATTTACAAGGGACGCAGTAACAACGTTTTTTACGCAGAGGGTGGTGTGGGTATGAAGTGACCTGCCAGAGGAAGAGTGATAGATGCATGTACAGCTACAACATTTAAAATTCATTTGGATAAACATATGAGTGGGAAACATTTAGAGGCATATTAGCCAATTGAAAGCAGATGGGACTAGCCTAATTTGGAAATCCTGGCCAGCATGAACATTTAGAAAAGCTTCACGCAGAGTCAGTGTGGATTTGTGAAAGGGAATTATATTTTGCACTGTAAAATCATGCAAAGTATTTCTGGAGATGCCTGAGAATGTAACAAGCGGACTTGATAAAGGGGATCTGGTCGACACCAGGCTTTCCAGAGATTTTCCACATGGTATAACAAAATAAAAGTTCTCACACAAGATAGAAGCTCGTAGGATGACGGAGAATGTATTAACATGGGATGATGATTGGTTAGCACATAGAAACCGGACAGTCAGAATTAATGGATCGTCACGATAAAGGTATATCTGCTGGAGTATACAAATATCAGTCAATTGACATCAGTTATTCACAATCTATAATGATAGCCTGATGGCAGGAGCTGAGTGCAATATGCATCCGAGTTTGTGAATGACAATGACAATCAAAAGGCAGGTTGTTATTTCATGGAAAGGACTTCCAGAAATGGAGCAGTACAAAGAGATTGGAGTATTCCTGATTATGAAACATAAAGTCAGCATGCTGATGCAGCAAGTAACTAGGTTGGAACATTAGGCGGCTTCCTGGGATGAATGGGTTAAATTATTGAGAACCTCTAAAATGGTGAGGCGGTTATTCATTGGGGTTTAAATGAATGAGGAGTGATACTGCTGAAAAATACAAGACACAGGAGGGGCTTGAGGATGTAAACGTTGAGAAGTTGTTTCATCTCCTGAGGGGAGTCTCGAACTCGAGGACATAGATACCGATTGTGGAACATCGATGTCAATCTGAGATGCAGAGTTATGCCTTTTCTCAGAAGGTAATGAATGTCTGGAATGCCCTAACCCAGGGAGGAATGGAAGGATACAAGGAGTCGGCAAGAAAGTGGAGTTGAGCCCTGAAGTAAATCAGCCATGTTCTTATTAAATGACAGTGCTAGCTTGAGGGGCTGAATGGCCTACTCCTGCTCCTATTTACTATTTCCAGATATTATGCTTTTGGAAAGTAACTGGTTATTTTCATAGAAATCGTGTTGTAGAATGTTGCATTCAGGGCGTGCAGAGGGTTTGCTTGACTTAACCCTGGATGGGGTATGGGGGCTGTATTCACAGCGAATCTGGGACTGTAACATGACACCCTTCTGGAGCAGTAGGTACAGAGAAGGGAAGCCTGCAAAAAGGGATTGAGTGTGGGGTGGGTCACTTCCTGACCCAGCCTGGATTTTCTAAGTACATTTCTTAAACTACACCTAACCATTGGAGTGGTGTTCATCTGCTCCTGTGTAGCAGGTCCGAAGGGCTGAATGGAACATCAGAACACAGGGCTGAGAGACACGAGTAGGCCATTTAGCCCTTTCACACTACTCCAGCAGTAAATAATGTCGTGGATCATCTCATTGTGGTCCCAGCTGCACTTTTCTCTCCAATGCATCATTATCCCTGATTCACCTGTCCATGGAAAATCTGACGAAGCCATCCTTGATATAATATAATATAGACGTATGTAACTAATATAAATAACAGAGGAGAATGGTGAATCTGTGGTTAGCACTGCTGCCTCATATCACCAAGGAGTTGGGTTCAATTCCTAACTTGGGCAACCCTCTATGTGGAATTTGAACATTCTCCCTGTGTCTGTGTGTGCTCCCTCCCAATGGTCCATTTTCGTCTCACAGTCCAAAGATGTGTAGCTTAGAGTGGTTTGTCCATGCCCTCGTGCCCGGAGATGTGTAGGTTAGGTGGGTTAGTAATGGGAAATATAGGGTTACATGGGGGGCAGGTCTGGGCTGGATGTTGTTCAGTGGGTAGGTGTGGATTCAATAGGCAGAATGTCCTGCATCCTCACTGTAGTGGTTGTATGACAATGATAACAAGTTTGGACTATACAAACACACAGTGGGTATCTGAGTGATCCACTCTCCTCAAGGTTTTGTATGTTTCAATAGGATCAGCTCTCATTCCATGTCTAACCTGTTAAAGCCTCCATAATATAAGCCATTCGAATATGTAAAGTGAAACATCTCTCAACTGCTTCCAATGGAATTATAGTCTTTCACAGGTAAGGAGACAAAAAGATCTTGCACACAGATGAGTTAAGTTTTTGTTTTTTCAGTGTTGTGAAGCTCTGTAACACTCTTCCCCGCCGAGCAATGGGGCAGAGATATTCAATATTTTTGAGGCGCAGACAGAAGGTTCACAAATAACAACGAAGTCAAGGATTATTGAGGAATGGACAGGAATGTGCAGTGTGTGGGAAATTCTGTATGAGAAATGCCCTCGAACAGGCGCTGGAAGAAATCCAGTGTAAATGTGCCTGAGTGTCATCTGCTCAGTTACAGAAACCCACGGATTTGAATGACTGAAAGTTCCGGTAACATTGCGCTGAGAGAACCAACAGACCAGCTGCCATGTCATTATATGTTAGAGCACGTTTGAAGAGCTGACTGGCCTCATGATGGATTTGAATTGTCTGTGTATTGAAAAACATGCATCGCTATTCCTTGGGCATTGAAAAGGGAATTATTTGAAAGATTATCTGGAACATTCCAAAATCGGCATGCTCTCGAACATTCTATTGCCATGTTGGGGTATTGCAAAGGCAAGAGAGAGAGAGAGAGAGAAAGATGGGGAAGGTGCGGTATGCCACAGTGAGAATGTTAGAGAATTGGCCTTGTTTGGGGGTACGTGCTATAACAGATATACAGTGAGTGTGAGGGAGTAAAGAGAATATCGTGACCCCTTTCCTGACAGAGCAGGGAAGGTTATTGATGCTTGTCCTGTATTTCTACACATTTCCTCAGACTACATTTACTGCACTGTGCTGGGTGGTGACCTCAGACCATGCATGGCGGTTCTGGTAGTGTGGCCACATCTGAGAAGAGAATGGTATCTTCTGTATTAGCCCATCCACATATCCCGGTCAACAAATCATGGTGTAATTGCCTCTTATCTGTCATGCTCGGGGTAAACTGTCAAGGGCATCTCGGGACTGAGAAAGCTCAAACATGTGCCCATTGGCCTTTTAAAGGTGGCACCAGGGCCAGGGATCATGCTATAACCAGGGATATCCGGGCGATGGTTAGTACCTCCAGCCATGATGGGTTGGAGAATCGAGCTGCTATTGAATGAGAGTGACACCATGGTGTCAGGTGGGTAAGTAATAAGGTGGGTTCGATAAGATAGCACCAGGAATTGTTGTTACACTCAGCCCAATGAGTCATAGACTCTGCTGTTTTACAAAGCTGCAGAACAAACGCTCATCCAAAAATCCATCATCTGAACTCAGACCAATATCCCATTAACCCATCATTCCTGGGAATACTGGCTCATTTTGCAGGATTCTGTCGAAATATCTTCATCTCAGCATTCTAAAAACTGCGATCTTCCATGAAATTGTCTCTCAACCTTCCGTTCTCGTTTGTTGGAGTTTAAACTGATTCCCTCACACATTTGTTTTCACACACACAACAACCCCTTGTCATGGTACAATGGGAATATGGAGTTGTAAATGGATGGGAGCTTCACATCCTGTCTCTTTCAGCATGGGCTGCAAGTTTCCCCACACTGAGCAGGGATCCAACACAGTGTTACTGATCAATGTATTGGGATGGTATCCACAGCTCTACATGCGGGGAGGGTAACTGCTCAGGTTTACAGATCAATTCACTGCTCTTCACTGCACAGCTTCCCATACTGAACAGGTTCTTTGTTCACGTTTATAGAGCAATATATTGGTGTGGGCTGCATTTCACCCCATGCTGGACAGAAAGTTTCGTCCGGGTTTCTGAATCAATGCACCGGGGTGATCTGCATGCTCCCATTGGACAGATAGCTAGTGGACCGGTGAGACCTGCAGAGTGCTCCATCCTGGATAGATTGCTGGATTGTACTGAGCCTGGTCTGTACAGTGCTCCATCCTGGACAGATTGCTGGATTGTACTGAGCCTGGTCTGTACAGTATTCCATCTTAGACAGATTGCTGGATTGTACTGAGCCTGGTCTGTACAGTATTCCATTTTAGACAGATTGCTGGACTGTACTGAGCCTGTTCTGTACAACGCTCCATCCTGGACAGATTGCTGGATTGTACTGAGCCTGGTGCGCATAATATTCCATCCTGGATAGATTGCTGGATTGTACTGAGCCTGGTCTGTACAGTATTCCATCTTAGACAGATTGCTGAGTTATACTTAACCTGGTCTGCACAGTGCTCCATCCTGGACAGATTGCTAGGTTGTACTGAGCCTGGTCTGCACAGTGCACCATGCTGAGCAGATATCTCATCTGGGTTTACACGTGTCTGGGCTGGATCTGTGAGGTGGATTGTGTATGCAATATAATTCCTGACAGAGCTATCAGTCCTCCACCACGGTGCATTCCGCTGTCAAAGCACGTATTTCTGCAAAATGTTATCCATTAAGTAATTTTCCAATTGAAACTTGAAAATCTTTCCTTTTTGCTATGGACCCGAGCAGACCGCCCCTCACAGTACATGACGAAGGTAGTCTCGACCCGAACGTGTTCTTATTTTAAAGGAAAATGTGAGGTGCTGTGTTTCAGATACAATTCGTTTGGTCAAAATATTTGACTTTAAGCAAAACACAATCTATTAAAATACAACAACAACAAGAGGAACTTGGAATAACTTAATTCTACTGGAAAACCTAAAAGAATTATAGGTTATTTAACTACTCCACAGTAACTGCTCCAATATAGTGACATCCCATAAACATACACTTGTCAAAAAGCAAAATCAGGAAACAGATCGTCTCACATGCAGTTCTCCAATCCATGAGGAAAGAACATCAAAAGCCAATTCTGAGAGAAATCTCAGAGAGAGTGTGTAACAGCCAGAAAAGATTTCCACCCTTCCAACCCTGCTGAGACCCCAGCAATAACTGGTGAAAGGTAAAACTAAGAATCCTGGTTCCGTGAGAGTTTGACCAGCACTCCACAGGACCAGGCCACAGCTGCAAGGACCACAAGAATGGACTGTATATACACTGTCTATGCCACTGTAGGAGCCTCTCAAAAATGCTTAACCTCACCTAAGCCGTTAAATGATGGTAAGATAAATGTCAAAGTTAAATATAAGTAAATAAAACAAAAGGATGAAGCAGGCCTGGTGATCAGACACAGACGGCCTTGTGACCCCAACAATTCCCATCCTGCCAAAACACAGTAGGATCATTGAGCTAGTGAATACAAAGCATCTTTACTCTACCTCACCTATAACTTTACAATTGGAGATGTGCTATTAGCCCAATAGTCGGCGATGTCAGCATCCTAACCAGACCAAGTATTGTGGTGACATATGAGGGTTGTAGTGAAAAGGGTTCACTGGAGCTGTTTTTGACTGTGATTGATGTCAGTCTCCATGGATCCTAACTGTGTTATTAGACGTTTTCCCTCTTCTATTAGTAAGGGGTTTCCTTCAACCTGTTAAGCCATAGTATCAGCGGCAGCGTCATCCTCAAGACGATTGTGATCAGCAGCTACAGGAAGAGGGAGAGGAATAGAATCTTAGAACAACAGACTGGAATGTTCCAACAATGGCTCAGAATCTGAGAGCATTAGACTGGAATGTTCCAACAATGGACAGGAGTTTATCTGATGGTCTTTATTATCTTTCCCGGTATTGGCCATGGTTAGAGTTGCGGATACGAGACATATTGATGATTATTCAAGCAGGTTACTATCCTATCCTCGCCATTGTTGCTATTCCTGGTAAGCCTATCTCTGACAATTCGATAAACGATGGTGAAGGTTATTGCTATTTCTGTTATTTATATTTAACAAATACATAATCTGCTATCTTCAGTTTCAGTCACAAACTCCACTTCATTTCCATCAATTTCAGACTCCTCACTCATAGACATCTAAGAAGGAACTAGACTGTTCCGACCCTTGAGTCTTCCATTTGCCCTGAACTGTATAATGTCTCTATATTTTCTCTGCCATCAAACCTGCCTACACCCACCTCGATAATATCCCCAGTCTCCACCTCTGCCTCAATGCTGTTGTTGAGTAAGCCATCATCTGCCCCCTTGTTAACTTCTGATTTTATGGCTCCACTTCTTTTCTGACCACTCTTCCAGTTACAAATATTTTGACCACAAACTTGTTCTTGGCAAACCACCTATTTCATAATAGAGACCTCATATCAGAATAATAATGTCACTGGCCGTGTAATTCAAAGGCACAAGTTATGACTTAAAATGCATCGTTTCAAATCCTTCCACAGCCGATGACAAGTTAAATTCGAATGGCAACAATTGGAATGAAATCTCATTTTACAAACGACAATTAGGATTTCTTTTATTATTTCACTGATAGTCTTTGGTAAAGAAACTAAGCGTGACATAAAAGATTGGCTCCATATTGTCTTGACAAATGGTCCCGCAGTCAACGGCAATTAGTGACGGATAACAAATGCTGCCCTTACCAGTGATGCTGACGTCCTGTGAAATGACAGCATTAAAAGTGAAATAAACCAAGGAACTGTGGATGATGGAGATCCGAAATAAAATTCTCCAGCTTCTGAAAGTGTTGGAGAATCTCAGCAAGTATGACAGCCGATGTCAAGAGAAAAAACAGATAAAGTTTAGAACCTAGTGACCCTATATTACAACTGAAAGCAACTGGGAAATAATATCATTTATATCAGGGATGGTCGGATGAGTGAGGGGGAGGTTAGTTGAGTGGATGTAGAAATGTCCAGCGAGAAAGAGAGAGAAAATGAAAAGCAAACACAGAGACTGCGGATAATGAATCAGAAGGAAAATAAAACGGTAGCTTATTCTAAAATTCCCCCTTTTCCCATATTCCTGAATATCATGTCAATTTAGATGTGTCTCTGTTTACACTGAGTTATATTCCATCTGTCTTTCTCCTCTGAGTGTGATGATCGACTCTGCAGGCAATACTGGTGCTGCCCTTATAGTTGCTCAGATACAAAGAAACGGAATGTTATATTGTCAAATGACTTTTTTGAAGAAGGGAACTGTAACTGTAAGTCTGTGCAGAGATGTAACTCTTTTTTTCTGTTAAGAAAAGAAACATTTTCAACACTGAATGGGTGCACCGTGAGTGTGGGGATTTGACTTCTCCTGTCATTACAGAATAAAGGGAGGTTCTGTGATTGCTTTTCTCGGGTTTGCGGTATCAGCTGCAGCGTCCATTCATGAGACCCAATGGTATGGTGACTCAACTCTGGACGAGATATAAGCACTGCATTTACAGAGTATTCTGGGTCCATGGTAAACAAATGGAGTCGAACTACACAGAAGGGAAGCTCCGTACAAAGGGAGGGGCAGGGCACTGCATGATCCTCTCAGGGATTTCCAAGAACAGTTGTCTAAGCTAGGCCCATTCCAAGTATAAAATGTAAAACCTGAGTCTTTCAAAAATGAGGTGGTCACTAAGCTGTTTCCCCTCCTTCAATATAGCCTGTAAACTCACAGAAAGGACAGGACTGTGCTGACACTCACCTTGAAGTGCACTGGATTGATTCTGGAACTTTACAGGAGGAGTGAGTGACATATCTGGAGTGTAGTCCTCCGATATAACACTAGCTGATGGAAGCCATCTGCCTGCTGTGAGGAATAGATTGGTTCTGTCTCCACGGAGAAACGTGTAGAAACTAACTTCCAGAAATACTAGGGAAGAGGGGCCCTGGTGAAAATTAGGGGATGCACGAAATTAGAATTAATGAAGAGTATGTCTTCGAAAATCTATTCGAATTGAAGCTTGGTATGTTGCTGGTCTGATGAGTTACATCCCAGAGTATTGAGGAGGTGGCAACAGAGCGACTGAAAGAATTCCTGATTATTCTTCAAAGCTGGTTAGATTCTGGAGGGATCCTGCAGACTGGAAAACGGCTATTGTTCCCCTACATATTTAAAACAGGACGGAGAGGGCAAACAGAAAACTAAATAGCTTGATGTCAGCTGTGAGAGAAAGGGACATCGACAATTGACAACCAGTGGGAGTGTAGTTTTTGAATTTTCAGAAAAAAAGTTTGATACGGTTGAATACTGGTGAGTGGGGAATGTTAGGGTCCATGGGTAGGTAGGAATGGAACACACAGAATGGATCAAAAATTGGATAATGGGCGAAAAGAAGAGAGTAGTGTTTTTCTCTGGGTGGAAGGCTTGTGGGGTTTCAGAAGGATCAGTGCTTGGGGAATAGCTGTTCACAAGATATAACATGATTCGGATGGGAACAAATGTAATGATTCTCGTTTAAGTTTATTAAATGGTGAGAGGTTGGGAAGTGCTGTTGTTGAAAAGGACTTGGATGTCCTTGGTTATGAGTCACTAATAGAATCCAGATGGGACAGAAGTAATTAGAACTGAAAATGATAGCTGGTCTTTCATGCAAAATACTTGAAGTACCACAGTAAATATTATCTTACTCAATGGTAGTGTTTTGTTGAAAGAGTATTTGGAGTATTGTGTACAAACTGAGTCTGTTTTATAAATAATGATCTCCACATCACCGAGACAGTGCAAAGGAGTTTCACCATATTGAACCCTGGCATGATGGTGCCATCAGGAGAGAATGAAATAAGTATTTGTTTAATCTGAACCACTGTGAGACAACAAGAAGTTGGAACTTGATGGTTACATACGGGCCCTCACTATGTCCCAAGCAGCTATTGATAAGGTGAGAAATTCCATACTTTCCATAGGATGCTAGATTCCTAATAGTTTACGTGCCTGTGCAGAGACCTCATTTCTATTAACAGAGAGGTACAGGCTCTGAATGAACACTGAACACTGTATTGCACAGTTACTGCGTGACCCTCCACTCCACGTTACATTTTTCACAATCCTGTCAGCAGTCACAATACCTTAATTCTGAAACAGTGAGCTATTCTCCAGCAGCTTCTGAATTTCAGATAGGATGTTGGTCTGCTCTCTCAGCGATGGAAGATGCCTTTTAAACTGGTTTAAAAAATCGTTTCAGTTCCACTGCCAGAAAACCATGCTAGCATAACACGAATGTACTACGAGCAATGAAGCCATGAGGAAGAAACAGTCCATCTGTGCAGCCCCTGCTCCATTTGTTTGTTATGTTGGAGCATCTCTGACACCTTCCTCTTTCTGTGTTAGTGACATGAGAAGCTGAATGATCTCTTCCTGTTCCTTTGTAACTGATTCCAGATGTGAAATGGTCACTATCTGACCCCTGTAAGTGATGTGCGGGCGTGAGCAGACTCCTTGTTTTCCTGTGTAATGGCAGGAGGGACTGAATGGGCTGTCCCTCTTCTTGTCCAGCAGTTTTGATGGACTGAATGAATTTCCCATATTCCTGTGAAGCCAGATTGAGATACTGAGTGAACTCCTCCGTTTACTGTGGAAATGTGCAGTGCTGTTTCATGAATGTTGCCGACAGTTTAACAGCACAGGCTTGAACGTTCTCACAGTCTTGTCGCACATAGACGCAAACTGCATCAGCAGGTCAGGGATGACGAAGCTTTCTGGATATCGTGCAACATACAGTAAATGTTCACACTTCTGATTGATGTGGACTCAATGGGATGAATGGCCTGCTTCCACACAGCAGGGATTCCTTGGTGACAAACTGGGTTTGCCTGGGCTGAGGTAGCTACCCTGAGGATTTTCTGCAGAGATGTTCCACGGCTGAGATGATAAACATGTTCCATTGTGCTGTGAATGACTCCAAACACTGGAGAGTTTGCAATGGATTCTGATGAAGTGCAATTTTACTCAGGCTCCTTGATGTCATCTTCACTCAAATACTGCCTTGATATCAGGGCCAGTCGCTCTGTGGTAGGCCCTTGTATTCTATCGCTCATATTGATATGTCATGGTATAGGAGCAGGCAGTGATTTCTTCAAACAGAGGGTAGTGAATGTCATGAATTCTCTAATCCAGAGAGTCAAGGGAGCTATAGCAGTAAGTGCCCTTCAACTGTTCCTGTCTAGCAAGTTGGAGGGTCTGAATGGAACATCAGAACAGGAGCAGAGTTAGACCGTTAAACACTATTAACCTTCTCCACCAGGCATTAAAATTGTGGCTGATCAGGTTATGGTCTCAGCCCCACTTTCCTGTCTGTATCCCATTATCTGTGACTCACTTCTCTGTCAAATATTTAACTAACTCAGCTTTTGATAAATGTGAACAAAGAGGCACCACATACCACTGGAGAAGAGACTTCCTACTCAAAAGGTCCTTTTAGAATTTCTTCTCATTTCTCTTACAGTGTCATAAAGCACGGAGAATTGTCCACATAACTCAGACATGCCAATCTGATCTAGTCCCATTTGCCAGTATTAGGCCCATATCCCTCTAACACCTTCCTATTAATACGTGTATCCAGATGCCGATTAAATGTTGTAACTGTACCAGCCTCCATCACTTTCTCTGAGAGCTCATTCCATACACACACCACAATCTGCATGAAAATATTGTCCCTTTACTATCTTTCTCCTCTCACCTTTAGCCTTTCTCTAATAGCTTTGATCTCCCCTATCCTGGAAAAAAGACTGAGGCTATTCAGATTATCCATTTACTTCATGGTTTTATAAACCTCTATAATGTCACGTCTCACTCCGATACTCCAGAATAAACAAGCCCCAGTCTGTCTAGCCTCTCGCTGTAACTCATCACTCTATGTCCGGCAATATCCTTGTAAATCGTTTCTGCACCCTCTCAAGTTTAACAGCATCCTAACGGAAGCAGAGCGAACTGAATTAAACACAGTATTCTAAATCTGGACTCATCAACATCCTGTCCAGTCGCAACGTGATCTCACAACTCGCATACTCAATGAACTGATCAATAAAGGCAAGCATATTAAACCCCACCTTCACCACCCTCTCTACCTGAGACGCCACTTTCAAGGATCTGTGAGCCTGCGCACTTTTGTTCAATAACATTCCCCGGGACCTCAACATTAATTGTATATGTCCTGCCCTGTTTTACCTTACAAAAATGCAACACTTCACATTTATCTAAATTTAACTCCATCTGTCACTCCTTGGTCCATTGGCCCATCTGATCAAGGTACCATTGTACTCCGACATAAACCTTGCTGGCCACAGCACCTCCAAATTTAATGTCAATTGTAAATATAATAAACAGCCGAGTATTCACATTCAAATCATTTATATAAATAATAAAAGGCAGTGGATTCAGCACTGCTGCATGTGGCACATCACTGGTCATAGGCCTCCAGTCTGAAAAGCAGTCCTCTACCACCCTCTGTCTCCTACCTTCACTCTAATTTTGTAGTCATTTGGCTAACTTATCTTGGATCTATTTATGACCTACCCTTAGTAACTTGTCTGCCATGCGGAATCCTGTCGAATGCCTTGCTGAAGTCTATATGGACAGCGTCTATCACACTGCCATCACCAATTTTCTTTGTCACCTCTTCGCAAAATGTAATCAACTTTGTTAGAAATGACTTCCCATGTACGAAGCCATGTTGACTATCCTTCATCATTTGCAAATGCATGTAATTCCTGACCCTCTCAATGGTCTACAACAGCATGGCGACCAATGACGTCAGACTCACTGATCGATAGGTCAGGACATTATTCCCCTTCCTCGTCCCACACTTCCGCTGCTCACTGCAAATGTTAATGTAACCGGGTTGGTGATATCACCAACAATATAGGTCTCTGATTGTGTGAGGGTTAGGAACAAGTCAGACAGGATACTTTAATTTCCAAAATTAACAAGGTTATGGCCGAAACAAAGTTACTCAAACTGCGATGGAAAGATGAATGACAAACGTTTAGAATATTGCAAATCTGTGCGTCGATGATTCCCTCTCTAAAAATGCTGACACATGCACAGGTTTGATGACAAACTGAAAAATATCATCTCTGCAGAACGTGAACTTGAAAGAACTTTGCCCAAATATTAATTGAACTCATGATGAAAGGAAACATGAGTGATTGTTCCAAATATCATTCAGCTCATATTGCTATTCTGATCTTACAAGCTACTGGCAATGATATTACTTCCTGGTACAGATGGATTTAGTTGACTCCCCTTTAGTTCAGGTAGTGGGGCGATTCCAGTGAATCCTTGACAGGAATCCTCCATGATTTTCAGCTCACACACATTGCTAGGAAGAGGAACACAGAGAGAGAGGGAGTAACAAGCTGTTCCTTCTCAGGAAGATTACATTTTCTCCCTCTCTGAGCTGAATCACACAATGACGTTATCCGGCCCCAAACTGGACGAAATGAGGTCTATTTGAAGAGTGACTGAACTGTACGACTCTACCGCATTCCCTGTTCCATGTAGGTACATCACTGCTGCTGTTGGACACCCAGTCATTACTTTCTGAACAAATAGCGCTACTAGATTTGAAGATGGGTTTATATGTTCCCGTATACTTTTATAATACAACTTGTAATATCTTCACAATATCTGCATTTCAATAAATGCATCTTATTCTTAAATTAGCTCCCCAGTCTTAATCTCCCATAGAATATAAAATATTCATCAAGTATTCACCAGCTCAAAATCTTATATGGTCAATAAGAACATTTCTCATTCCCAGGCCTAAACTAGAATTGTTCATAACATAATGCCTTCATTGCAGAAATGAGTAAAGAGAAACATATTTGAAACATTTAAAAAGCAATTTTAGTGGAATTACAACCCACACACAGTACATCAGATGCTGTCTGAACATCAGATGTCGTCTGAACTTCGGCCTGTACAGATGCAGGAAAACATCCTTAAGATCAGACACAATACTCTTTATTGAGAAAAAAATCACTTCATTTATTTTTCAAATCACATGCTGCATCTACAGACTATCGTGTTGTGATTTATGTACCAGGACACGCAAAATCCCTTTGTACCGCCGAGTTCTGCATTCTTCCTCCAGTTATATAATTTGCTGTTGTTTCATGCTTCGTTCAAAACACAAACTTCCCATCACTCACATTGTACATTTTCTTTGCTGAAGGCTTGCTCATGACCCTCCCCTGTCTGTATCCCATTGCAGACACTGTGTCTCCACTTGACATCTTATTAAACGACGATCCCGGTGTTTCGGTAAATTGAGCTCCAATCCATTCAGCCCCGTCATCCAAATCATTATTTTAGATTGTAAACCGTTGATAAACTCACACCGATCCCCGTAGAATTTCACTAGTGACAGCTTTCCAAACTGAAAATAAGTAATTATCTCTATTCTCTATTTACTGGTAGCTGACCAGGAATCCCCTGTTCCAGTGTAGCAGACTAGAAATGTTGCATGGCCTCCTGCTATGCTGTATAGCTGCTTGTCCATTTGTTTCTGATCTCAGTGATCCTCCTTCCGGCCATTTGTTGTCAGATAATCAGGTAGGGTTCGTAGTGTAAATGTTCCTGATCCCTGAGAGTTTAAAAGATGAGCAAAGAATATAGACTAACATTTGGTGGGGCGGGGGGGTGGGGGGGGGGGGTGGCTATCTGGTCAAACATGCTGTCTTTCTGATGCAGCAATAGAATTATTCTAGAATATCAGTAATGTGCTCAATTTTGAGCTTTAGACACTGAGGAGGGGGGAGACTTCCTATAGCCTGTCCCCTTAACAACACAACCAATAATCTTCATCGTTAATTTCATTGTTGGTTGTTGCTGCTGTGTTGAATAATTGTCACAGTTACTACACATTAAAATAAACTATTCTTTTTGAGAGGTGACCTTATAGAGGTTTATAAAATCATGAGGTGCATTGACAGGAAAAATAGGCAAGGTATTTCCCCTTGGGAAAGGGAGTCCAGATCTACAGGGCATAGTTTTAAGGAGAGAGGCGCAAGATATATAAGGGATCTAATGGTCAACTTGTTCACACATTGTATGATGTGTGTGTGGAAAGAGCTGCCAGAGGAAGAGTTGGAGGCTGGTATAATTACACCATTTAAAAGTCATCCAGATCGGTTTATGAAAGGAATGATTCAGAAGGATAAAGCGAAATGATGGTAAATGAAGACATCTCGTTGGCACGGATGAGTTGGACCAAAAGGTCTGTTTCCCTGATGTATATCTCTATTGCACTGTGACTGAATCCTTTATTCCATTCCAGTGTATCTCCTTAGAGGGGAAGAACGGGGTTCCTGCTATGTCATTGCAGTGATACTGACTGGCTGAATGGGGTCTTCCTCCCCTTCCCCTAATAGCCTCAAGGGGTGCAGTGAGAGAACAACATATGAGGTAGGAGCTCCAGCCAGCTGCTCAATTTATAAAGATCATGGCTGGTCTGTTTGCGGCTGAAAACCCTTTTCCTGCCTATTCCCAATAAACAAGGAGAAAGTGAGGACTGCAGATGCTGGAGATCAGAGCTGAAAATGTGTTGCTGGAAAAGCACAGCAGGTCAGGCAGCATCCAAGGAACAGGAGAATCGATGTTTCGGGCATGAGCCGAAAGAAGGGCATGAGCCAAAAAAAAATTCCTGAAGAAGGTCTCATGCCCGAAACGTCGATTCTCTTGCTCCTTGGATGCTGCCGGAGCTGCTGTGCTTTTCCAGCAACACATTTTCAGCTATTCCCAATAAACAGTGACTCCCTGTCCAACAAAGGTCAGTAAAGGTGAGTCATGAATATCTTCAATGACCCCCCTCCCCCCCCCCCCCCCCCCGCAGTACTTTTCGTCATTTACATAACTGATTTGGATGTGCGCATAAGAAGTATAGTTAGTAAGTTTGCAGATAACATCACAATAGGAGATGTAGTGGACAACAAATAATATTATCTCAGATTACAATGGGATCTTCAGCAGTTGGGCCAATGGTCTGAGAAGTGGCAGATGGAATTTAATTTAGATAAATGTGGGGTGATGCATTTTGGGAAAGCAAACCTTGGCAGGATTCTACATTTAATGGTAAGGTCCTCAGGAGTGTTGCTGAACAAAGAGACCTTGGAGTGTTCAAAGCCCCTTGAAAGTGGAGACACAGGTAGATAGGATAGTGAAGAAGGCATTTGGTATGCTTTCCTTTATTGGTCAGAGTATTGAGTACAGGAGTTGGGAGGTCCTGTTGCAGCTGTACAGGACATTGGTTAGGCCACTGTTGGAATATTGCGTGCAATCCTGATTCTTTTCTATCGAAAAGGATGTTTTGAAACTTGAAAGGGTTCAGAAAGGATTTACAAGGATTTTGCCAGGGGTGGAGGATGAAAGCTACAGTGAGAGGTTAAATACGCTAGGGCTGTTTTCCCTGGAGCGTCAGAGGCTGAGGCGTGATCTTATAGAAGTTTACAAAATCATGAGGGGCATGGATAGGATAAATAGATGGGGAAGTCCAAAACAGGAGGGCATAGGTGAAGGAGAAAGATATAAAGAGACCTAAGGGGCAACTTTTTCCATGCAGAAAGTGGTACATGTGTGGAATGAACTGCCAGAGGAAGTGATGGAGGCTGGTACAATTACAACATTTAAAAGGCATTTGGATGGCTATATGAATAGTAGGGGTTTGGAGGATATAAACCAGGTGCTGGCAGGTGGGACTAGATTGTTTTGGGATATCTGTTCTGCACAGATGAGTTGGACCGAAGGGTCTCTTTCCATGCTGTAGATCTCTATGACTCAATGGCCCAGTCTTACAATTCATGTCCCCATCCAGATGCCTTTTAAATGTTGTAATTGTAACAGCCTCTACCGCTTCGTCTGGTTGCTCGTTGCACACACACACCACCCTCAGTGTGAAAATGGTCCCTTTTAGGTCCCTTTTAAATCTTGTCCATCTCAGCTTGTATATGCAAATGTGACTCCAATCAACACGAATGGCTGTGTTTTCTGTCAACCTTGGACCTAAATTCTGAAATTCAATACTGACACCTCTTCCTTCTCCAAAAAATCACAATTCTAAAATCATTGAATCAACTTGTTCAGCCACATTGTGAAACACTTCTGTGGGATTTGAATCTAGACTTTTGAGCTGAGAGGTAGGGACACTACCACCACTTGACATTAGTCCCTAAAGCTGCAACATTATTCACCTCTGTGTTTATTCATCTGCCTGTTTTGAAATACTGTGACACACCTCCGTGACAGACAGAGCTTGAATCCTGACTTTCTGCTCCAGAGTGAGAGACAGTACCACGCAAGTTCATTTATTGGAATATAATCCAGAGCTCCAGCTCAGAGGCATGGGCGTTACCACTGTACAAGACTTAAATCATGCCCAGATTTTGGGTAACATTTTAAATGTCAGCCTTCAGCTTAGTGTGGATTAATTAAAATTTGGTTCACTTTATTAAATTACACAGTTAAAATAATTACATTTTTTAACAGCTGAAAGGTACTCACCTCAAATGTACGATATTGAGGTTATGTGCTCTTCCTTCGTGAAAAGCTATGAGAGTCTTTAATTGTTTGGCTATGGTTTCCAAGTAAAATGACTATTATCTGACATCTGCAATATGAGGGAAAGACATCCTGCAGACACAGTCTGCACTATAAATGATCTGGAACAGATACTTATCACTGAACACCAGAGATGAAGAAAGCTTATACTTTCTGGATCAAAAGCACTAATCGCTCTTTCCCGCCTATAATGTGTGACTGCCCTCTTCTTAAATCCACGAAATAATTTAAGGCAGCGGATTACTTTCCAGCCTTTCTTCCCCAGTACTATCACGCACTGGGCTGAGGAGTGGCAGATGGAGTTTAACTTCGATAAATACAATGTATCATAATTTGATAAAACAAACAAGTAGAGAACATACACAATTAAATGTCAGGCCATTGGTAGTGTTGTAGAACAGAGGGGTTCTGGTATATTTCTTTGAAGTTTGCATCATGTGTAGGCAGGGTGGTTATGAAGGCGTTTGGGTTGCTGGCCTTCGTTGCTCAGACCTTTGAGTACAGGAGCTGGAACATTATCTTCAGGTTGTGCAGGACAGTTGTGAGGTCTCTCCTGGAGTACTCTGTGCAGTTCAGGTCACCCAGACACATTGAGGATATTATTGCACTGGAGACGTTTCAGAAAAGATTTACCAGGTTTTGCTGGGAATGGAGTGTTTAAGTAATAAGTACAGGCTCGATGGACTGGGACCTTCCCCACTGCAGCGGAGAAGGTTGAGACTTTCTAAACATTATAAAGGTTTATAAAACAATGAGGGGTATAGATAATGTTAAATGGCAGGTGCCTGTTCCTTATGGTAGTGGATTTCAAGACTGAGGGTAATTTTAAGATGACAGGAGCAAGTTTTACAGAAAGCATAGTCTCATAGAACTGTCCAGTATGGAAACAGACCCTTCTATCCAACTCGTCCCAACTGACCAGATGTCCTACATTAATGTAGTTCTATTTGCCAGTATTTGGCCCATATACCCCTAAACACTTCCTATTCATGTGCCCATCCAGATGCCCTTTAAATGTTGCAATTGTCCCTGTCTCCACAACATCCTCTGGCAGCTCATTACATATAAAGCACCCTCTCTTTGAAAGCTTTGCCCCTTAGATCCCTTGTAAGCCTTTCCTCTCTGACCTTCAACCTCTGCCCTCTAGCTTTGGAGAGGGCGACCCTGGTGAAAAGACCTTGGCTGTTGACACTATCCATTCCACTTATGACTTTATAAACCTCTAAGATCATCGCTCAACCGCTGATGCTACAGAGAAAATAGCTGAAAATGTGTTTCTGGAAAAGCGCAGCAGGCCAGGCAGCATCCAGGGAACAGGAGACTCGACGTTTCGGGCATAAGCCCTTCCTCAGGAAGAAGGGCTTATGCCCGAAACGTCGATTCTCCTGTTCCCTGGATGCTGCCTGGCCTGCTGCGCTTTTCCAGAAACACATTTTCAGCTCTGATCTCCAGCATCTGCAGACCTCACTTTCTCCTACAGAGAAAATAACCCTGGCATATTCAGCGTCTCCATAAATCTAAAAACATCCAACTCTGGCAATATCTTCGTAAATCTTTTCTGAATTCTTTCAGGCTTCACACATCCTTCCTTGAAGAGTGACACCGTAATTGCATGATGTATTCTATAGTGGCCTAACCAATGTCCTGTACAGCCACAATACGACCTTCCAACTCCTACATTCAACGCACTGACCAACAACGACAAGCATACCAAACGCCTTCTTCACTATCCTGTATGCCTGCGACTGCACTTTCAAAGTACTATGAACCTGCACTCTAAGGTCTCTTTGTTTAGCAACACTCCCCATGGGCTTAACATTAAACGAATAAGCCAAGCCTTGACTTTCCTTTCAAAAATGCAGCACTTCACATTTATCTAAATTGAACTCCATCTGCCACTCCTCATCCCGTTGGTCCATCTGATCAAGATCCAGTTATACTCTGAGGTAATCATTTTCTCTGTCCACTGCACCTTCAATTTTGGTGTCAAATATGAACTTACTAACCATACCTCCTGTGTTCACATTCAAAGCATTTATGTAAATGATGTACGCAGTGGACCCAGCATCAAACTTTGTGGCATACCACTGGTCAGGGGCCTCCAGTCTGAAAAACAACCCTCTACCACCACCATCTGTGTTCTATCTTTGAGCTAGTTCTGTATCTAAATGGCTAGTTATCCTTATGTTCCATGAGATCTCACCTTGCTAACCAGTCTCCCATGGGGAAACTTGTCGAACGCCTTACTGAAGTTCAAATAGATCACGTCCACTGCTCTGCCATCATCAATCGTTTTTGTTACTTCTTCAAGAAAAAGATAATCAAGTTCGTGAGACATGATCTCCCACGCACAAAACCGTGTTGACTTTCCCTTATCAATCCTTGCCTTTCCAAATACATGTAAATCCTGTCGTTAGGATTCTCCCCAACAACTTGCCCACCGCCGAGGCCAGGCTCACTGGTCTATTGTTCCCTGGCTTTTCCTTGCCAGTTTGTATAGTAATGGCACCACGTTAGTCATCTCACATCTTCCAGCACCTCATCTGTGGCTATTGATGATAAGAACATCTCATCAAGATTTCCAGCAATCACTTCCCGAGCATCCCACAGAGTACTTGTGTCTACCTGATCAGGATCTATGATGTGCATTTTTATTACACATCATTTGGTTCATGTATGGAATGAACGCCCTCAGAAGTGCTAGATGTGGGTAAAGTTGCAACGTTTAAAATACATTTTATTTAGTACAAGAACAAGAGAAGGTTTAGAAAAATATGGTCCAAACGCAGAAACGTGGAGCTAGTTTAGTTTGAGATTATCGTTAGCATTGAGTGCATGGGCCAATTGGTCTTTTTCAAACCCCATGTATAACTCTGTAGATGCCTGTGTGTTTGCACGTCCAAGTATGTATCAGCATATTTCTGTCGATTTCTGTCTGTCTATATGTATATCTGTGTGTATCTATCTCTCTGTGTGTTCTGCATAAGTGTGTGTATGATTGTTTGCATCTTTATCTCTACATCTGTGTTTTGTTTTGGGGTGATTAGTTGGATGGGGTTCCATACCGCCCTTCCTCCCCCTCACTCTCCCTCTGTCTCTCCCTCTGTTGCTGAAAGAGATACAATGCCACGCTCTGCTGGTGTGTTTTAGGACTTTTCAATCCTTTCTTACATGTAAGATTATTTGTAAGTGTAAGTCACGAAACATTGCATTTTATAGTGAGTGTGTGTGCGTGCATGTGTGTTTATCAATGGGTTTGCGCCTATGTGTTTATTTGTTTGTGGGTGGAGCTGTGTGTATGTATGTGTGTCTGTGTGTGTGCATGTCTTTGTGTGTCTTTGTGTTAGTGTGTGTCATTGTTCTGTGTGTGTCCGTGCCTGTGTGTCCGTGTACATCTGTGTGAGTGCATGCGTGTGCATTTGTGTGGGGAATGTGGGGGTCTGTATATGGGGAGATTGTGGGCATCTGTCTGTTTGTATGTGTGTGTGTGAGTTTGTGTGTGCCTGTGTGTTGGTCTGTATGTGTGTGTTTTCTGTGTGGTGTATGTCAGTGCGTGTGTGCCTTTGTCTGTGTGCCTCTGTGTGTATGTCTGTCTGTGTGTGCATCTGTGTGCCTGTATATGTGTGTGCGTGTATCTGTGTCTGCATGTATGTGTGTTTTTTGCCTGTATCTGCGTCTGTGATAATGTGTGTGTCTGTTTGAGTATGTATATCTGTTTGTGTGTGTCTGCGTTAGCGTATGTATGCATGTGTGGGGAGTGTGGGTGTCTGTGTTTGTTAGTGTATGTGACTGTTTGAGTATGTCTATGTCTATGTATCTGTGTGTGACCGTGTGCGAGCGTATGTGTGCATGTGGTGGGTAATGTGGGAGTCTGTGTGCGGGGGAATGTGGATGTCTTCGTGGGTGGGAAGTGTGGCTGTCTGTGTGTTTGTGCGTGTGTCGGTATGTGTGTGCATGTGTCTCGGTCTGTGTGTTTCTGTCTCTATGTGTGTGCGTGTGTGTGGCTGTGTTGAAAGAGTGTAGTGCTAAAAAAGCACAATCGTTCAGGCAGCATCCAAGGAGCAGGAGAGACGAAATATCGATTATGACCCCTTCATTAGGAATGAGGCTGGTAGGCCAAGGGGACTGAGGGATAAATGGGAGGGGGTGATGCTGGGGGGGAAGGTAGCTGGTAAGGCAATTGTTAAATGAAGGTGGGGTGAAGTTGATAGGTCGGAGCGGCGGGTTGAGTGGATAGGTGGGAAGCAAGATGGACAAGTAGTACAGTTCAAGAAGGAGATGCCGAGTTGGAGGGTTGGATCTGGAATAAGGTGGGGGGGGAGGGAAAATGAGGAAACTGGTGAAATCTGTGGCTGTGCGTGTTATGTCTGCTTGTGTGTGCGCGTGCATGTGTAAGTGTGTCGATTGGCGTGTGTATGTCTCTGTGTGTCAGTTTGTGCGTCTGTGTGTCTCTCTGCATCAGGGTGTGTGTGTGTGTCTGTGTGGGTGTGGGATGGCTGTGAGTATGTGTGTCGTGTGTGTCAACGTGCAGCTGTATGTGTGTCTGTGAGTGTGTCTGCTTCTGTGAGTCTGTGTGCACCTGTTTATGCATCGGTGTCTGACTGCATGTGTGTGTGTGTGCGTTTGCGTATGCATCTGTATGTGTCTGTTCCTTTGAGTGTGTTTGTGTGTATGTGTGTCTGCGTATGTGTCTGTGTCTGTCTGTGTGTGTGTCTGCGTTTGTGTGTGCCCGTTTCTGTGAGTGTGTGTGTGTGTGTCTGTGTGTGTGTGTTTTTTGTGTTGATGGTGTTGTGAGCTGCTTCCCTCCCTCTGTCCATCCCAAACTGAATCCCTGATGATTTTCACTGTCCACTCCCACCTGTACAGTGGTGTGGGGAGTCCAGCTGGGACTGACAGCAGCATAAAGCTCAGCAGGTCTGCCAGCATCTGCAGACAGAAGTGAAAGGATAAGTCCTAAGAGCTTGTGTCAGGGGGATATTACATCACTTTAAACACATAGAGACTGACAGAATCGCTCCACGCTGATACACACAGATAGACACATACTAATACAGAGACATAGAGACACTCAGTAATATACAGAAGCTAATACAGACATGGAGCGTCTGTCAGCATTTCTCTTGCTCCACTGTAACCTTGTCAATATTTCACTTACTCTGTCTGGTGTGTGTCAAAATTTAAGACTGGCAGTGACGGTCGTCAGGGAACGTGTAAGTATTGCACTTGCTCACAATAGTGAGTGAGTCAGTATTTCTGTGTGGTGTGTGACTGTAGGACAATTTCAATATTTGCAGATACCAAACCTGGAAGAGTTATAATGTGTGCGGAGGACAGTGTGGAACTCCAACAGGACAGTGACACGTTGGTGTAGTTTACAGGTTTATGGCAGATCAGGATCAATGCAGAACAGTGTGAGGTGATGCACCTTGGTAGGAATAACTCTGAAAGTCAATATAAAACATTCTGGACCATTTTAAAGTGGGGTAGGAGCAGATTATATATATCTGACCACCGATTATTGAAGATGTCAGGACAAGTGGGAAGAGCTGTACCTCTCACAGATTAGTTTCAGTATCTGAGCCGTTTACAAGAGGAGCCTACCCTCCTACACACAGAGTCTGTGGGGATTCCATTTGTACCAGCTCAACACAGAAAGGAGATGGTATCAGGGCCATGCCTTCAAAGTTATGCCCAGAAGAAACGGAACTGCCAGTGGGTTTAAAGTGAGAATTGCCGTTCACTGAACATTGCTCCTCACTGGGTTTGCGGGACGTGGACCTCCCCGTCACCTCTCACTCACCTCCCCCCTCACCTCTCCCTCACCTCCCCTCACTTCCCCCTCACCTAACACCTCGCCTCCTCCCTCACCTCCCCCTCACCACCCCCTTACCTCCCCCTCACCTCCCCCTGCCCTTCCCCCTCAGCTCCCCCTCACCTCCCCCTCACCTCTCCCCCACATCCCCCTCACCTTCCCCTCACCTCCCCCTCACCTGGCCCTCACCTCCCCCACACCTCCCCTCAACTCCCCCTCACCTCTCCCGTCACCTTCCCCACACCTCCCCCTCACCTCCCCTCACCTCTCCCCCACCTCCCCCTCACTTACCCCCTCACCTACCCCCTCACCTCCTCCCTCACCTCCCTCAAACCACCCCCTCACCTCCCCTCACGTCCCCCTCACGTCCCCCTCCCCTTCCCCCTCACCTCCCCCTCACCTCCCCCTCACCTCTCCCTCTCCTCTCCCTCACTTCCCCCTCACCTACCCCCTCACCTCCTCCCTCATCTCCCCATCACCACCCCCTCACATCCCCCTCACCTCCCTCTCACTTCCCCCTCACAACCCCCTCACGTCCCCCTCACCTCCCCTCACCTCCCCTCACCTCCCCATCACCTCCCCCTCACCTTCCCCTCACCTCCCCCTCACTTCCCCCTCACCTCCGCCTCACCTCTCCCCTCACCTCCCCTCTCACCTCCCCCTCACCTCCCCCTCACCTCCCCCTCACCTTCCCCTCACCTCCCCCTCACCTACCCCACACCTCCCCTCTCCCCTCCCCCTCACCTCCCCCTCACCCCCCTCACCTCCCCCTCACCTCCCCCCTCATCTCCCCCTCACCTCCCCCTCACCTCCCCGTCACCTCCCCCTCACGTCCCCCTCACCTCCCCCTCACCTTCCCCTCTCCTTCCCCCTCACCTCCCCCTCACCTCCCCCTCCCCTCCTCCTCACCTCCCCCTCCCCTTCCCCCTCATCTCCCCCTCACCTCCCCCTCACCTCCCCCTCACCTCCCTCTCACCTCTCCCTCACCTCCCCTCTCACCTCCCTCTCACCACCCCCACACCTCCCCCTCACCTCCCCCTCTCCTCCCCCTCATATCCCCCTCACCTTCCACTCACATCCCCTCCCCCTCACCTCCCCCTTACCTCGCCCTCACCTGCCCCCTCACCTCCCCTTCACCTCCCCCTCACCTCCCCCTCACCTCCCCTCACCTCTCCCTCACTTCCCCCTCACTTCCATCCGAGACCTAGAATGATCCCCCCACATCCTTAGGTGTTTTACATGCACTTCCACACACGTTGCCTACAGTATCCGCTGCTCCTGATGTCTCCTCTACACTGGGGAGACAGGAAACCAATATATGGAACACTTCAGAGAACATCTCCGGAACACCTGCACCAATCAACCCCACCAACCCTTGGCTGAACACTTTAACACCCCCTCCCACTCTGCCATGGACATGCAGGTGCTGGGCCTCCTCCACCACCAAACCTTAACTACCTGACGCCTGGAGGAGGAAAGACTCATCTTTTAACTTGGGAACCTGCAACCATATGGGATAAATGTGTATTTCAACAGTTTTCTCATTTCCCATCCCTCCAACTTTTCCCAGTTCTAACCTTCCAAATCAGCATCGCCCCATGACCTGTCCTACCTGTTCATATCGTCTTCACTTTTTGCCACTATTACTGTTCATGTTGAGACTCAGAATCCAGATATTCACTCTGCAGACCACTACTAACTGCATCAGGGAACATGTTCAATTACTGTCTCCCGCCTTGATTCGAGCAGTGTTACTCATGGGTCTCTATGTTGACCTACTCAGTTTCATATGTGAATCATTGTCTCTCTGTGTTTGTTATTTAAATATTTGGAGAGTGGAGGTTATTGTCCTCGATTATGTTTACAGACTCCATTTCCACCCTGGGCCTCCATCCCATCCCTGAACAATATTTTTTTAATTCATTTCTGGGTTTTGGGCATCGCTGGCTGGCCAGCATTAATAGCCCATTCCTAGTTGCCCTTGAGAAGATGGCAGTGAGCTGCCTTCTTGAATCGCTGCAATCCACCTTGCTGTGGGTTGATCCATAATCCCGTTAGGGAGGGAATTCCAGGATTGTGACCCAACGACTGTGAAGGAACACCAGTATATTTCCAAGTCAGGATGCTGATTGGCTTGGAGGGGAACTTGCAGGTGGTGTTTGACACAGACGACTCACAACTTTGGTGATCCCTTTGGCCATGAGCTGATTCCTGACACCATACTCTGACCATTATCAAATTTTACTACTCACTGCTCCAGAATGTACTTCACTGGCTTAACTTATCTGCTGTTTGAGCCTTGAGCTGTGAAATAGACTTAATGATGACAACAATCTGCTGCTGACACTCTCGGGTTGAAACCGGCAGAAATAAATCTGATTCGTACTCAGATCAGAAGCCCATCCATCTGACATTTCTGTGCACGCTGATCTATATCACTATTGTGTCTAGCAATGCATTTATTTTAATATTCTTAAACACTATACCTCATCTGCCCATGAAACTTCCCCCAGTCTCTCTGTGTCGATTATCCAAATCCCTGCCAGTTGGTCATATTTAACCCGGTTTCCTTCAAGTGCATTTTCTCCCAAGCATTGATTTTCACATTCAACCACCCAAATGCACGCACCCACCTCACTCACGCACTCACTCACTCACTCACACACTCACACTCACTCACTCACTCACACACTCATTCACTCACTCACACACTCACTCACTCACGCATTCACTCACTCACTCACACACACTCACGCACTCACTCACTCTCACTCACTCACTCACTCACACTCACTCACTCACTCACTCACTCACGCTCTCACTCACTCACGCACTCACTCACTCACTCACTCATTCATGCACTCACTCACTCAGACTCACTCACTCACTCACACTCACTCACTCACTCACTCTCACACACATATACGCATACACCTTATACTGGTCCAATGGAGATAGAAATCTTCCCCTGCTGTGTGTATTTGTTAGGTGTATCGTTCCCATGTGAAAGTAAAGTTTAGCAATGCTCCTCTAGCTGGGCAGATAATCCGGTTTACTGAGAAATACACTACTTTGGCCTGCACAGCTCTCCATGTTGGTCTTCTTGCAGTTTATGTTGTTTGAAGTGTTCTGTGAAACCGATTCAGAATTTGATGAAACATTCCATTTCAGCTGATCGGAAAATACCTTTATTCAATGTTCTCATTCTTGTAATCTTGCTCTTCAATGTGTCAATCCTCCAGTTAGTCCCACTACCGATCTTTTCCTTCATATTTCCACAACATGTTCTCAGGTAATTAACTGTCTGTTTCTCTCTTTAATGTGAATCTCTCTGTCCCTCTGTATCTTTCCCTGTCCTTGATTTTTGGCTCCCTAGTGTATCGAGTGCTGGCATTGTGAAGTTCAGAAACAGTGAAATGGTGTGTCCCGGGCTGTTGTTCACTTCCCAGAGTGTTCCAGCGGATGCTCCATGGATGGAGTGGGAGGGTGTTGTATGTGTCGGGCTGTTGTTCACTTCCCAATGTGTCCCATTGCTGCTCCATGTTGGAAATGGAGGTGTGCATCGGTCTGTTGTTCACTTCCCGGTGTGCCCCATGTGCTGCTCCATGTTGGAAGGGCGGGGTGTGTGTCGGGCTGTTGTTCACTTCACGGTGTGTGCCATTGCTGTTCCATGGACGGGGTAGTGGTGTGTATCGGGCTGTTGTACACTTTTCGGTGTGTCCCATATGGTGCTCCATGTTGGAAATGAGGGACTGTATAGGTCTGTTGTTCACTTCTTGGTATATCCTATTTGGTGCTCCATGTTGGATAGGGGTTTCAGAAACTTTGACTCACATCTTTGAAAGATGGTCTGTGCCTGTCCACTAAACATCTGACTTCTGTGACTGTCCCTCTGAGTCGATCGTGTGACCAGTAACACGGGGAAGCCCCTTGAGTAATATTGTAAAGGACCAGGTATCTAACATCTCTGACAATGCTGTCACTTTAAAAAAAAAGTTTTTTTGCTCCTTTTCTTTAAAGAGAGATCTTAAAGGCCGAACTGCCGACTACAAGCGACTCAAGTAAATAATTTAGGATGTTCTTAGATTTTGTTTTTAAATAGTGATAGCAATGGCCAGCTCTCAAAGACCAGACCTTGCACTTTTTCTGAGCTGTAACAGTCACCAGGTGCTTGGGGTCAGAGAAGAGATGGACGCCTCAGTAAATGATCCTTTGCTGCTATTCTCTCTGAAATCTGTCTTGATGCTGTTTCCTCCTGAATTGGAGAACTGCATGCAAGACTGTAGGGCCTTGGATGTGTCTTTTTGCCAAGAGATGACTTTATGAGATGTTAATTCGTTGTAACAGTTCATTAGTAGGAGGTACTTTATCTATTATTCTGTTAAGGTTTCCGGTAGTTAAGTTATTCGAAACTCCTCTTCTTTTTATGCATTTTTATTTGAGAGGTTAAATGAATTGCGTTTTGCTTAAAATGAGTGGTTTGACCAGCTGCATCACATCTGGAACACCCATTTCACATCTACCTTTACTATAAGACAAGGTTGGCGTCCAGGCTACCATACTAAAGTATTTTAAGGCCGTCTGGTCTGGTCCATAGCAAACTGGGGACTCTTGCCCTGTTCGAAATCGACAATTCCAAATTGGGTTCAGAATTATATTCCCTACAGTGTGGAAACATGTCATTTGGCCCATCAAGTCCACATCAATGCTGCGAAGAGTAAGCCACCCAGACCCATTCCCTCCCCTATTACTCCATATTTAGCCCTAACAATTGCAACTAATCTGCACCTTCATGAAAAGTACGGGCAATTTAGCATGGCCAATTCACCTAATTTGCACATCTTTGCTCTGTGGTAGGAAAACGGAGCACCCAGAAGAAACCCACACGGGGACCGGGAGAATGTGCTCAGGGAGATTGTTGGGCTCAAAGGCGGCGTTTGGATAATAGTTAGTGTCTTTTGTTCCGGGTGTTGAATTCGGTTGGGTTGAACAGTGCTTTGTGTAGTAATGGTTCTTTCTGTCTGTAAGAGTTCTCTGGGTGTGGAAGAAATGAAGTTGGAGATTTTACAAAAGGTGAGCAAGGTAAAGCTGTTAGAATTGGCAGAGAAGCTGGAGTTGAGTTCGTTTTTGTCTGTGAGAAACGCAGAGATAATTACAGCTAGAGCTTGGCAATAAAACTTTGGTGAAAACACCATCAGAACCTTTGGAAATGGCTGGAATTCATTTGCAAATGAGGCAGCTTGAACACAAAAAGGAATTAAGACAGTTTGGAATGCGATTAAAAGTAGAATTAAAAGAAAAGGAGAGGAAGAAGAAAGACAGAAAAAGACAGAAAAAATGTCAATAGCGAGAGAGTTTTAACGTCAAAAGTTAGCAATTTGAGAGGAAAGTCGACTTAGCAGGGTAGCGATGAAGGGAGACGGTAGGCTGAATGAGGAGGATATGGGGTCATAGTTTTAAGCTGTTTGGTGGAAAGTATAGAGGGGATGTCAGAGGCGGGTTCTTTACACAGAGAGGTGGGAGAGCATGGAATGCATTGCCAGCAGCAGTTGTGAAAGCAAGGTCATTGAGAATATTTAAGAGAATGCTGGACATGCATATGGTCACAGAAATTTGAGGGTTCGTTCATTAGATTTACCTTACATGAGGATCAATGGTCGGCACAACATCGTGGGCTGAAGGGCCTGGTCTGTGCTGGACTGTTCTATGTTCCATGTTCTATGATAGTGAGAATGAACAACTCTACGGTAGCCAAACGCCTGATGGGGATCTGCTTAAATATATGCAGGCATTGTCTACATTTGATGAGAAGGATGGGGAAGCGTTTTTAATTTCCTTTGAGAAAGTCGTTAAACGAATGCGGTGGCCAGTGAACATGTGGATTTAGCTGATCCAAACAAAGCTGGTAGGTGTAAGGAGTGAGGTATTAGCATACGTATCGGAGTAGGCATCTGGAGAGTATGAGGAGGTGAAGAAAGCTATCTGAAGTGCATACGAGCTTGTGCCAGAAGCCGACAGACAGCGTTTTAGGAATCTAAAAGAAGCGTCCCTGGTTAAATGTACATTGAGTTTGAAACAATCAAACAAAGTAATTTTGAAAGGTGGGGAAGGGTATTAAAGCAGAGCAAGCCTATGGCACTCTTAGAGAGATCCTTACATTGAAGGAATTCGAAAATTCATTTCCTGCAGTCGTGAGAACTCGTGTGTGAGATCAGAGACTTAAAATCGCAAGATTAGAAGCTGAAATGGCTTATGATGATCAGTTGGTCCAAAAATCAAAGTTTGGTTTCTGTGAGGGATTGAGAAGAATGCGTGAGATCTTCTTAAAACATATACCTGTGAGAGTAGGGCTTATTGGCATAGGCCAGGAGTAGCAGGTAAAGGGTTTACAGCATTAAGAGGTACAGAAGCATTTAAATCTTTTAAGTTGAGACATGAGGAAACATGTCACTGAGAAGGACAATGAGAGAGATGAGATTTGCTCTATTATGAAATGTGTGGTTGGTGTGTCCGGTGAAACCATAAACAGAAATATTTCACAATGGGAAGGAGGCCTTGAACTTGGTGTTGGCGTTACAATTCCAGCATTTAAATTGCAAATAACGTGCCTCAGACAAATTTACATACGATCATAACGCCTCAGCGTTTTTTGGAGAAATTGTGGGAGAGAACTTCTAGTCTGTTCAGACAGACGTTATTATTGTGGCCATTCAATTTGGATGAAGAAAGACGGAGGCGTTCTGTGGCAGGAGTAAACTGACTGAAATAGAATGGAATTGTGAATGTTTGCATACTTAGTGTCAATGCAATACATATATGTGTATTGCAGTCTACTAAAACAGTAAGAATAACGGGTTTAAAATGAGGCTATTGTATATGGATGGTTCATTTTTTTCAAAGGGGAGTTGTGACGATACTGTCACTTCAGAATGGTTATTTTTTCTTGAAGTGTTTTTTGAAGAGAGGTCTGAAAGGCAGAGGTACCGAACTGCCTACTGACAACGGCTGAAGTAAATAACTGAGGAGGCCTTTAGCTTTTATTAAAACGGTGGGAACAATGAAAGGACAGTGACCAGCACTCCCAGGCCAGGACTTCTCAGTTTGTTTTTAGCTGCAGCATTCAGAAGCTGCTCGGGGTCCCTGAAAGGTTGGAAATTTCGATACATGATCCCCAGCTGCTATTCTCTCTGAAATCTCTCTTGAAGCGGCTACCTCCTGTATTGGAGAACTGCATGTAAGATTCTGTGTTTGAAATTACCTTTTTGCCAAGGGGTATGTTTATGGGATGTTCTTATATTAGCACTGTTAATGAGTAGAAGGCACTGTATCCATTATTTGCACAAGTGTTCCAATAGAGAAGCTATCCCAACTTGTTCTTCTCTTTGATTGTGTTTTGACTAGAGCGATTGAATGGATTACATTTTGCTTAACTTTGAGTGATTTGACCAGTCACAACACATGTGGAACATCCAATTCACGTCTACGTTTAAAGTAAGGAAGCGTGAGGGTCTGGGCTGCCTTCTTAAACATTTGTAGCCGAGGGGCTGCTGACTGACTCCTGTTATTGAAAAGTTAGTGGTGTTGTTGGGATAGTTTGCTGGAGGTTGTGCTGGGAGCTGCCGTAGACATTCAGGGAGACCTGAAGATTTGTTGACCCAACTCTGGTCAGAGCATTGGAACTGTGATTACAGCATCTGAGTCTGTAACATTAACACCAAATGGAGCAGAGGCTGCAGAGAGGGGAAGCTCTGAAACCACGGAATGAGGGTATGTGGGGAAAAGAATCTGTCGTATCTGTCTGTGTCTTGGCCTGGACAAGCACACACTCTCACTCTCTTCCTTATACACACCGATGCACACTCTCCCTATCTGCCCCACGCACAAATTCACACTCTCCCTCTATCACATGCACACATACGTATTCCGCTGTTTCACAAGCATGCATACACACACCCTCTCTCTCTCCCTTCCACACTCACTCGTACTCTTCCCTCACTCTCTCTCGCACACATACTGTCTCTCTCTCTCCACTTCACACAAACACACACGCCCTCTCTCTCTTTTACATGCACAAACACACATACGTACACACATACGCACACAATCACAGATGCATGTGTATGGATATAAATATGTGCGGTTCATTTACACTTGCTCATTTGTATTTGCATATATAATCTATGCTGTTCCAAATACATACAATTTGTAGACAATTGTTCAATGTGGTATTTATCACCTTCTTCTTTGCAAATGAACCCAGTCTGACTCCAGGTGAAGACACATACAGACTCCAAACAAGACCTCATGCCTAAAATTCACCGGAGGGGTCGACTGGAGGGCTCACCTCCTTTCCATCGATAATACCTGAAGGTATCTCCAGGCAGCGACATGAAAGAAACACAGAGACGTACATATTAACCAAGCAAAACCTACCCCTCCATTTTAATTGATTAAAGATTTATGAGCCACCTTAGGTGTGTTCAACTCATGTGCATGAGTTGTACACACTTTGATCTTTTCCTTATAAATCCTGTCTCTAAGGTTTTCCTCTCTCCCTAACACCTGGTGAAGAAGCAGCTTACAGAAAGCTAGTATTTTCAAATAAACCTGTTGGACTATAATCTGGTGTCGTGTGGATGTTGACCTTGTCCAACCCAGTCCAAAACCAGCATCTTCATATCATGGCTTTTATTAGTTAGCCAATCCTCTCTCCTATCAATTTTTTGTTCTAACACAATATGCTCTTGTCTTGCCTATTAATGTTTTGTGAGGCATGTTTTGCAATTGCTTGTGGAAGTCTCGATATAATACATCTATAGGATCCCCTTTATCCATCTTGCTTGTCACATTATTTAAATGTTAGTCAAATCATTCAAACATGATTTATCCTTAGTAATACTATGTTAACTCTCATGGATCGTAGCTTGACATTGAAAATATTCCGTTCTTAATTCCTTCATACCAGATTCTAACAATTTGCCTTCAATCCCAATAATCTGCCAAGTACTTTCCATTCCCTAGTGAAGTTGGTTATTCTAAATTCTTCCCTTTCTATAAACCGCACATTCTCTTTCAATTCCTGTGAAACAGGCACAAAGCTGTAAAAGATCTGTTCCAACTGCTGCGTAAGATGAATGAGTGGCTGATTGGATTCATTCTGTTCAATGTTTGATCAGGGATCGTCAGCACGAAATCATCAGAGGGAAGTCATACCGAACGAATTTTATTGATTTTTTTTCGAAGAGGTCATTTATATGTTTTTTTTTCAGCCAGGCCTTTGACAAAGCCGCACGGGGGGAAACTGAAAAAGAAAGTATAATCTCATGGTATCAAGGGTAACTTGGTAAGTGGCATTCAAATTGTCTTAATGGCAGGTGACAGAGGGTATTAGGAGAAGGCTGTATGTGTGTCTGGAGACTAGTGTCCCCTGGTGTACCACAGGGATTAATACTGTGTCCCTGATTATTTTGGTATTCATAAATGATATAAATGTGAATGTGGAGGTGGGTGGGGGTGTGTAATAAATAAGTATATGTTTGAAACAAAGATTGGACGGGTAGTCGTCAGTTAGGAGGAAGGTCTTATGTTACAGGAAGATATGGATGGAATGGTCAGACGTGCAGATCGATGGCAGATGGAATGCAACCCTAATAAATATGGGGTGATATACTTTGGAAGAAGGAACTATAAAGGGGAGGACTCAGTGAATGGCAGCACACTGGGAAGGTCAGACGGTGCTTCTCCACACAACCCTGAATGTGACTGGACAGGGTAATAAGTCAGTTAAGAAGTCACATGCGACTGTTGGCATAGCTTTTATTCAACGAAACATCGATCGTAAGAGTTATACAGAAGTTTGGTTCGGCCAAGATGGAATACAGTGTGTAGTTCTGGGATTATAGGAAGGATGTGATTGCACTGCAGCAGAGATTCACCGGGGTGTTCCCTGGGATGAAGCATATCAGCAATGGAGAGAGGCTGAAGAAGCTCGGGTTCTTTACTTTGGAGCCGAGAAGGCTGAGGGGACGTGATTCAGAAGGATAAGATTAAAAGGGACATGGAAAGGAAGGATTGACAGCAGCTGTCCCTTTTATTCAAAGGACCAAGAACAAGCAGCAGACTTTTAAACTGATGGGTTTGAGGTTCAAAGAGGATTTGAGGATTGTTTTTCACCCAGAGGGTGTTGGGGTCAGGAATGCACTTCTTGAGAAGGTAGTTCTGATGGGTAATCTCACAACCATTGAACAGTAATTGGACCAACACTTGAAGTGTCATAACATTTATGGCTATGGATCACATGTAAGAAGGTAAGACTAATATAGATCATGCTGTTTTTTTATGGAACAGGGTCTACGCTTCTGTGATTGTTTCACTGTGGCAGAAGAAGCAGTTAGGAAGATAAATGGTGTGTTGACTTTCATTTTAGGACGATTTGTGAACAGGGGTATGGGTGTGTTACTGCAGCTGTACAGGACTTTGGTTTATCATCAGGTTTAAGTACACATGATTCTGACTCTGGCCTGTTCACCCTCACTCGTCACTGAACAATAGATTAGCTTGATGGTAATGATGGATTATCCTGGGGAGAAATTACAGATTACGATTGAATACAATTCTGCTGCTGCTACTGTGATCTTCAGCACCATATGAATGCCCCATTTGAGTTGCAATATCTGCAATTCAATTCTACTGACTGTTCCACAGTTCACACCGAGACCCATTCACCCATCAGCCCTGTACTAAGTGACCTACTCTGGTTTGTGATGTAGGAACACTTCCATTTCAATTTTCTCATTCCACTGAGGGTCTCTCCTTGATGTCATGGCCTCCAATTTATTACCTTCCTTAATCCCTTTATGATATTCATTTGATTGTTTTCCATTCCCATAATACAATCATCTGCGTTTGATGTGACAGCCTTATTTAGTTGCAGTGCCAATGAACGTGTGCACCCAGTGCTATTGTCCACTTTCTGGTGTTCAGCGCTCCATGTAGGTCAGGGCGTTCAAGCAGCTTAGACACACGTCTGTGGGAACTTGTTCAAAAACAGAAATTGCTGAAGAAACTAAGCGGTTCTGGCAGCATCTTGTGGAGTGAATGTAAAGTTGATTTTTCAGGTCCAGTCACCCTTCTACAAAGCTCGCAGCTTCTCCAGTAATATTTGCATTTTTATTTCCAGTATCCGTAGTTATTTGTTTAATTGAAATTTTGTTCTGTGCCTAATCATTTCTGGAGAAACTCAACAGGTGTGACAGCATCTGCAGAGACAGAGAAACAGAGTTAGCGTTACAAGTCTAATGTGACAATCCTTCAGAACTGAAAAGGATTGGAAACTGGGTTTTTAAATCCGTTGTCAGAGGTGAGGGTGTGGGTGACGGGGAAAAGAGAGCATGGCAAAAGATAAACGGGTTTTTGTTAGTGGTGAACGAGAAGATGATGTGAAATAGCTTTAAATTAAGATGCGAATCGGGGAAAGGGGTTCTCTCTATCGAGTGCAAGATAAAGAAGACAGAACGGCACGGTGGCACAGTGGTTAGCACTGCTGCCTCACAGCGCCGGGTTCAATTCCCGCCTCAGGCGACTGACTGCGTGGAGTTTGCACGTTCTCCCCGTGTCTGCGTGGGTTTCCTCCGGGTGCTCCGGTTTCCTCGCACAGTCCAAAAGATGTGCAGGTCAGGTGAATTGGCCATGCTAAATTGCCCGCAGTGTTAGATAAGGGGTAAATGTAGGGGTATGGGTGGGTTGCGCTTCGGCGGGTCGGTGTGGACTTGTTGGGCCGAAGGGCCTGTTTCCACACTGTAATCTAATCTAATCTAATCTAAACACACAAGCTCATAGGAAGGCCACGAGGGAGAATGCATGAAAAATGGAGAACAGCCATATTGGGGTCAGGCTGTGAAGTTATGGAATTGAATATTAACCCCTACAGGCTGTAACGTACCAAAGTGTAAACTGAAGTGTTACTCGAGCTTGGGTCGTGTTTCATTGAGACATTGCAGCAGCCCAGAACTGAAATGTTAGCATGAGAGCAAGGTAGGTTATTGAAATGGGAAGCGATGAGAAGGTCAGGATTATTCAGAGTGGGCGTGTTCCTCAATGCAGTCTCTGTTTGGCCTCTCCACTGTAAAGGAGACTGCATTGTGAGCAGCAATGACAGGAGACTGGATTTAAAGAGCACAAGTGAAATGCTGTTTCACCTGGAAGGTGTGACTGGAACCTTAGACAATGAGGAGGGTAAGAGGTGAATGGGCAAGTGTTGCAATTTCTGCAATTGCATTGGAAGGTGCCATGGGGGAGTGGGGAAGTGCTCGGGGTGATGGAGGGTGTCACAGAGGGAAAGGTCCCTGTGAAATGCTGACAGTGGATAGGAGGCGAAGGTGTGCTTGATGGTGATGCCCTGCTGAAGGGTGGTGGAAGTGGTGGAAGATGATTCTGTGAATGTGGGTTTAGTGCAGTAGGAAGTGTGGACAAGGAGGAATCTATCATTGTTCTGGGAAGGAGTGGACGGAGTGAGAGTGGCACTGCAGGAGATGGGACGGTGACAGCTGAAGGCCCTGTCCACCGGAGTTTGGGGATTTCTGGTTTGACGGAAAAGGAGGTCACGTCAGAGGCTGCCCACTGGAATGTGGCATCATCAACCAGAAACAACAGAGACGGAGAAACTGGGAGAATGGAGTCAGCCTCCGCCGATCATGTGCTCAGCTATATGCAGAAGTCCCCCCTGAATGATTGAAAAGAAGCAGATATCTCAATGGAGGATTTCTGCCTCACTTCTGATCTGACGTGGGATGTGAAAATAGACCTTGTTCAAGGTCAGTGAGTATAAATGGGCAGACATTCAAGCAGATATTCCATAATGCTCAGCAATTTTTTTTCTATTGAAGTAGAAGGACTCAATAATAAGGTGAACCACCCATGGTTGACAAAAGCTGTCAAGGTTACTATTGATGAGCGTTAGTGTAGGGCCAGATTTAGGATGTTTATTCCAGGGACCATGAGCAGATGCTGGGCATGCATTTCAGCTGTGCTTCCTGAATTACCCCCAGAAATCCCTGCCATTGCTGCTCCACCCTTTCTCTGCATGTCTCCTCTTCCTGCTGCCAGGTTATCCCTCTCCAATTACAGAGCACATTCTCTCATATTATGATCCCTACCCACTTCACCTGAAGCTCTTTGTTCAAGCCGAGCTTCCCTGCACTAGCATCAAGCTGCGTTTTGTGCTACCACTTTGCCTATGGTCTCAGTGTGGCACGGCTTCTCCATTCATGCTGTCTTACAGCTCACACTCACATCTCGTTCCGGAAAGTTTTCTTCTTGGAGTAAACCTTATTGAAAACACCTATCCCCCTTTGCACTGAATTCACACTGTGATCCAAATTTCCAAAAATATACTTAGCCTTCATCTCACTCTGCTAAAGGTAACTGCACGCTGACTGTGTATTATAATAATTCCTTTTCTTACATAGATCCGGCCAGAAATATGTTTTCACTGTAGAGATCGTTTTAGACAAAAGAATTCAGGTACTTGATGTCTTATTGGCACTAGTCAGAGTTTCACACTGCATTAGTATTATAACATGGAGAAAAACAAATCACAGTACGAAGTCTGGGCTGAATGTTGTTTACCTGTCATTTTGAATACTGTATCAAATTAGTCGTGCTTATTTTAAAATGCTTGTTCTTGAAGCTAGTATCAGATGGAGTGTAGGAGGTTGAGGGGTGACATTCTAGATATTTATAATATCATGGGAGGCATGGATAGGGTGACTAGCCAAGGTCTTTTCGACAGTAGAGTAGAGTCCAAATATAGAGGACGTAGCTTTAAGGTTAAATGGAAAAAAAATAAAAGGGACGAAGGGGCAATGTTTTCACACAGCGTGGTGTGTGTATGGAATGAGCAACCAGAGGAACAGTGGTAGATGCAAGGACAGCTACAACATTTCAAAGACATTTGGACAAACATATGAATGGGAAACGTTCAGAAGCATATGGGCCAAATGCAAGCAGATGGAATTAGTTTAGTTTGGAAAACCTGGTCAGCATGGACATGTTGGAGCAAAGGGTCTGTTTGTATGCGATATGACTGTATGAATCGAGAAAGCGAGGAAAAATGAAGAAAAGACATGTTGTAAGCAAATTGGCAAGTAATATCAACACAAGCAGCACGAGCTTTTCCGTGTATACAAAGAAAGTTCAAGATGAATGCATGACCTTTGTTAGAAATGAAGTCAGGAAAGTATATTGAGGACGTTTGAAGGGTGTGCCTAGAGGGAGCAGATAGATAATTTACACCAGAATGTTACATCATTCCTCACAGGAGAAGGCACTGTAAGTATTTCAATGATGTAATCAAAATGGTACTTGGAGGGAAGTTCTTGAAATGACTCTAAAAGAAGGAACAAGGTTTTTTTAATAAACAAGTAAGAGTAAGCGTAGGCAGTTCAGCAGTAATTCATAGTTGCTTTCAAAAGCAGCGATTGCAGAATGAATGAAGGTACTGAGTGAAATATTCCATAACTCTCTGGATTTCAGGAGTGTTCCAGCGAAACTGGAGACCCTCTAATGTGGCGCCTGTCTTCAAGAAAGCAGCGATACTGAAAGCAGGAACTATTTAGCCTCACCATTATTGCTGAGAATATGCAAACGTCTGTTATAAAGGAAGGCATTGCATGGCATTTAGAAAAGCTTCACACAGAATCAGCATGGTTTTGTGAAAGGCGATCTATATTTTGCCTGCAAAATCATGCAAAGCTTTTCTGGAGATCCCTGAGAATGGAACAAGCGGGCGTGATAAAGGGGGACTGGCAGACACGAGGCTTTCCACAGATTTTCCACAAGGTTTAACAAAATAAAAATTGTTACATAAGACAAAAGCTCATAGTATGACAGATGCTATATTAACAGGGATAACAGTTGGTTAACACATAGAAACCAGAGAGTCAGGGTTAATGGATCTCCCTGGTAAAATGTATCTGCTGGAGTATCACAAATATCAGTCCATTGGCAAGATTTATTTACAATCTATACTGATAGCCTGATGGCAGGAGCTGAGTGCAATATACATCCGAGGTTGAGGATGACACTGAGAACCCATAGGAAGGCTGTTAATTAATGGAGAGGACACCCAAAAAGGAACAGTGCAAAGGGATGGGATTGTTCTTGTGTCTGAAACATAACGTCAGCATGCTATGTAGCAAGTAAGTACGTTGGTTCATTAGGCGGGTTCCTGAAATGATAGTGTTGAATTATTGAGTACATCTAAAATGGTGAGGCAATTATTCATTCTGGTTGAACTGAATGAGGATGACATTAATGAAACGTATAAGATACAGAGGGGACTTGGCAAGGCAGCTTTTGAGAATGTTGATCCATTTCAGAGCAGAGTCCCGAACACAGGAACGTAAATACAGAATAAAGAATATCGATTTCAAACTGGAATGCAAAGGAATGTCTTCATTCAGAAGGTAGTGAATGTCTGGAATTCTCTAACCCAGAGAGTGTGGCGATTGGGTCACTGAATGTATTTACAGACGGGGTGGAAAGGGTTTTGAAATATCAACGAGTGAGGGATACTAGGGGGTAACAGGAAATTGAAGTTGAGCCCTGAAGTAGATCAGCCGTGCTCTGATTAAATGACAGTGCAGGCTTGAGGGGCTGAATATCCTGCTCCTGTTCCTATTTCTTACGTTCTTTTGGAAAGTAACTGGTTATTGTCCTGAAAATGGTGTTGTACGATGCTGCATTCAGGGAGAGAAGAGGATGTGTTTGAGTTAACATTGGATGCGGGTAGATGGCTGTATTCACACCGAATCCGGGTCTGTAACATGACCCACATCTGGAGCAGACGTTACAGAGAGGAGAAGCCTGGAGAGAGGCATTGGGGGGATGAGGTCACTTCCTGACCCAGCCTGGATTTTCCAAGTATTTTTCTGAAACTGCACCTAACCATCGGAGTGGTCTCGATCTGCCCCTGTGTAGCAGGTCCGAAGGGCTGAATGGAACATCAGAACATAGGGCTGAGGGACACGAGTGGGACATTCGGCCCTTTGACACTACTGCACTTGTAAATAAGGTTATGACTCATCTCATTGTGTTCCCAGCTACACTTTTCTCTCCATGCACTATTGTCCCTGATTCACCTTTCTATGGAAAATCAGACGAAGCCAGCCTTGATATAATATAAAGATTCAGCCATCCCAATCTTATGGAAAAGAGAATTCCCACTTGAATGCAATCCCACTTGGTGAATTTCTCCTCACTCCGGTTCTGAATGGGGTTGGACACGTCACTGTTTTTATTTTCTCATCCCACTCCTTCACTGTTCACAACAAATCTTAAATGTAACCAGGTTGGTGATATGGCCGATGATAAAGTTCTCAGACTGGGTCAGGTTCAGTGCTAGGAACAAGTCAGGCAGATTTTTTTGGTCAGCCACAAGTAACTAATTGAGCTAACGGAGCAGCATGGTGGATCTGTTGTCAGCACTTCTACCTCACGTCACCAAGGACTTGGGTTCAATTTCAACCTCAGGTGACACTCTATGTGGAGTTTGAATATTCTCCATGTATCTATGTGGGTTTCCTGGCAATGTTCCAGTTTCCTGCCACAGTCCAAAGATGTGCAGCTTATTATGGATTGGCCATGCTAGATTGCCCATAGTTCCCAGGGATGTGTCAGTTAGGTGGGTTAGTCATGGGAAATGCAGGGTTACATGAATAGGGTAGGGGGACATGTCTGGGTGGGACACTGGTCGGTGGGTCAGTGCGGATTTGATCGACAGAATGTACTGCTTCCATACGGTCGAGATTCTATAACAATGACAACAGGTTTGGGCCATAAAAATACCCAGTGGGTATTTACATGATCCACTCTCCTCAAAGTCTTGTATGTTTCAATAAGAGTAACCTGTTAAATTCTCCATAATATAAGGCGTTCTACTTTGGAATACATCAAGTGAAACATCTCTGAACCGCTTCTAAAGTAATTATATCCATTCTCGGGTAAGTAGACAAAAAGTAACCTCATGCCCCAGATGATCTTTATGTTTGTTTTCTCCGTGTGGTGAGTCTTTGGAACTCTCTTCCCCACAGAGCTATGGAGGCAGAGATATTGAATGTTTGGAGGCGCAGACAAAAGGTTCATAAGTAACAATATAGTCAACGATGATCTGGGAATGGGCAGGAATGTGCAGCATGGGGAAACGCTGACAGTGGTACAAAATGACACTGCTCCAGAACGTCCGGCAAAACGAAATGATAATCTAGAAATTTTTAAAAAAGCTAACAGTGATAGAATAGCATTCGAAAGGACCATGGGGCTGCTCTGCCATTAGAGTGAGACCACTCGTGGTGGTTTATCCTGAGGGTCACCAGACCTCGGGTGATGGGTTGAGGGTGAGAGAGCTTCCCCTTCATGGTAACCTCTGTCAGTGTGGGGGAATTGAACCTGCGCTGTTGGCCTCCCTCTGCATCACAAACCAGCCGTTCAGCCAACTGAGTGGGAGACTGTGTAACTGTCACAAACAGAAACAGTCACAGACAAATGGCAAGAGAAATCTTCATAACAAGGATAAAAGTACAATTCAGATAATGATCAAGATAACGACTGAGGATAAAAATGTTCTCTGCCAAAAATTGTATTTTATAATGAGACAAGTGATTAGCAGCTGCCTTTGGCTGAATACAATAAGGTGAGACAAGTTAAAAAACCAGAATTACTAATTGTGATTGGATATCGATAACCATAAAATAAGCGCATGTTTTTGATTGGTCTGGGTAAAGCATACTTACCATTGCATAAAAGTATAAAGCTGATGCAATATATTGTTAGGAGACTGTGTTCCCATGGAAAAATGCCCTCGAACAGGGGCTTGAAGAAAACCGGGGTAAAAGTGCCCAAGTGTCGTCTGCTCAGTGACAGGAAGCTGGGGGGTAAATGACAGAAAGATACTGCAACATGGAGCTGAGAAAACCATCAGACCAGCCCTGATCTTATTAAATGCCAGAATGTGTTTGAAGGACTGAATGGCCTCGTGGTGGATTTGAATTGTAAGTGATTTGAAAACTGTATACCTTTACTCCTTCCCCTTCTGTGTTACATGCTGAGGCATTGACATTTTCCTGAATGTGGGAATTATTTGGAACACGAGCTGGAACATTCCAAAATCAGCATTCGTCAGAGTATTCTATGAGCATGTGGGGATATTGCAAAGGCGAGAGAGTGTGTGTGTGAGAGAGAGAGAGAGAAAGAGGGAAAGTTTTGCATGCACTAGTAAGAGTGGTGGAGCATTAGCCTTGATCAGGGGTACGTGCTATAACAGATATACAGTGAGTGTGAGGGAGCAGAGAGAATACGGTGACTCTTATCCTGACAGAGCGGGGACGATTATTGATGTTTGTCCTGTATTGCTGGGCATTTCTTAAGACCCCAAAAACTGCACTGAGCTGAGTGGTGAGGTCAGACCATGCTCGGTGTGGATGGTGGTGTGGCTCCCTCTGGGAAGAGAATGGTCCCGCTCTGAACTAGTCCATCCACCAGGACTTCCGTGCCCCTGTCGACAAACCTTGGTGTAATTGCCCATTATCTGCCATGCTCGGGGTAAACTGTGCAGGGAAGCTCCAAACAGAGAAAGCTCAATCGAGTGCTCAGTGGCCTTTTAAAGATGGCACTAGCGCCAGGGATCACGGAATTTCCAGAGGTACCCGGGCGATGGTGAGTACCTCCAGCCATGACGGGTGGAAGAATTAGGCTGGCATTGAATGAGAGGGATATCACAGGATGGCTGGGAAGTTAATGAGGTGAGTTCAATATGATAGCATCAGAAAAATTGCTCAGCCTCGTGCAGACGGCACCTCTGTCACACTCAATAAAAATCACACAAAGATAAATTATTGTTAGATTCAACCCAATGAGTCAGACTCTGCTGACCCCACTCCCAGTTACAGAGCTGCGGAACAAATGCTCATCGAAAACACTCCATCATCTGAACGCACATCCCATATCCCATTCATCCACCAATCCTGAGAATATTGGCTCATGTTGCAGGGTACTGTCGAAGTATCTTCCTATCAACATACTGAAACCTGTGAACTTCCGTGAAATATTCTCTCAATCTCCCTCTCTCTCTTTCCCAAAATTCTTTTGTTTGTTGTTATTTAAACTGATTTCCCCGCCATCTCTCTCTGGCAGTGATTTTCACACCCACAGCACCGCTTATCATGGTATAATGGAGATATGGAGCTGTAAATGGCTGGCAGCTGCACATCCTGTCACTTCCAGCATGGGCTGCAAGTTTCCCCACGCTGGGCAGGGTTCTAACACAGTGTTACTGAACAATGCACTGGGGTACAATACACAGATCTCCATGCTGGGAGGGTAATTGCTCCAGGTTTACAGATCAATTCACTGCTATTCACTGTACAGCCACCAATACTGAACGATGTCGAATTTGTAAAGCAAGACACTAGCGTAGGCTGCATATCACCCCAGGCTGGACAGACCGTTTCATCTAGGTTATGAATGAATGCACCGGTATGGTTTGTGCTGGTACCCATGTTGGATAGATAGCTAGTGGTCTGGTGAGACCTGCGCAGTATTCCATCCTGGATAGATTGTTGGGGTGTACTGAACCTAGTCTGCACAATATTCCATTTTGGACAAATTGCTGGGTTGTACTGAGCCTGCTCTGCACAGTGCTCCATCCTGAAAAGATTGCTGGGTTGTGCTGAGTCAGGTCTGCACAGTCCTCCATCCTGGACAGGTTGTTGGGTTGTCCTGGGCTTGGTCTGCACGGTGCTCCACGCTAAGCAGATATCTCACCTGGGCTTATACGTGTCTAGGCTGCAGCTGTGAGGAGGATTGAGTATCCTGGATAATTCCTGATAGAGCTATCACTCCCCCAGCTTGGCGCATTCCGCTGTCAAACCCCGTATTTCTGCAATATGTTGTCCATTAAGTAATTATCCAATTAAAACCTGAATATCTGTCCTTCTTGCGATGCACACGAGCAGACGTACCTGAACATATATGATGAAGTTGTCTTGACGCGAACATTTTCTTATTTTAAAGGTAAATGTGAGGTGCTCTGTTTCAGATGCAATTCGATTGGTCAAAACATTCGACATTACGCAAAATACAATATATTCAAACACAGTAGACAAAATGCAACAAAAACAAGAGTAACTTGGAATAACTTCATTCTATTGGAAAACATAACAGAATAATAGATTACTTAACTACTACACAGTAACTGCTCCAATATGGTAACATCCTTGAAACACACACTTTTCACAAAACAAATTCAGGAAACAGATTGTTTCACATGCAATTCTCCAATCCAGGAGGAAAGATCATCAAAAGACAATTCTGAGAGACATCTCAGAGAGAGAGTGTGGCAGCCGGGAGATATTTCCTGAAGTCCAATCCAGCAATAACTAACGAAAGGTAAAACTAAGATTCCTGGTTATGGGAAAGCTTGACCATCACTCCACAGGACCAGGCCGCGGCTGCAAGGACCACAAGGAATGGACTGTATCTACACAGTCTATGGCACTGTAGGTGTCTCTCAAAAATGCCTAATCCCACCTAAGCCGTCAAATGATGGCAAGATATATGTCAAAGTTAAACATAAATAAATAAATCAAAGGATGCAGCAGGCCTGGTGATCAGACACAGATGGCATAAGGAGTCCAGAAATTCCTACCCTGCCAAAACACTGTAGAATCATCGAGCTTGTGAAGAGAAAGCATCATCTCACTCCTTCACCTCTCACTTTACAATTGGAGATGTATCACCAGCCCAATAGTCAGCCATGTCAACATCCCACCCAGAACAAGTATTTTTGTGACATATAAGGGATGCATATAAGGAAATGGGTTAACTGGAGCTGTTTTTTCAGAGACTATGATTGATGTCAGTCTCCATGGTCCCTAACTGTGTCACTGGAGGGTTTCCCTCTTTCATAGTTAAGTGGCCTCTTTGAACCGTAGTATTAGGGACAGCGTTATCCAAAACACAATAGGGATCAGCAGCTCCAGAGAGAGGGAGAGGAAGTGAATCAGAACAATAGACTGCAATGTTCCGGCAATGGATCTGAATCTGAGAATATTAGATTGGAATGTTACAACAATGAACAGGAGTTTATCTTTGGGTCTTTACTGGCTCTCTCAGAATTGGTCATGGTTAGAGTTGCGGATCGAAACTGTACTGAGAAGTATTCAAGCTGGTTACTACCCCATCCTCGCTATTACTAGTGTTTCTGGTAAGTCTATCCATGTCAAATCTATAAACTATGGTGAAGATCATTGCTAATTCTGTTATTTATATTTCGCAAAGATGTACAGTATTTTATTCAGGTTCAGTCACAAACTCCATTTCCTTTAAATTAATTTCCGTCTCTTCACTCATTAACATCTAAGAAGGAACAAAAGTGTTCACAACCTCAATCTGACTTCTGCCCTGAACTGTTTTATGTCCCTGTATTCTCTGTGTCATCGAACCTGCCCACACCCACTTCGATAATATCCCCAGTCTCCACTCTGCCTGAGTGCTCTTGCTGAATTAAACATCATCTACACCTTTTTTAACTTCAGAACCTATGGCTCCCATTGTATTCTGACCTCTCTACCAGTGACAAATATTTTGACCACAAACTTGTTGCCGTCACTATGGTTATTCACAACAGGCACTCTGTGTCAGATTCATAATGTCACTGCACTTGTAATTGAGAGCAAAGGTGATGACTCTAAAGGCATTGTTTGAAATCCTACCACAGCTGATGAGTGAACTTAAAGTCGAATGACAAAAATTGGCATAAAATTTCACTGATGGAAACCATAAACATTCAGGATTTATTTTAATATTTCACTGATAGCCTTTGGTAAACAAACTTATCATTAATGCCCGGTCTGGACTAAGGATGACTTCAGACCCACAACAAAATAGTTGGCTCTATGTTGTCTTGACAATTGGCCTCACAGTCAAGGGCAATTAGGATGGACAACACATGCTGCCCTTGCCTGTGATGCTGACATACCATGAAACAACAACATTAAAGGTGAAATAAACCAAGGAACTGTGGATAATGGAGATCTGAAATAAAATTCTCCAGTGTCCAGAGAGAGAGAGAGAGAGAGAGAGAGAGAAGAAACAAACAAAAGGATTGCTGATAATGGACTGGAAGGAAAATAGGATAACAAGTTAGTCTAACATTCCTGCCTTTCCCATATTCCCGAATATCACGTCCATTTAGGTATGTCCCTGATTAAAGTGAGTTATGTTCCCTCTATCTCTCTTCTCTGAGTGTGATGATCTATTCCATTGGCAATACTGGTGCTGCCCTTATAGTTGCTGAGATACAGAAAAAGGTAATGTTACAGTGTCAAATGCTTCTTTGGAGAGAGGAACTGTTACTGCGTGACTTTACAGAGATGCAACGGCTTTCTCAGCCAGGAAGAGAAACTGAGGAGAGGGAGGCATTTTCAACACTGAATGGGTGCACCATGTGCGTGGGGCATTGACTTGCTGCTGTCATTAGAATATCAGTGGAGTTTCTGTGGATGGTGTTCTCAGGTTTGTTTTGTCAGCTGCTGAGTTCATTCAGGGAGACCCGAGGGTTTGGTGACAGCACTCTGGACACTGCATTTACAGAGTGTCTGAGTCCATGGTAAACAAATGGAGCGAAGACTACACAGAAGGGAAGCTCTGAAAACAAGGAGGAGCAAAGCACTGCACTTTCTTTCCTGGGATTTCCAGGAACATTTGTCTAACCGGACACATTCAGGTGTAAAGTGTGAAACCAGTTTCAAAAATGAGGTGCTCACTGAGCTGTGTCCCTCCTTCAGTATAATCTGCAGCCTCACACCAGGGACAGGAATGTGCTGACTCTCACCATGAATTTAACTGTTTTAATTCTAGAACTTTCCAGGCAGGAGTGGGTAATGCATCCACCATCTCCGAAGTGTCATCCTCCGATGTATCACAAGCTGACAGAAGCCACCTGCCTGCTGAGAGGAACGCATTGGTTCCATCTCCACAGGGGAAGGCACAGAAACTAACTTCCAGAAATATTAGAGAGAAGGGGGACTGGTAAAAATGAGGAAATGTAGGAAATTAGACTTAATGAAGGGTATCCTTTTGGAAATCTAATTGAACTGTAGTTTCATAAGTTGCTGCATCTGATGAGCTACATCTCAGAGCGTTGAGGAAATGAAAACAGAGCTAGTGAAAGAATTATTGATTATTTTTTAAAGCTGGCTAAGCTTCTGTAAAGGATCCTGCAGATTGGAAATCAGCTATTGTAAACGTAAATATTTAAAACAGGACAGAGAGGGAAACCAGAAAACTAAATAGCTTGATGTTAGCTGTGAGAAAAAAAACATTGGAGCCTTTTATAAGGAACGTGACAACTAGATACTTGGAAAATAATGATATCATTTGGTAGAGTCGGCCTATATTCAGGAAAGGGAAATGATCGTTGATAAACCTTTTTGTAGAGATTGTGCATTGTGACATCAACAATTGAGAACCAATAGGAGTAGAGTATTTGAGTAATTAGAAGACGTTTGACCTGATTGAATACAGGTGAGTGGCGAATGTGAGAATCCATGGGTGTGTAGGGGTGGAATAGGGGTAAGTGATATGTGGCTCTTCATGCAAAATGATTGAAGCACCAGAGTTAGAACATCTTTCCCATTGATCGTGTTTTGTTGAGAGCATTTGTTTGGTCTGCTTTATAGATAATGATCTCTTTGTCACCCAGACAGCGCAAAGGGGTTTTACCAGACGAAACCCTAGCATGATGGGACCATGAAGAGTGGGTGCGGTGACTATGTTTTTAATCTGTAGGGCTCTGCGAAAATAAGAAGCTGAAACTTGATGATTATGGACGGACATTCATTATGTCCCTAACAGCTGAATAGTGCGAAAATTCCATGCTTTTCATTGGATCATTGATTCCCGATAGTTTACATGCATCTGCAGAGCGCCATGTCGATTGACAGAGAGCTACTAGCTCTGAATGAATTCGGGACACTTGAATGCACAGTTAGTGTTTGACACTGCATGGAATGTCACTTTGTGCACCATCCTGTCAGCAGCTACTATAACTTTATTTTGAAAGAGTTAGTCATTCCCCACCAGCTTCTGACCTTCATGGAGACCATGGGTCTGCCTTCTTAGAGATTGAAGACAATTATTTGGAGAATACTTTAAAATGGTTGGCTTCATTTCGAATGCCAGAAAACTATGTTAAAGTAACACTTTTGCACTATGAGTAATTAAATCATGTGGATCAATTTGGAGCAGTCTATATGTGCAGCCCATGCTCTATTTGTTTGCAACGTTAGAACATCTCTGACCCTTTCCTGTTCTGTGTGTTAGTGGCTTAAGAAGCTGAATGACCTCTTCCTGTTCCTTTTTAATGACTCCGGGAATGAAATGGTCTCTTTCTGATCCTATGTAAGTGGGTGTGGGAGTGAGCAGATTCCTTCTCTTCCTGTTTTATAGGCAGGAGGAACTGAATGGACTATCCCTCTTTTTGCCCAGTAGTTTTGATGGGCTGAATGGCTTCCCCATATTGTTGTGAAACCAGATTGAAGTGCTGAATGTGCTCCTCGTTTTACTGTGGAAATATACAGTGCTGTAAGATGAATGATACCCAGATTTTAACAGCACAATCTTGAATGTTGTCCAGGCCTGGTTGCACATGGACACAGACTGCTTCAAGAGCTGAAGAGGGACAAATTGTTCTAAACATTATGTAAACTTCAGTGAATATCTCCACATCTGCTCAGTTTTGACTCAATGGGCTGAAAGGCCTCTTTCCAAACTGCAGGGATTCCCCGCTGACAAATAGAAGATGCCTGGGCTGAGGGAGCTACCTTGTGGATCTCCTGCAGAGATGCCCCATGGGTGAGATGATTGATGCCCACCGATGGTAATCATCTTCCCTTGTGCCGTGAATGACTCCAAACAGTTGAGAGGTCACATTCGATTCTCATTAAGTGTGATTTTGCTCAGGCTCCTTGATCTCACCCTCAGTCAAGTACTGCCTTGAGTTCAGGACCAGTCTCTCTGCCTGTGCCAATGTGTTCACTCTTTTGTAAATATCAATAGGTCATGATGTAGAAGCAGAGAATGTTTTCTTCAAACAGAGGGTAGTGAATGTCAGGAATTCTCTAACACCGAAAGTTAGGGGAGCGAGATCACTGAAAGGGACCAGTGGTGTTCCGCAGGGATCGGCTCTGGGACCCCTACTCTGTTATTTCTATAAATGACTTGGATGGGGGTGTTGAATAGTGGGTTAGCAAGTTTGCCAATGACACAAAGGTTGTTGGAGTGGTACAGAATGTGGAGGGCTTTTGTAGGTTGCAACGGGACATTGACAGAATGCAGAGCTGGGCTGAGGAGTGGCAGATGGAGTTCAAACTGGAAAAGTGTGAAGTGAATCCCTTTGCAAGCTCGAATGTGAATGCAGAATACATGGTTAAAGACAGGATACTTGGCAGTGTGGAGAAACAGAGCGACCTTGGGGTCCTGTCCACGGATCCCTCAAGTTTGCTCCCCAAGTTGATGGTGTGGTTAAGAAGGCATACTGTGTGTTGGCTTTCATCTGCAGGGAGATTGAGTTTAAGAGCCATGACGTTATGCTGAAGCTCTATAGAGCCCTTGTTAGACCACACTTGGAATATTGTGTTCAGTTCTGCTCATCCCATTATAGGAAGGATGTGGAAGCTTTAGACCGAGTGCAGAGGAAATATACCAAGATGCTGCCTGGACTGGAGGGCACGTTTTATGAAGAAAGCTTGAGGGAGCAAGGGCTTTTCTCATTGGAGGAAAGAAAGATGGCAGGTGATTTGATAGAGGTGTGCAAGATGATGAGAGGCATAGATAGAGTGAATTGCTAACAACTGTTTCCTAGGGCAGAAATATCTATCACAAGGGGTCCGCATCCATGAACACCACGGCACGGTGGGCGGCACGGTGGCACAGCGGTTAACACTGTTGCCTCACAGCTCCAGAGACCCGGGTCAATTCCCGCCTCAGGCGACTGACTGCGTGGAGTTTGCACGTTCTCCCCGTGTCTGCGTGGGTTTCCTCCGGGTGCTCCGGTTTCCTCCCACAGTCCAAAGATGTGCAGGTCAGGTGAATTGGCCATGCTAAATTGCCCGTAGTGTTAGGTGAGGGGTAAATGTAGGGGTATGGGTGGGTTGCGCTTCGGCGGGTCGGTGTGGACTTGTTGGGCCGAAGGGCCTTTTACGACACTGTAAGTAATCTAATCTAACCAACTAGCCACGAAACGACACGACCAGCTATCCTTAGTAGCCACACACGCAGATGACAAGCAACATGAATTCGACTGGGACAACACTACTATTATAGGACAAGCCAAACAGAGAACAGCCAGGGAATTCCTCGAGGCATGGCACTCATCCACAGATTCAATCAATAAGCACACTGACCTGGACCCAATATACCGGCCATTGCAGCGGACAGTTGGAACTGACAACCGGGAGCGGCAGATTCAAACCACTATAAATGCCGGAAGAAACATCACAGAAGCGCTTCACAGGAGGCTCCCAAGCACCGAGGATGTCATCTAGACAGGGAATGAAACGTCTGAAACACAAATTCCCAGCTCGGCGAACAGAACTGCAACAACGAGCACCCGAGCTGCAAATCGTCTCACAAACTTTGAACAAGAGGGCATAATTTTAAGGAAGGTTTGGGGGAGATATCAGAGGTAGGTTCTTTAGACAGAGAGTGGTGGCTGTGTGGAATGCACTGCCAGCAGTGGACGTAGAGTCAAATACTGAGGGAAACTTAAGAGATTCTTTGATAGGCACATGGAAGAAAGTGAACGGAAACATGTAGGATAGTCTGATTCTCGAGTAGGATAAACGGGTGGCACAACATCGAGGGCCGAAGGTCCTGTACTGTGCTCTACTGGTCGTTGTTCTGTGTTCCATGGAAATGCTCATAGAGGCTGGAGATGGATTTTGATATGCCAGAGAGGTGAGGGCTATGAAGCCATGATTTTACTGAAAGGCAACGCAGGCTTGGGAGGAGAACGACCTGCCTTTGTTTCTGATATTCTCACATTCTGTTATTGGAAAATTTGGTTAGATTAGATTAGATTAGATTAGATTAGATTAGATTAGATTAGATTAGATTAGATTAGATTAGATTAGATTAGATTAGATTAGATTAGATTAGATTACTTACAGGAAGGTACCTGGAAGGTCTGGTATGGAATGTTGCAGTCAAGGAGCCCAGAGGACTTTGTGAGCCATCTCTGGGTAAGGTATGGGGCTGTATTCACAGTGAATCTGCGTCTACCAACATAATGGAGCACAAGTTGCAGAGAGGGGATGCTCAGTAAAGAGAAATGAGAGACCGCTTTCATATTCAGCCTGGGTTTTCCAATTACATTTTCCAAATCTCCCAAACCGTGTGTGACAGTCATGAGGGAGGGAATGTTCTCCTCTGTTTCTGTGCACCAGGTGATAGCAGTAAGTGGCCTCAAACTGCTCCTATCCAACATGTTTGAGGGTCTAAACGAAACACAGAAACAGGGGACTGACAAGTAGGAGTGGGTCATGAGATACTTTGAGCCTTCTCCACCAGGCACTAAGATTGGGACTGATCAGGTTTGGTTTCAGCCCCACTTTCTTGTCTGTATCCCATTAGCTATGACGCAGTGTCTGTGAAATCTTTAACTAACTCAGCTGTGAATACTTGCAATCAGAGAGGCACCACAAACTTCTGGGGAAGAGAATTCCCATTCAAAAGCCCTTATAGCATTTTTCCTCATCCCTGTGATAGAATAGGAGAATCATACAGCATGGAAACACATCCTTTTGTCCAAATTCTCCACGCTGATCAGGCATCATAACCTGACCTAGTCCCACTGGCCAGCATTTGGCCCATATCCCTCTGAACCATTCCTATGTATGTATCTATCCAGATATATTTTAACCATGTAATTGTACCCGCTTTCACCACTTCCTCTGTCAGCACTTTCCGTGCACCCACCAGCCTCTGCATGAAAAGGTTTCCCCTCAGGTCCCGTCTAAAACTTTCCCCTGTCATCTTCAACCTATGCCGTCTAATTCTGGAAGTAACTTCACTCGGAAAAAAGATGTTCGCCATTGAGACTATAATTGGCTCTCAGGATTTTGTAAACCTCTGTCATTTCACTATTCAGCCTCCAACACTCCAGGGGGAAAAGCCTCAACCTGTTCATCCTCTCCTGCAGCTTAATTCCTCAGGTTCCAGAAAATCCTTGTAAATCTTTTCTGCACCTTCTCATGCTTAGCAACATCCATCCTTTAGCAGTGCCAACTGAATTGTACGCAGTATTCTCAAAGTGGCCTCACCAACGTCCTGTAGAAGCGTACTATGCTACCCCATCTCCTATACTCAATGTTCTGTCTGAACATTAATACTCTGTCTACCTGCTACTCCACTTTAAAGGAACTATGAACCTGCATCCGTAGGTCTCTTTGTTCAGCAACATTCCCGAGGGTACTACCCTGCTTTAACTTACCAAAATGCAAAACCTCACAAATGTCTGCATTAAATTCTATCTGCCAGTCCTTGGCCCTTTGTTTGTCAAGGGTGCCGTTTTACTCTGAAATAATCACTTTGGTCATGAGCTCACTGCCCCACTTTTTTTTATGTTACGTGTAAACCTACTAACCATGCCTCCAATAATCACATACAAGTTGTTTATATACATGGTGAAAAGCACTGAGCTCAGCACTGATTCTTTTAGCATGCCCTGGCCCACAGGCCTACAGTCTGGAAAACAATGCGTTACCTTCAATCCAATTTTGTATCCAATTGATTAGCCTTTCCTGAATTCCATATGACCTAACCTCAGTATTCTGTCTACGATGAGGAACCTTATTAAATGCCTTGCTGAAGTCTGTGTGAACAATGTATACCACAGTGCCTTCTTTGTCACCTTTTCAAAATATCAATCACATTAATGAGACATGATTTCCATCGTACAAAGCCATGTTGACTATTCCTCATAAGTCCTCGTCTTTCTAAATGCACGTAAACCCTATCCCACAGAATCCCTTCCAACAATCTCATCTACACAGAGGGACGCAGGGACATAAAAACATACCTTCAAATCGACCAAGATCATTTTCTGCTAAGGGTATGGTTCTATATATGACAGCAGCAATGATGCACCTACATGGAACAGGGAACATGATGAAGATATGTATATATGTCCCTGCGTCTTTAAAAAAAAATGCTTATTTTTTTCAGAATACCTGTATTAAAATGAATGCGTTTTTTTTTTAAATACAGAAATTGCTGGAAAAGCTCGGCAGGTCTGGCAGTACCCAGATGTCTTTTACATGTTGTAGTTGTACCAGCCTCCACCACTTCATCTGGCAGCTCATTCCATATGCACACCACCCTCTGTGTGAAAAAGTGCCCTTTAGGTCTCATCAAAACCTTTCCCCTCTCACTTTCAAACAATGCCCTCTAGTTTTGGACGTCCCTAACATGGGGAAAAACCCTGACTACTCAACCTATCCATGACCATTCTGATTTTATAAACCTTTACTGCTGCAAAATGTGACTTCAATCAACACGAATAGCTGTAATTTCAGTCATCCCGGGCCTAAATTCTGAAATGCAATACTGACACCTCTTCCTTCTCCAACAAGTCCCAATTCTAAATCCATTTTAATCAGTTTGTTCAAATGTATCATGAGACACTTCTGTGGGCTTTACACCTGCACCTTTGTGCCCAGAAGTAGGGATGTTAGCAGGACGTGTAGAGTTTGATGTTTCAGGTGTAGCCCTCATTCAGGATTTTTACAGAACGGTTACACCCGAAATGTCGACTTCTCCACGTCCTGATGGTGTCTGGATTGCTGTGTTCTCCCACCTTCCAGCCTGTCTCCTTTGGACTCCAGCATCTGCAGCTTTTCTGTCTCTATGCCAGCTTCCCAAACTTGGCAGATGTCTAGTCTGCGTTTGAAGATAAGTGCTCTGACATGATCTGTGCAGTGTTTCACTCTGGACATAGTGCACTGGATGAATCTGGACAGATTGCTGGGTTGTACTGAGCAGTGCAGTGGCCTGGTCTACACAGTGTTGCACGGTAAACATCCTCTGGATGTATGGTGTTTTGGCTGGTTCTGTGAGATGGGCTGAGAATGTGGTATATCTAACCCTTTCAGCTGATCTGGCAATGCCTTTAGTTCCCATTCCTGTGATTTGACCCTCCGTCTCTCACCCCATTAATGTTACAGTGTGTCCAAGCACAGTACATCATGTTGGTGGGGTGGGTAGGGGGGACAGGTGATGTACAGGTCAAGGAGTTCCCCGGAACGTTCTGTCCCGACATTCTATAACTGACATCCCCCGGAACGTTCTGTCCGCAACATTCTATAACTGACATTCCCCAGAACGTTCTGTCCCCGACATTTTATAACTGTCATTCCGCGGAACGTTCCGACCCCAACATTCTATAACTGACATTCCCCGGATCGTTCTATCCCCGACATTCTATAAATGACATTCCCCGGAACGTTCTGTCCCCGACATTCTATAACTGACATTCCCCGGAACGTTCTATCCCTGACATTCTATAACTGACATTCCCCAGAACGTTCTGTCCCCGACATTCTATAACTGACATTCCCAGAACGTTCTATCCCTGACATTCTATAACTGACATTCCCCGGAACGTTCTCTCCCTGACAGTCTATAACTGACATTCCCCGGAACGTTCTGTCCCTGACGTTGTTTGTGAACGGCCGGACGTCAGTGAATTGAACAAATGATAAGATCCCGAGGGAAGAGATCCCCTTCCAGGGAGAAGGAGACACTGTCCCGAAGGCCCCTCAGCCAGTTAAAGGGGTGAATACGTTTTCCCTGTGTTTACATTTCTACACAACATAGGATCGACCACAATTTAGACCAAAATACAGAAATTCCCAAACTCCGTGTGTCTTTAGGAAACTGGGAGAAAATCCTTCAGGACAACAACGTTTCCACCCTCTGTATTAGGAACTGGGAAGGAGTCAACTGTGTCTGCTCTCGAGTGATCGAGTGTGTGGGAATGTTCTAGAAACCATCTGTCCTTATGGATGTGTCTCTGTGTGTTTGGGGAGGGAGGGTTTCTTGTGGTTTATGTCACTTTTTTGTCAACAATTCTGACCTTCCCGTTTGTTATTTCAGCTCCAATTATTTTAATAAATCCCTGAATACATGGACACATTTGAAAATCACACTGGGTCCCCGATCAAACGGGTCCCTTTGCCTCCAGGCTGATGGATAATGGGTTTGTTTTCCTTCCTCACAGTTAACGTAGTGACCATCTACGTCCTGCTTTATAAAGATTGTGGATTGTCTCCATGTGTCAGACGTTACCTGGGGGGCATGGCAGCGGCGGATCTCCTGGTCATTATCCTCGACCTGATACTGAGGCACATCCCCATTGTTTATCAGGAACAGTTTTATTTCCTGAAGGACTCCGTCCCCGTGTGTAATATCCACGCCGTCCTGCTTTTTGCAGCCACTGACTGCTCTGTCTGGTTCACCGTCACTTTCACCTTTGATCGGTTTGTTGCCATTTGTTGCCAGAAGCTGAAAAATAAATATTGCAGTGAGAAAACGGCGGCTGTGGTTCTGGGAGCAGTGACTGCGCTGAGCTGTTTAAAGAATATTTTCTGGTATTTTATGCTCCAGGCTCGGTATCGGTTGGGGAACCGCCCCTGGTTTTGTTTTGTTAGAAACGGTGTTCTCTCCTCCATTGTCTGGGCCACAATCGAGTCCCTCCACCACATTCTAACCCCGTTTGTCCCATTTCTCCTGATTCTGCTGCTCAATGTTCTCACCGTCAGACACATTTTAGTGACCAGCAGAGCCCGCAGGAGACTCCGCGCTCACACCAATGGGCACGCTCAGTCTGACACAGAAATGAGAAACCGAAAAAAAACCATTATTTTACTGTTTGTGATCTCGGCCAATTTCATCCTGTTATGGTCAACGTTAATGCTGTATTCTATATTGTACCGGATGTATGTGTTTGGGTATCAGTCTGTGTATCTCGATTACTATGTGCAGGAATTGGGCTTCATGCTGCAGCTCCTCAGTTGCTGCACAAACACAACGATTTATGCCGTGACCCAGACTAACTTCAGGCAGCAGCTGAAGAATGTGCTGAAATATCCCTTCACCCAAATCCATCCATCCATCAAATTCCCTCATTAATCAATCCATCCGGGATTTTCTCATTTCAGTTCAGTGTTTCAGGGATGGAGCAGCCTGTCACTATGGTAACAGACTGAGGGTAGCGCTGGTTTGTCCATCCTTATCCCACAAGGGGGTTACAGGGAACATTTCAATGTTTCTCACAACTCAGGGGCCAGTGAGAAAAGGCTCCATCCCACTGACTGTATCCATCACTTCCATTTGTAAACAATAAAAATGTTGATTAAAGCGTTGCGAGCAGCAGAGTGACCGATGTTGTTGTGTGTCTTTGTGTTGGAGAAGCTGAGCTGGAGAGAGACAGCCCCAAGTCCTGGTCCTCAGGGAAGGTGAGGTCACCGCGCCCTGAGCTCAGGAGCTGGGTTTAACTCCCTCTTTCCTTACTTTCACCTCTGGGTCTCCCACTCCAACTTGGCTCTCAGCAGAATTCACCTTGCTCACTTTGTCACTCACCTTCCATATATCCCTCCCACTCTCACACTGCGCTGCTATTTCTCTCTCCTTTTCCCATTTACACACTCAATTTCACTGTCCTTGTCTTCCCCAATCTCATTCACGCTCTCCCCATCTTGAGATCATAACCCGCCAATGTTACTGTCTTACTCGAATCCTTCGGTGCTGGGGAAACAGCAGAGGGTTGTCGATCTTCATGCAGATGTTAGGGAACAGAGATTGGGACGGCATATCAGGCCATTGCCAGGGCAACAGTATGGAGCTTGAGCCAAACGCTATTGCTCGGGGACATAGTGGGTGTGAGAACACCAGCCGTTACTAGGGGGTAACAGTTGGAGTGGCACCGAAGGCTGTGGCTGAGACTGGTACAACAGGATATCACAAACAGAACACATTGTGTGGGACATACTGTCTGTTACTCAGGGAATAGAATGGGGATGGGGTTAAAGGCCATTTAGAGGGGATCAACTGGGTCGGTGTTCACAGGCAGGAGCTCAGTTTAAGGTGTGTGAGGCCTGTGATGGTAGGAGACTGCGTGGGCATGTGAGTGTGATGGTGGGGGAGTATGCGAGGGAGTGAGCGTGATGGTGGGGGAATGTGTGGGGGAGTGAGTGTGATGCTGGGCGACTGTGCAGGAGAGTGAACCTGACGGTAGAGGAGTGTGTGGGAGAATGGTGGATTATGTGAGGGTGAGCATGAAGGTGAGGGTGGTGTGATGCAGTGTGTGCGGGGAGTGTGATGGTGGGGATCGTGTGGGGCAGTGTGTGTGAGAGCGGTGGAGTGTGTGGGGAAGAGCGTGACGGTGGGGGTGGAGTGGGGCAGTGTGTGTGATGGTGGTGGAGTCTGTGAAGGCGAGCGTGACGGTGGTGTTGATGTGGAGCAGTGTGTGTGAGTGTCGTGGAGAGTGTGGGGGCGAGCTTGATTGTGGTGGTCGTGTGGTGCAGTGTGTGTGAGGGTGGTGGAGTGTGTGGGGGTGGGTGTGACGGTGGGGTTGGTGGGGGGCAGTGTGTCTGATGGTGGTGGAGTGTGTGGGGGTGAGCGTGACGGTGAGGGTGCTGTGGAGCAGTGTGTGATGGTGGTGGAGTGTGTGGGAGTGAGCGTGACGGTGGGCGTGGTGTGGGGCAGTGTGTTTGACGGTGGTAGAGTGTGATGGGTCAGCGTGACGGTGGGTGTCGTGTGGGGCAGTGTGTGTGATGGTGGTGGAGAGTATGGGGGTGAGCGTGACGGTGGGGGTGGTGTGGGGCAGTGTGTGTGATGGTGGTGAAGTGTGATGTGGTGAGCGTGACGGTGGGTGTGGTGTGGGGCAGTGTGTGTGATGGTGGTGGAGAGTATGGGGGTGAGCATGACTGTGAGGGTGGTGGAGGGCAGTGCGTGTGATGTTGTGGGAGTCTTTGGGGGTGAGTGTGATGGTGAGGGTGGTGTGGGGCAATGTGTGTGAGGGTGGCGGAGTGTGTGGGGGTGAGCGTGACGGTGGGGGTGGTGTGGGGCAGTATGTGTGAGTTTGGTGGAGTGTGTGGTGGTGACCGTGAAGGTGAATGTGGTGTGGGGCTGTGTGACTGATGGTGGTGGAGTGTGTGGGAGTGAGCGTGACGGTGAGGTTGGTGTGAGGCAGTGTGTGTGATGGAGGTGCAGTGTGTCAGTGTGAGTGTGACGGTGGGGGTGGTGTGGGGCAGTGTGTGTGATGGTGGTGGAGTGTGTGGTGGTGAGCGTGATGGTGGAAGTCGTGTGGGGCATTGTGTGATGTAGTGAGTGTGAGGGGGTCAGGGTGTTGGTGATGGAGTGAGTGTGAGGGGGTCAGGGTGACGGTGATGGAGTGAGTGTGAGGGGATCAGGGTGACGGTGATGGAGTGAGTGTGAGGGGTCAGGGTGTCTGTGATGGAATGAGTGTGTGGGTCAAGGCGGTGGGGATGGAGTGAGTGTGGGGAGATGAGTGTGATAGTGATGGTGTGAGGGTGAGTGGGACAAGGTGAGGATGATGGAGTGATTGTGAGGGGGTCAGGGTGTCGATGATGGAGTAAAAGTGAGGGGGCCAGGGTGACATTGATGGAGTGAGTGAGAGGGGATCAGTGTTAGGGTGATGGAGTGAGAGTGACGGGGTCAAGGGGGTGGTGATGGAGTGAGTGTGAGGGTGTCAGGGTGATGGTGATGGAGTAAGTGTGAGGGTGTCAGGGTGAGGGAGATGGACTGAGATTGGGGGATGAGTGTGGCATTGATGGAGTGAGTGTGAGAGGGTCAGGGTGACGGTGAAGGAGTGAGTGTGAGGGGATCAGTGTGACGGTAATGGAGTGAGTGTGAGGGGGTCAGGGTGACGGTGAAGGAGTGAGTGTGAGGGGATCAGGGTGACGGTGATGGAGTGAGTGTGAGGGGGTCAGGGTGACGGTGATGGAGTGAGTGTGAGGGGGTCTGTTTGACGGTGAAAGAGTGAGTGTGAGGGGAACAGGGTGACCGTGAAGGAGTGAGTGTGAGGGGATCAGTTTGACGTTAATGGAATGAGTGTGAGGGGGTCAGAGTGACGGTGATGGAGTGAGTGTGAGGGGGTCAGGGTGATGGTAATGGAGTGAGTGTGAGGGGGTCAGGGTGATGGTAATGGAGTGAGTGTGAGGGGGTCAGGTTGACGGTGATGGAGTGAGTATGAGTGGGTCAGGGTGACGATGATGGAGTGAGTGTGAGGGGGTCAGTGTGACGGGGATGGAGTGAGTGTGAGGGGGTCAGGGTGACGGTATGGAGTGAGTGTGAGGGGGTCAGGGTGACGGTGAAGTTGTGAGTGTGAGGGGGTCAGGGTGACGGTGAAAGAATGAGTGTGAGCGGGTCAAAGTGACGGAGAAGGAGTGAGTGTGAGTGGGTCAGGATGTTGGTGCTGGAGTGAGTGTGAGGTGGTCAAGATGACGGTGAGTGAGTGAGTGTGAGTGTGTCAGGGTGATGGTGATGGCGTGAGTGTTTGGGGGTCAGTGTGACGTTGATGGAGTGAGTATGTGGGAGTCAGGGTGACAGTGATGGAGTGAGTGTGAGGAGGTCAGGGTGATAGTGATGGAAAGATTGTGAGGGGGTCAGGAGGGTGGTGATGGAGTGAGTGTTAACGTTGTCAGGGTGACGGTTATGTAGTGAGAGTGATTGGGCCAGGGTGACGGTGATGGAGTGAGTGTGAGGGGGTCAGGGTGATGGTGATGATGACGGGGTGATTGTGATTGTGTCAGTTTGACAGTGATAGAGTGAGTGTGAGGGGGCCAGTGTGACAGAGATGGAGTGAGTGTGTCGGGGTCAGTGTGACGGGGATAGAGTGAGTGTGAGGGAGTTAGGGTGACGCTGAAAGAGTGAGTTTAATGGGGTCAGTTTGACTTTGATGGAGTGAGTCTGAGGGGCTCAGTGCGACGATGATGGAGTGAGTGTGAGGGGGTCAGCGTGATGGTGAAGGAGTGAGTGTGAGGGTAATGGAGTGAGTGTGAGAGGGTCAGGGTGACGGTAATGGAGTGAGTGTGAGAGGGTCAGGGTGACGGTAATGGAGTGAGTGCGAGGCGGTCAGGACGACGGTGATGGAGTGAATGTGAGGGGGTCAAAGTGACGGTGAAGGAGTGAGTGTGCGGGTGTCAGGATAACGGTAATGGAGTGAGTGTGAGGATGTCAGGATATCGGTGATGGAGTGAGTTTGAGGGGATCAGGGTGACCGTGATGGAGTGAGTCTGAGAGGGTCAGTGTGACGGTGATGGAGTGAGAGTGAGGGGATCAGGGTGATGATGATGGAGTGAGTCTGAGAGGGTCAAGGAGACAGTGATTGAGTGAGGGTAAGGGGGACAGTTTGACTTTGATGGAGTGAGTGTGAGGGGGTCAGGGTGATGGTGAAGGAGTGAGTGTGAGGGGATCAGTGTGACGGTAATGGAGTGAGTGTGAGGGGGTTAGGGTGACAGTGATGGAGTGAATGTGAGGGGGTCAGGGTGACGGTGATGGAGTGAGTGTGAGGGGGTCAAAGTGACGGTGAAGAAGTGAGTGTGAGCAGGTAAGGTTGACGATGATGGAGTGAGTTTGAGGGGGTCAGTGTGACAGAGATGGGGTGAGTGTGTCGGGGTTAGTGTGACGGTGATGCAGTGAGTGTGAGGGGATCAGGTTGACCGTGATGGAGTGAGTGTGAGGGGGTCAGTGTGACGGTGATGGAGTGAGAGTGAGGGGATCAGGGTGACCATGATGGAGTGAGTCTGAGAGGGTCAAGGAGACAGTGATTGAGTGAGGGTAAGGGGGACAGTTTGACTTTGATGGAGTGAATGTGAGGGGGTCAGGGTGACGATGATGGAGTGAGTGTGAGGGGGTCAAAGTGATGGTGAAGAAGTGTCTGTGAGCGGGTCAGGTTGACGATAATGGAGTGAGTGTGAGGGGGTCAGGGTAGGGTGATGGAGTGAGTGTGTGGGAGTCAGTGTGATGGTGATGGAGTGAGTGTGAGGTTGTCAGAGTGACAGTGATGGAGTGAGTGTGAGGGCGTCAGGATGATGGTGATCGCGTGAGTGTGACCGGGTCAGAGTTAGTGATGTAGCAAGTATGAAGTGTTCAGGTTGATGGTGATGGAGTGAGTGTGAAGGTATCAGGGTGCTGGTGAAGGAGTGAGTGTGAGGGAATCAGGGTGACGGTGATGGAGTGAGTGTGAGGGGATCAGGGTGACGGTGATGGAGTGAGAGTGAGGGGACGGAGAAGGAGTGAGTGTGTCGGAGTCAGGGTGACGGTGATGGAATGTTTATGAGCGGGTCAGGGAGAGGGTGATGGAGTTAGTGTGAGGGGGTCAGGGTGACAGTGATGGAGTGAGTGTGAGGGTGTCAGGATGACGGGAATGGAATGAGTGTGAGGCGGTCAGTTTGCTGGTGATAGAGTGACTGTGAGGGGGTCAGGGTGACGGTGATAGAGTGAGAGTGAGGGGGTCAGGGTGACAGTGATGGAGTGAGTGTGAGGGGGTCAGGGTGACAGTGATGGAGTGAGTTTGAGGGTGTATGTTTGCCGATGATAGAGTGACTGTGAGGTGATCAGGGTGACGGTGATGGAGTGAGTGTGAGGGGGTCAGGGTGACGGTGATGGAGTGAGTGTGAGGGGGTCAGGGTGACGGTGAAGTTGCGAGTGGAAGGGGTCAGTGTGACGGTGATGGAGTGAGTGAAAGGGGGTCAAACTGATGGAGAAGGAGTGGGTGTGAGGGGGTCAGAGTGATGGTGATGGAGTGAGTGTGAGGGGGTCAGTTTGACGGTGATGGAATGAGTGTGAGGGGGTCAGGGTGATGGTGATGGAATGAGTGTGAGGGATTCCCGGTGACAGTGATGGAGTGAGTGTGAGGAGGTCAAGGTGACAGTGATGGAAAGATTGTGAGGGGGTCAGGAGGGTGGCGATGGAAGGAGCTTTGGGGTTGTCAAGGTGACGGTGATGGAGTGAGTGTGAGGGGGTCAGGGTGATGGTGATGGTGATGGAGTGATTGTGATTGTGTCAGGTTGCCAGTGATAGAGTGAGGGTCAGGATGACGGTGATGGAATGAGTGTGAGGACGTCAGGGTGACGGTGATGGAGTGAGTGTGAGGGGGTCTGGGTGACGGTGATAGAGTGAGTGTGAGGGGGTCAGTGGGATGGTGCTGCAGTGAGTGTGAAGGGATCAGTGTGACGGTAATGGAGTGAGTGTGAGAGGGTCTGGGTGACGGTAATGGAGTGAGTGTGAGAGGGTCAGGGTGACGGTGAAGGAGTGAGTGTGAGGGGATCAGTGTGACGGTGATGGAGTGAGAGTGAGGGGGCCAGGGTGACGGTGATGGAGTGAATCCGAGGGGGTCAGGGTGACAGTGAAGGAGTAAGTGTGAGGGGGACAGTTTGACGGTGATGGAGTGAGTGTGAGGGGGTCAAAGTGACGGTGAAGGAGTGAGTGTGAGCGGGTCAGGGTGACGTTGATGGAATGAGTGTGAGGGGTTCAGTGTGACCGTGATGGAGTGAGTGTGAGGGGGTCAGGGTGACAGTGATGGAGTGAGTGTGAGGGGGTCAGGATGAGAGTGATGGAGTGAGTGTGAGGGGTTCAGGGTGACTGTGATGGAGTGAGTGTGAAGGGTCAGTGTGACGATGATGGAGGAAGTGTGAGGGTGTCACGGTGACGGTGATGGAGCGAGTGTGTGGTTGTCAGGGTGACGATGATGGAGTGAGTGTGAGGGGGTCACGGTGACGGTGATGGAGCGAGTGTGTGGTTGTCAGGGTGACAGTGATGGAGTGAGTGTGAGGAGATCAGTGTGAAGTTGATGTAGTGAGTGTGAGATGGTCAGGGTGACTGTGATGGAGTGAGTGTGAGGGGATCAGTATGACGGTGATGGAATGAATGTGAGATTGTCAGTATGATGGTGATGGAGTGAGTGTGAGGGGGTCAAGGTGACAGTGAAGTTGTGAGTGTGAGGGGGTTAGGGTGATGGTGATGGAGTGAGAGTGAGGGGGTCAGCGGGACGGTGATGGAGCAAGTGTGAAGGTATCAGGATGATGGTGATGGAGTGAGTGTGAGGTGGTCAATGTGACGGTGATGGAGTGAGAGTGTGGGGTTCACAGTGACGGTGATGGAGTGAGTATGAAGGCATCATGGTGACGGTGACGGGATGATTATGAGAGGTTAAGGGTAACAGTGATGGAGTGAGTGTGGGGATGTCAGGTGACGGTGATGGAGTGAGTGTGAGGGGGTCTGGGTGACGGTGATAGAGTGAGTGTGAGAGGGTCAGGGTGACGGTGAAGGAGTGAGTGTGAGGGGATCAGTGTGACGGTAATGGAGTGAGTGTGAGGGGGTCAGGGTGACGGTAATGGAGTGAGTGTGAGAGGGTCAGGGTGACGGAGAAGGAGTGAGTGTGAGGGGATCATTGTGACGGTGATGGAGTGAGTGTGAGGGGGCCAGGGTGACGGTGATGGAGTGAATCTGAGGGGGTCAGCGTGACAGTGAAGGAGTAAGTGTGAGGGGGTCAGTTTGACGGTGAAGGAGTGAGTGTGAGCGGGTCAGGGTGACGTTGATGGAGTGAGTGTGATGGGTTCAGTGTGACAGTGATGGAGTGAGTGTGAGGGGGTCAGGGTGACAGTGATGGAGTGAGTGTGAGGGGGTAAAACTGACGGAGAAGGAGTGAGTGTGAGCGGGTCAGGGTAATGGTGATGGAGTGGTTGTGAGGGGGTCAAGATGACAGTGAGTGAGTGAGTGTGAGGTGGTCTAGGTGATAGTGGTGGAAAGATTGTGAGGGGGTCAGGAGGGTTGTGATGGAGTGAATGTTGGGGTTGTCAAGAAGACGGTGATGGAGTGAGTGTGAGGGGGTCAGGGTGACGGTGATGAAGACAGTGTGAGTCTGTCAGTGTGACGCTGATGGAGTGAGTTTCATGGAGTCAATGTGATGGAGATTGAGTGAGTGTGAGGGGGCTGGGTGACGGTTAAGGAGTGAGTGTGAGGCGGTCAGGGTGACTGTCATGGAGTAAGTATGAGGGGGTCAGGGTGACGATGAAGGAGTGAGTGTGAGGGGTTCACAGTGACGGTGATGGAGCGAGTGTGAGGTGGTCAGTGTGACAGTGATGGAGTGAGTGTGAGGGGGTCAGTTGACAGTGATGGAGTGAGTGTGAGGGGGTCAAGCTGACGGAGATGGAATGAGTGTGAGGGGTTGAGGGTGACGATGATGGAGTGAGTGTGAGGGGGTCACGGTGACGGTGATGGAGCGAGTGTGTGGTTGTCAGGGTGACAGTGATGGATGGAGTGTGAAGTTGATGGAGTGAGTGCTAGAGGGTCAGAATGACGGTGATGCAGTGAGTGTGAGGGGGTCAGTGTGATGGAGATGGAGTGAGTGTGAGATGGTCAGGGTGAAGGTGATGGAGTGAGTGCGAGGGGATCAGTATGACGGTGATGGAATGAGTGTGAGATTGTCAGTATGATGGTGATGGAGTGAGTGTGAGGGGGTCAGGGTGACAGTGAAGTTGTGAGTTTGAGGGGGTAGGGTGACGGTGAAGGAGTGAGTGTGAGGGGATCAGTGTGACGGTGATGGAGTGAGTGTGAGGGGGTCAGGGTGACGGTTAAGGAGTGATTGTGAGGTGGTCAGGGTGACGATGAAGGAGTGAGTGTGAGGGGTTCACAGTGACGGTGATGGAGCGAGTGTGAGGTGGTCAGTGTGACAGTGAAGGAGTGAGTGTGAGGAGATCAGTGTGAAGTTGATGGTGTGAGTGCTAGAGGGTCAGAATGACGGTGATGCAGTGAGTGTGAGGGGGTCAGTGTGATGGAGATGGAGTGAGTGTGAGATGGTCAGGGTCAAGGTGATGGATGAGTGTGAGGGGATCAGTATGACGGTGATGGAATGAGTGTGAGATTGTCAGTATGATGGTGATGGAGTGAGTGTGAGGGGGTCAGGGTGACAGTGAAGTTGTGAGTGTGAGGGGGTAGGATGACGGTGAAGGAGTGAGTGTGAGGGGATCAGTGTGACGGTGATGGAGTGAGTGTGAGGGGGCCAGGGTGACGGTGATGGAGTGAATCTGAGGGGGTCAGGGCGACAGTGAAGGAGTGAGTGTGAGGGGATCAGTGTGACGATGATGGAGCGAGTGTGAGGTGGTCAGTGTGACAGTGATGGAGTGAGTGTGAGGGGGTCAGTTGACAGTGATGGAGTGAGTGTGAGAGGGTCAAGCTGACGGAGATGGAATGAGTGTGAGGGGTTGAGGGTGACGATGATGGAGTGAGTGTGAGGGGGTCACGGTGACGGTGATGGAGCGAGTGTGTGGTTGTCAGGGTGACAGTGATGGAGGGAGTGTGAGGAGATCAGTGTGAAGTTGATGGAGTGAGTGCTAGAGGGTCAGAATGACGGTGATGCAGTGAGTGTGAGGGGGTCAGTGTGATGGAGATGGAGTGAGTGTGAGATGGTCAGGGTGACGGTGATGGAGTGAGTGCGAGGGGATCAGTATGACGGTGGTGGAATGAGTGTGAGATTGTCAGTATGATGGTGATGGAGTAAGTGTGAGGGGGTCAGGGTGACAGTGAAGTTGTGAGTGTGAGGGGGTCAGGGTGATGGTGATGGAGAGAGTGTGAAAAGGTCAGGGTGACAGTGAGGGAAAGATTGTAAGGGGGTCAGGAGGGTGGTGATGGATGCGTGTGGTGTTTGTCAGTGTGACGGCAATGGAGTGAGTGTGAGGAGGTCAGGGTGACAGTGATAGAGTGAGTGTGGGGGTGTCAGGGTGATGGTGATGGAGTGAGTGTGAGGGTGTCAGGGTGACGGTGATGGAGTGAGTGGGATGGTGTCCGGGTGACGGTGATGGAGTGAGTGTGAGGAGGTCAGGGTGACAGTGATGGAGTGAGTGTGAGGGGATCAGGGTGATGGTGATGGAGTGAGTGTGAGGGGTCAGTGTGACAGTGATGGAGTGAGTGTGAACGGATCGGTGTGACGGTAATAGTGTGAGTCTGAGGGGATCAGGGTGACGATTTAGGAGTAAGTGTGAGGGAGTCAGTGTGACAGTGATGGAGTGAGTGTGAGGGGGTCAGTGTGACAGTGATGGAGTGAGTTTGAGAAGGTCAGTGTGACAGTGATGGAGTGAGAGTGAGGGGGTCAGGGTGACAGTGATGGAGTGACTGAGGGGATAAGGGTGACAGTGATGGAGTGAGTTTTAGAGGGTCAGCGTGACGGTGATGGAGTGACTGTGAGGGGGTCAGGGTGACAGTGATGGAGTGAGTTTGAGAGGGTCAGTGTGACAGTGTTGGAGTGAGAGTGAGGGGGTCAGGGTGACAGTGATGTAGTGAGTTTGAGAGGGTCAGTGTGACAGTGTTGGAGTGAGTTTGAGAGGGTCAGGGTGATGGTGATGGTTGATTGTGAGTGTGTCAGGTTGACAGTGGTAGTGTGAGTGTGAGGGGGTCAGTGTGATGTTGATGGAGTGGGTGTGAGGGGATCAGTGTGATGGTGATGGAGTGAGTTTGAGAAGGTCAGGGTGACAGTGATGGAGTGACTGTGAGGGGATCAGGGTGACGGTGATGGAGTGAGTTTGAGAGGGTCAGTGTTACGGTGATGGAGTGAATGTGAGGGGGTCAGGGTGACAGTGATGTAGTGAGTTTCAGAGGGTCAGTGTGACAGTGTTGGAGTGAGAGTGAGGGGGTCAGTGTGACTGTGTTGGAGTGATTGTGAGTGTGTCAGGTTGACAGTGGTAGAGTGAGTGTGAGGGGGTCAGTGTGACGGTGATGGAGTGAGTTTGAGAAGGTCAGTGTGACAGTGATGGAGTGAGAGTGAGGGGGTCAGGGTGACTGATGGAGTGACTGTGAGGGGATCAGGGTGACGGTGATGGAGTGAGTTTGAGAGGGTCAGTGTTACGGTGATGGAGTGAATGTGAGGGGGTCAGGGTGACAGTGATGTAGTGAGTTTCAGAGGGTCAGTGTGACAGTGTTGGAGTGAGAGTGAGGGGGTCAGTGTGACTGTGATGGAGTGATTGTGAGTGTGTCAGGTTGACAGTGGTAGAGTGAGTGTGAGGGGGTCAGTGTGACGGTGATGGAGTGAGTGTGAGGGGGTCAGTGTGATGTTGATGGAGTGAGTGTAAACGGATCAGTGTGACGGTAATGATGTGAGTCTGAGTGGATCAGGGTGACGATGAAGGAGTGAGTGTGAGGGAGTCCGTGTGACAGTGATGGAGTGAGTGTGAGGGGTCAGTGTGACAGTGATGGAGTGAGTTTGAGAAGGTCAGTGTGACAGTGATGGAGTGAGAGTGAGGGGGTCAGGGTGACAGTGATGGAGTGACTGTGAGGGGATCAGGGTGACGGTGATGGAGTGAGTTTGAGGAGGTCAGGGTGACAGTGATGGAGTGAGTGTGAGGGGATCGGGGTGATGGTGATGGAGTGAGTGTGAGGGGTCAGTGTGACAGTGATGGAGTGAGTTTGAGAGGGTCAGTTTGACGGTGATGGAGTGAGTGTGAGGGGGTCAGGTTGACATTGATGGAGTGAGTTTGAGAGGGTCAGTGTGACAGTGTTGGAGTGAGAGTGAGGGGGTCAGTGTGATGGTGATGGAGTGATTGTGAGTGTGTCAGGTTGACAGTGGTAGAGTGAGTGTGAGCGGGTCAGTGTGACAGTGATAGAGTAAGTGTGAAGGTGTCAGTGTGATGTGATCGCGTGAGTGTGAGGGTGTCAGGGTGACGGTGATGGAATGAGTGTGAGGGGGTCAGGGTGATGGTGATGGAGAGAGTGTGAAGAGGTCAGGGTGACAGTGACGGAAAGATTGTAAGGGGGTCAGGAGGGTGGTGATGGATGCGTGTGGTGTTTGTCAGTGTGACGGCAATGGAGTGAGTGTGAGGAGGTCAGGGTGACAGTGATAGAGTGAGTGTGGGGGTGTCAGGGTGATGGTGATGGAGTGAGTGTGAGGGTGTCCGGGTGACGGTGATGGAGTGAGTGTGAGGAGGTCAGGGTGACAGTGATGGAGTGAGTGTGAGGGGATCAGGGTGATGGTGATGGAGTGAGTGTGAGGGGTCAGTGTGACAGTGATGGAGTGAGTTTGAGAGGGTCAGTGTGACAGTGTTGGAGTGAGAGTGAGGGGGTCAGGGTGATGGTGATGGCGTGATTGTGAGTGTGTCAGGTTGACAGTGGTAGAGTGAGTGTGAGGGTGTCAGTGTGACGGTGATGGAGTGGGTGTGGGTGGATCAGTGTGATGGTGCTGGAGTGAGTGTAAGGGTGTCAGGTTGACAGTGATGGAGTGAGTTTGAGAGGGTCAGTGTGACAGTGTTGGAGTGAGAGTGAGGGGGTCAGGGTGATTGTGAGTGTGTCAGGTTGACAGTGATAGAGAGAGTGTGAGTGGATCACTGTGACAGTGATAAAGCAAGTGTGAAGGTGTCAGTGTGACTGTGATCACGTGAGTGTCAGGGTGACGGTGACGGAGTGAGTGTGAGGGGGTCAGGGTTATGGTGATGGAGTGAGTGTGAGGGTATCAGTGTGACGCTGAAGAAGTGAGTGTGAGCGGTTCACAGTGACGGTGATGGAGCGAGTGTGAGGGGGTCAGTGTGACATTGATGGAGTGAGTGTGAGGGGATCAGTGTGATGGAGATGTAGTGAGTGTGTGGGGGTCAATGTGACAGTGATGGAGTGAGTGTGAGAGGGTCAGGGTAACGGTGATGGAGTGAGTGTGAAGGGTCAGTGTGACAGTGATTGAGTGAGTGTGAGGGGGTCAGGGTGACTTTGATGAAGTGATGTGTGAGGGGTTCAGGTTGACCTAGATGGAGTGTCTGTGAGGGGGTCAGGATGCTGGCGATGGAGGGAGTGTGAGAGGGTCAGGTTGACAGTGATAGAGTGGGTGTGAAGGGATCAGTTAGACGGTGATAGATTCAGTGTGAGCTGATCAGTGTGATGGCGATGGAGTGAGTGTGAGGGTGTCAGGGTTACGGTGATGGAGCGAGTGTGAATGGACCAGGGTGACGGTGATGGAGTGATTGTGTGGTTGTCAGGGTTACGGTGATGGAGTGAGTGTGAGGGGATCAGTGTGAAGTTGATGAAGTGAGTGCGAGAGGGTCAGGATGACGGCGATGCAGTGAGTTTGAGAAGGTCAGTGTGACAGTGATGGAGTGACTGTGAGGGGATCAGGGTGACGGTGATGGAGTGAGTTTGAGAGGGTCAGTGTGACGGTGATGGAGTGACTGTGAGGGGGTCAGGGTGACAGTGATGTAGTGAGTTTGAGAAGGTCAGTGTGACAGTGATGGAGTGAGAGTGAGGGGATCAGGGTGACAGTGATGGAGTGACTGTGAGGGGATCAGGGTGACGGTGATGGAGTGAGTTTGAGGAGGTCAGGGTGACAGTGACGGAGTGAGTGTGAGGAGATCGGGGTGATGGTGATGGAGTGAGTGTGAGGGGTCAGTGTGACAGTGATGGAGTGAGTTTGAGAGGGTCAGTGTGACGGTGATGGAGTGATTGTGAGTGTGTCAGATTGACAGTGGTAGAGTGAGTGTGAGCGGGTCAGTGTGACAGTGATAGAGTAAGTGTGAAGGTGTCGGTGTGACTGTGTTCGCGTGAGTGTGAGGGTGTCAGGGTGACGGTGATGGAATGATTGTGAGGGGGTCAATGAGACGGTGATGGAGTGAGCGTGAAGAGGTCAGGGTGACAGTGACGGAAAGATTGTGAGGTGGTCAGGAGGGTGGTGATGGATGCGTGTGGTGTTTGTCAGTGTGACGGCAATGGAGTGAGTGTGAGGAGGTCAGGGCGACAGTGATAGAGTGAGTGTGGGGGTGTCAGGGTGATGGTGATGGAGTGAGTGTGAGGGTGTCAGGGTGACGGTGATGGAGTGAGTGGGATGGTGTCCGGGTGACGGTGATGGAGTGAGTGTGAGGAGGTCAGGGTGACAGTGATGGAGTGAGTGTGAGGGGATCAGGGTGATGGTGATGGAGTGAGTGTGAGGGGTCAGTGTGACAGTGATGGAGTGAGTTTGAGAGGGTCAGTGTGACAGTGTTGGAGTGAGAGTGAGGGGGTCAGGGTGATGGTGATGGAGTGATTGTGAGTGTGTCAGGTTAACAGTGGTAGAGTGAGTGTGAGGGTGTCAGTGTGACGGTGATGGAGTGGGTGTGGGTGGATCAGTGTGATGGTGCTGGAGTGAGTGTGAGGGTGTCAGGTTGACAGTGATGGAGTGAATTTGAGAGGGTCCGTGTGACAGTGTTGAAGTGAGAGTGAGGGGGCCAGGGTGATTGTGAGTGTGTCAGGTTGACAGTGATGGAGAGAGTGTGAGTGGATCACTGTGACAGTGATAAAGCAAGTGTGAAGGTGTCAGTGTGACTGTGATCGCGTGAGTGTCAGGGTGACGGTGACGGAGTGAGTGTGAGGGGGTCAGGGTTATGGTGATGGAGTGAGTGTGAGGGGTTCAGAGTGACGGTGATGGAGCGAGTGTTAGGGGGTCAGTGTGACATTGATGGAGTGAGTGTGAGGGGATCAGTGTGATGGAGATGTAGTGAGTGTGTGGGGGTCAGTGTGACAGTGATGGAGTGAGTGTGAGAGGGTCAGGGTAACCTAGATGGAGTGAGTGTGAAGGGGTTAGGATGATGGCGATGGAGGGAGTGTGAGAGGGTCAGGTTGACAGTGATAGAGTGGGTGTGAGGGGATCAGTTGGACGGTGATAGATTCAGTGTGAGCTGATCAGTGTGATGGCGATGGAGTGAGTGTGAGGGTGTCAGGGTTACGGTGCTGGAGCGAGTGTGAATGGACCAGGGTGACGGTGATGGAGTGATTGTGTGGTTGTCAGGGTTACGGTGATGGAGTGAGTGTGAGGGGATCAGTGTGAAGTTGATGGAGTGAGTGCGAGAGGGTCAGGATGACGGCGATGCAGTGAGTGTGAGAGGGTCATGGTGATGGTGATGGAGTGAGTGTGAGGGGGTCAGTATGACATTGATGTAGTGAGTGTGAACGCATCGGTGTGACGGTAATAGTGTGAGTCTGAGGGGATCAGGGTGACGATTTCGGAGTAAGTGTGAGGGAGTACGTGTGACAGTGATGGAGTAAGTGTGAGGAGTCAGTGTGACAGTGATGGAGTGAGTGTGAGGGGGTCAGTGTGACAGTGATGGAGTGAGTTTGAGAAGGTCAGTGTGACAGTGATGGAGTGAGAGTGAGGGGGTCAGGGTGACAGTGATGGAGTGACTGAGGGGATAAGGGTGACAGTGATGGAGTGAGTTTGAGAGGGTCAGCGTGACGGTGATGGAGTGACTGTGAGGGGGTCAGGGTGACAGTGATGGAGTGAGTTTGAGAGGGTCAGTGTGACAGTGTTGGAGTGAGAGTGAGGGGGTCAGGGTGACAGTGATGTAGTGAGTTTGAGAGGGTCAGTGTGACAGTGTTGGAGTGAGTTTGAGAGGGTCAGGGTGATGGTGATGGTTGATTGTGAGTGTGTCAGGTTGACAGTGGTAGTGTGAGTGTGAGGGGGTCAGTGTGATGTTGATGGAGTGGGTGTGAGGGAATCAGTGTGATGGTGATGGAGTGAGTTTGAGAAGGTCAGTGTGACAGTGATGGAGTGAGAGTGAGGGTGTCAGGGTGACAGTGATGGAGTGACTGTGAGGGGATCAGGGTGACGGTGATGGAGTGAGTTTGAGAGGGTCAGTGTGACAGTGTTGGAGTGAGTTTGAGAGGGTCAGGGTGATGGTGATGGTTGATTGTGAGTGTGTCAGGTTGACAGTGGTAGTGTGAGTGTGGGGGGTCAGTGTGATGTTGATGGAGTGGGTGTGAGGGGATCAGTGTGATGGTGCTGGCGTGAGTGTGAGGGGATCACTGTGACAGTGATAGAGTATGTGTGAAGGTGTCAGTGTGGCTGTGATCGCGTGAGTGTGAGGGTGTCAGGGTGACGGTGAAGGCGTGAATGTGAAGGGGTCAGGGTGACTGTGCTGGAGTGAATGTGACGGTATCAGTGTGACGATTAAGAAGTGAGTGTGAGGGGTTCACAGTGACGGTGATGGAGCGAGTGTGAGGGGGTCAGTGTGACGGTGATGGAGTGAGTGTGAAGGGTCAGTGTGACAGTGATGGAGTGCGTGTGAGAGGGTCAGGGTAACGGTGATGGAGTGAGTGTGAAGGGTCAGTGTGACAGTGATGGAGTGAGTGTGAGGGGGTCAGGGTGACCTTGATGGAGTGAGTGTGAGGGGGTCAGGATGATGGTGATGGAGGGAGTGTGAGAGGGTCAGGTTGACAGTGATGGAGTGAGTTTGAGAAGGTCAGTGTGAGAGTGATAGAGTGAGTTTGAAGTCCCTGGGTGTAGGTGATGGAGTGTATGTGAGGGTATAAGGGTAACGGTGATGGAGTGAGTGTGATGGGATCACTGTGTCGGTGATGGAGTGAGTGTGAACGGGTCAGTGTGACTGTGATGGCGTGAGTGTGAGGGAGTCACGTTGACGGTGATGGAGTGAGTCTGAGGGGATCAGGGTGACGGTGAAGCAGTGAGTGTGAGGGGGTCAGTGTGATTGTGATGAAGTGAGTGTGAGTGGGTCACTGCGACGGTGATGGAGTGAGAGTGAGTGTTTCAGGGTGACAGTGATGGAGTGAGTGTGTGGTGGTAAGCGTGAATGTGATGAAGTGAGTGTGAATGGGTCTTGGTGACGGTGATGGAATGACTGTGAGAGGTTAAGGGTGACGGTGATGGAGTGAGTGTGAGGGGATCAGTGTGACAGTGATGGACTGAGTGTGAGGGGATCAGTGTGACCGTGAAGGAGTGAGTGTGAGGTTGACTGCTTGACGGTCGTGGAGTGAGTGTGAGGGGATTAGTGTGACGGTGATGGAGTCAGTGTGAGGGAATCAGTGTGATGCTGCCGGAGTGAGTGTGAGAGGATCGCTGTGACGGTGATGGAGTATGTGTGAGGGGGTCAGTGTGACTGTGATGGAGTGAGTGTGAGGGGTTCATGGTGACGGTGATGGAGCGAGTGTGAGGGGTTCAGTGTGATGGCGATGGAGTGAGTATGAGGCGGTCAGGGTGAATGCGATGGAGTGAGAGTGAAAGGTTCAGCGTGACGGTGATGGAGTGAGTGTGAGTGGGTCAGGGTGATGGCGATGGAGAGAGTGTGAGTGGGTCAGGGTGATGGCGATGGAGTGAGTGTGAGTGGGTCAGTGTGAAGGTGATGGAGTGAGTGTGAGTGGGTCAGGGTGATGGCGATGGAGTGAGTGTGAGTGGGTCAGTGTGAAGGTGATGGAGTGAGTGTGTGGCGGTAAGCGTGAATGTGATGAAGTGAGTGTGAAGGGGTCTTAGTGACGTTGATGAAATGATTGTGAGAGGTTAAGGGTGACGGTGGTGGAGTGAGTGTGAGAGGGTCAGGATGAGTGTGATGGAGTGAGTATGAGAGGATCAGTGTGACAGTGAAGGAGTGAGTGTGAGGTTGACCGTTTGACGGTCGTGGAGTGAGTGTGAGGGGATTAGTGTGATGGTGATGGATGAGTGTGAGGGGGTCCGTGTGGTGCTGCTGGAGTGAGTGTGAGAAGGTCACTGTGACGATGATGGAGTGAGTGTGAAGGGGTCAGTGTGACTCTGATTGAGTGAGTGTTAGGGTGTCAGTGTGACGGTGATGGAGTGAGTATGAGGCAGTCAGGCTGACTGTGATGGAGTGAGTGTGAAGGGGTCATGGTGATGGTGATGGAGTGAGTGTGATGGGATCACGGTGACGGTGATGGAGTGAGTGTGATGGGGTCAGATTGACGGTGAAGGACTGAGTGTGAAGGGATCAGGCTGACGTAGATGGAGTGAATGTGAGGAGGTCTCGGTGACGGTGTTGGAGTGAATGTGAGAGGGTCAGGGTGACTGTGATGGAGTGAGTATGAGGGGATTAGTGTGACAGTGAAGGAGTGAGTGTGAGGTTGACCTTTTGACAGTCGTGGAGTGAATGTGTGGGGGTTAGGGTGATTGTGATGGATGAGTGTGAGGGGGTCCGTGTGGTGCTGCTGGAGTGAGTGTGAGAAGGTCACTGTGACGGTGATGGAGTCAGTGTGAAGGGGTCAGTGTGACTGTGGTGGAGTGAGTGTGAGGGTCTCATGGTGACGGTGATGGAGCGAGTGTGATGGGATCAGGGTGACAGTGATGGAGCGAGTGTGATGGGTTCAGGGTGACGGTGATGGAGTAAGTTTTCGGGTGTCAGTGTGACGGTGATGGAGTGAGTATGAGGCGGTCAGGGTGATGGTGATGGAGTGAGAGTGAGGGTGTCAGGGTAACGGTTATGGAGTGAGAGTGAGGGTGTCAGGGTGACAGTGATGGAGTGAATGTGTGGCGGTAAGCGTGAAGGTGATAAGGTGAGTGTGAAGGGGTCTTGGTGATGGTGATGCAATGATTGTGAGAGGTTAAGGGTGACGGTGATGGAGTGAGTGTGAGGGTGTCAGGGTGACTGTGATGGAGTGAAGTGTAAGTGGGTCAGTGTGACGGTGATGGAGTGAGTGTGAGGGGATCAGTGTGACCGTGAAGGAGTGAGTGTGAGGTAAACTGGTTGACGGTCGTGAAGTGAGTGTGAGGAGATTAGTGTGACGGTGATGGAGTCAGTGTGAGTGGATCAGTGTGATGCTGCCGGAGTGAGTGTGAGAGGATCACTGCGATGGTGATGGAGTATGTGTGAAGGGGTCAGTGTGACTGTGATGGAGTGAGTGTGAGGGGGTCAGGGTGACTGCGATGGAGTGAGAGTGAAGGGTTCTGCCTGACGGTGTGAGGGGATCAGTGTGACCGTGAAGGAGTGAGTGTGAGGTAAACTGGTTGACGGTCGTGAAGTGAGTGTGAGGAGATTAGTGTGACGGTGATGGAGTCAGTGTGAGTGGATCAGTGTGATGCTGCCGGAGTGAGTGTGAGAGGATCACTGTGATGGTGATGGAGTATGTGTGAAGGGGTCAGTGTGACTGTGATGAAGTGAGTGTGAGGAGGTCAGGGTGAAGGTGATGGAGTGAGTGTGAGGGGGTCAGGGTGAAGGTGATGGAGTGAGTGTGAGGCTGTCAGGGTGACGGTGTTGGAGTGAGTGTCGGGGGTCAGGGTTGTGGTGATGGAGTCAGTGTGAGGGTTTCAGCGTGACGGAGATGGAGTGAATGTAAGAGGGACAGTGTGACAGTGATAGAGTGAGTGTGAGAGGATCAGTGTGACGGTCGTAGAGTGAGTGTGAGGGGATTAGTGTGACGGTGATGGAGTGAGTGTGAGGAGGTCAGGGTGGTGGTGATAGATTGATTGTGGGGGGTGACGGTGATGGAATGAGTGTGAGTGTGTCAGTGTGACAGTGATAGAGAGGGTGTGAGGGGGTCAGTGTGACGGTGATAGAGAGGGTTTGAGGGGGTCAGTGTGACGGTGATGGATTAGTGTGAGGGGATCAGTGTGACGGTGATGGAGTGAGGGTGAGTGGATCAGTGTGATGCTGCTGGACTGAGTGTCGGGAGTGTCAGGGTGACGGTGACGGAGTGAGTGTGAGGGGATCACTGTGGCGGTGATGGAGTGAGTGTGGGGGTCAGGATGAATGTGTTTGAGTGAGTGTGAGGGCGTAATGGTGACAGTGCTGGAGAGAGATATGAGGGGATCAGGGTGACGGTGATGGCGCGAGTGTGAGAGGGTCAGGGTGAATGTGATAGAGTGAGTGTGAAGGGGTCATGCTGACGGTGAAGGGATGATTGTGCAAGGTTAAGGGTGACGGTGATGGAATGAGTGTGAGGGGATCAGTGTGAGAGTGATGGAGTGAGTGTGGGTGGATCATGGTGACAGTGATGGAGTGAGTGTGAGGGGATCAGGGTGATGGTGATGGAATGTGAGATAATCAGTGACCCCATCACACTCATTCCTTCACCGTCACCCAGGACCCCTCACACTCATTCCTTCACCGTCACCCTGGCCCCCTCATACTCGCTCCATCACCGTCACCATGACACCCTCACACTCACTCCATCACAATCACAATCACCTTGACCCCCTCCCACTCACTCCGTCACCGTCACCCTGACGCCCACACACTCACTCAATTATCCTCACCCTGTCCCCCTCACACTCACTCCATCACCGTCACACAGACCCCCTCACACTCACTCCATCACAGTCACTGTGACCCCTCACACTCACTCCATCACTGACACACTGATCATCTCACACTCACTCCATCACTGTCACACTGACACTCTTACATTCACTCAATCACCATCAGCCTGTCCCCCTCACACTCTCACCATCACCGTCACCCTAACCACCTCACACTCGCTCCATCACCGTCACCCTGACCCACTCACACTCACTCCATCACTGTTACGGTGACCCACTCACACTCACTCCATCACCATCACCCTGATCCCCTCAACCTCACTCCATCACAGTAACAGTGAGCCCTTCATACTCACTTCATCACCGTCACCCTGACCCCCTCACACTCGCTCCATCATCGTCACCCTGACCCCTCACACTCACACTGTCACCATCACCCTGACCCCCTCACACACACTCCATCACTGTCAACGTGACCCCCTCACACTCACTCCATCAGCATCACCCTGACCCCTCACACTCATTCCTTGACTGTCACCCTGACCCCCTCACACTCACACCATCACTGTCACCCTGATCCTCTCACTCTGACTCCTTCACCATCACAGTGAACCCCTCACACTCACTCCATCACCGTGACACTGACCCCCTCCCACTCACTCCATCATCCTCACCTTGACCCCCTCACACTTACTCGAACATCCTCACCCTGTCCCCCTCACCCTCACTCCGTCACCATCACACCGACCCCCTCACACTCACTCCATCACCATCACACTCATCCACCACACTCACTCCATCTCCACCGTCCTGACGCCCTCACACTCACTCCATCACAGTCACCCTGACCTCCTCACACTCACTCCATCTCCATCACACTGACCTCCTCACAGCCACTCCATCACCGTCATCCTGACCCTCTCGCACTCAATCCAGCAACTTCACACTGATCCCCTCACACTCACTCCATCACTGTCGCCCTGACAACCACACACTAACTGCATCACCGTCACACTGATACCCTTACACTCACTCCATGACAGTCACTCTGACCCCCTGCACACTCACTCCATCACCATCACATTGACCCCCTCACACTCACTCCATCACCGTCAACATGATCCCCTCCCCCTCACACCATCACCATGACCCTGAACCCCTCACACTCACACCATCACCATCACCCTGAACCCCTCACATTCACTCCATCACTGTCACCCTGACGCCCTCACATTCACGCGATCAGTCACATTCACCCCTTCACACTTACTCCATCACCGTCTCACTGAACCCCTCACACCCACTCCATTACCATCACACTGACAATCCCACACTCACTCCATCACCATCACCCTGACCACCTCATACTCGCTCCATCACCGTCACGCTGACCGCCTCACACTCACACCATCACAGTCACCGTGATCCCCTCACACTCACTCCATCACCGTCACCCTGACCCCCTCACACTCACTCCGTCAACGTCACCGTGATCCCCTCACACTCACGCCATCATCATCACGCTACCCCCTCACACTCACGCCATCACTGTCACCCTGACTCCCTCACACTCACTCCATCACCATCACCCTGATCCCCTCACACCCACTCCATCACCATCACACTCATCCTCCACACTCACTCCATCCCCACCACCCTGACGCCCTCACACTCACTCCATCACATTCACCCTGACCTCCTCACACTCACTCCATCTCCATTACACTGCCCTCCTCACAGTCACTCCATCACCGTCACCATGACCTCCTCACACTCACTCCATCACCGTCTTCCTGACCCTCTCGCATTCTATCCAGCAACTTCACACTGAACCCCTCACACTCACTCCATCACTGTCACCCTGACAACCACACACTAACTCCTTCACCGTCATACTGATACACTTACATTCACTCCATGACAGTCACCCTGACCCCCTCACACTCATTCCATCACCATCACATTGACCCCCTCACACTCACTCCATCACTGTCACCCTGACGCCCTCACATTCACGCGATCAGTCACATTCACCCCTTCACACTTACTCCATCACCGTCTCACTGAGCCCCTCACACCCACTCCATCACCATCACACTGACAATCCCACACTCACTCCATCACCATCACCCTGACCACCTCATACTCGCTCCATCACCGTCACCCTGACCCACTCACACTCACTCCATCACTGTTACAATGAACCCCTCACATTCACTCCATCACCATCACCCTGATCACCTCACATTAACTCCATCACTGTCACCTCGAAACACTCACTCTCACTCCATCACCATCACACTGATCCACTCACCCTCACTCCGTCATCGTCACCCTGACACCCTCACACTCACTCCATCACAGTCACACTGACCCCTTCACACTCACTTCATCACCGTCACCCTGACCCCCTCACACTCACACCATCACCGTCACCCTAACCACCTCACACCCACTCCATCACCGTCACCCTGACCCACTCAGACTCCTCCATCACTGCCACGGTGACCCCCTCACACTCACTCCATCACCATCACCCTGATCCCCTCACACTCACTCCATCACAGTCACACTGACCCCTTCACACTCACTTCATCACCGTCACCCTGACCCCCTCACACTCACTCCGTCAACGTCACCGTGATCCCCTCACACTCACGCCATCCCTGTCACCCTGACTCCCTCACACTCACTCCATCACCATCACCCTGATCCCCTCACACCCACTCCATCACCATCACACTCATCCTCCACACTCACTCCATCCCCACCACCCTGACGCCCTCACACTCACTCCATCACATTCACCCTGACCTCCTCACACTCACTCCATCTCCATTACACTGCCCTCCTCACAGTCACTCCATCGCCGTCACCATGACCCCCTCACATTCACTCATCACTGTCTTCCTGACCCTCTTGCACTCAATACTGCAACTTCACACTGATCCCCTCACACTCACTCCATCACTATCACCCTGACAACCACACACTAACTCCTTCACTGTCACACTGATACACTTACACTCACTCCATGACAGTCACCCTGACCCCCTTACACCAACTCCATCACCATCACACTGACAATCCCACACTGACTCCATCACCATCACCCTAACCACCTCACAATCGCTCCATCACCGTCACCCTGACCCACTCACACTCACTCCATCACTGTTATCATGACCCCTCACACTCACTCCATCACCAACACCCTGATCCCCTCACAAGCACTCCATCACTGTCACCTTGAAACACTCACACTCACTCCATCACCATCACACTGATCCACTCAGACTCATTCCCTCACCGTCACCCTGACACCCTCACACTCACTCCATCACAGTCACATTGACCCCTTCACACTCACTTCATTACCGTCACCCTGACACCCTCACACTCACACCGTCACCGTCACCATGATCCCCTCACACTCACTCCATCAGCGTCACCGTGATCCCCTCACACTCACGCCATCATCATCACCCTGGACCCCTCACACCCAATCCATCACTGTTACCGTGACCCCCTCACACTCATTCCATCACCATCACCCTGATGCCCTCAGACTCACTCCATCACCGTCACACTGATCCCTTCACACTCACTTTATCACCGTCACCCTGACCGCCTCACACTCACACCATCACAGTCACCGTGATCCCCTCACACTCACTCCATCACCGTCACCACGACCACCTCACACTCACTACATCACCATCACCATCACCCCCTCAGACTCACTCCTTTACCGTCACCTTGACCCCTCACACTCACTCCGTCACCATCACCATGACCCCCACGCACTCACTCCATCATCCTCACCCTGACCCCCCTCACACTCACACCTCCATCATCCTCACCCTGTCCCCTGCACACTCAATCCATCACCATCACACCAACACACCCACACTCAATCCATCACCGTCACCTCGACCACCTCACACTCACCCTATCACAATCAACCTGACCCCCTCACACTCCCTCCTTCACTGTCACCTGACCACCTCACACTCACTTCATCACCGTCACCCTGACCCCCTCAGACTCACTCCTTCACGTCACACTGACCCCTTCACACTCACTTTATCACCGTCACCCTGACCGCCTCACACTCACACCATCACAGTCACCGTGATCCCTTCACACTCACTCCATCACCGTCACCACGACCACCTCACACTCACTACATCACCATCACCATGGCCCCCTCAGACTCACTCCTTTACCGTCACCTTGACCCCTCACACTCACTCCGTCACCATCACCATGACCCCCACACACTCACTCCATCATCCTCACCCTGACCCCCCTCACACTCACTCCATCATCCTCACCCTGTTCCCCGCACACTCAATCCATCACCATCACACCAACACACCCACACTCAATCCATCACCGTCACCTCGACCACCTCACACTCTCCCTATCACCATCAACCTGACCCCCTCACACTCCCTCCTTCACTGTCACCTGACCACCTCACACTCACTTCATCACCGCCACCATGATCCCCTCACATTCACTCCATCACCGTCACCGTGATCCCCTCACACTCACGCCATCATCATCACCCTGGCCCCCTCACACTCACTCCATCACCATCACCCTGATCCCCTCACACCCACTCCATCACCGTCACCCAGACCACCTCACACTCACACCATCACCGTCACCCTAACCACCTCACACCCACTCCATCACCGTCACCCTGACCCACTCAGACTCCTCCATCACTGCCACGGTGACCCCCTCACACTCACTCCATCACCATCACCCTGATCCCCTCACACTCACTCCATCACAGTCACACTGACCCCTTCACACTCACTTCATCACCGTCACCCTGACCCCCTCACACTCACTCCGTCAACGTCACCGTGATCCCCTCACACTCACGCCATCCCTGTCACCCTGACTCCCTCACACTCACTCCATCACCATCACCCTGATCCCCTCACACCCACTCCATCACCATCACACTCATCCTCCACACTCACTCCATCCCCACCACCCTGACGCCCTCACACTCACTCCATCACATTCACCCTGACCTCCTCACACTCACTCCATCTCCATTACACTGCCCTCCTCACAGTCACTCCATCGCCGTCACCATGACCCCCTCACATTCACTCATCACTGTCTTCCTGACCCTCTTGCACTCAATACTGCAACTTCACACTGATCCCCTCACACTCACTCCATCACTATCACCCTGACAACCACACACTAACTCCTTCACTGTCACACTGATACACTTACACTCACTCCATGACAGTCACCCTGACCCCCTTACACCAACTCCATCACCATCACACTGACAATCCCACACTGACTCCATCACCATCACCCTAACCACCTCACAATCGCTCCATCACCGTCACCCTGACCCACTCACACTCACTCCATCACTGTTATCATGACCCCTCACACTCACTCCATCACCAACACCCTGATCCCCTCACAAGCACTCCATCACTGTCACCTTGAAACACTCACACTCACTCCATCACCATCACACTGATCCACTCAGACTCATTCCCTCACCGTCACCCTGACACCCTCACACTCACTCCATCACAGTCACATTGACCCCTTCACACTCACTTCATTACCGTCACCCTGACACCCTCACACTCACACCGTCACCGTCACCATGATCCCCTCACACTCACACCATCAGCGTCACCGTGATCCCCTCACACTCACGCCATCATCATCACCCTGGACCCCTCACACCCAATCCATCACTGTTACCGTGACCCCCTCACACTCATTCCATCACCATCACCCTGATGCCCTCAGACTCACTCCATCACCGTCACACTGATCCCTTCACACTCACTTTATCACCGTCACCCTGACCGCCTCACACTCACACCATCACAGTCACCGTGATCCCCTCACACTCACTCCATCACCGTCACCACGACCACCTCACACTCACTACATCACCATCACCATCACCCCCTCAGACTCACTCCTTTACCGTCACCTTGACCCCTCACACTCACTCCGTCACCATCACCATGACCCCCACGCACTCACTCCATCATCCTCACCCTGACCCCCCTCACACTCACTCCATCATCCTCACCCTGTCCCCTGCACACTCAATCCATCACCATCACACCAACACACCCACACTCAATCCATCACCGTCACCTCGACCACCTCACACTCACCCTATCACAATCAACCTGACCCCCTCACACTCCCTCCTTCACTGTCACCTGACCACCTCACACTCACTTCATCACCGTCACCCTGACCCCCTCAGACTCACTCCTTCACGTCACACTGACTCCTTCACACTCACTTTATCACCGTCACCCTGACCGCCTCACACTCACACCATCACAGTCACCGTGATCCCTTCACACTCACTCCATCACCGTCACCACGACCACCTCACACTCACTACATCACCATCACCATGACCCCCTCAGACTCACTCCTTTACCGTCACCTTGACCCCTCACACTCACTCCGTCACCATCACCATGACCCCCACACACTCACTCCATCATCCTCACCCTGACCCCCCTCACACTCACTCCATCATCCTCACCCTGACCCCCGCACACTCAATCCATCACCATCACACCAACACACCCACACTCAATCCATCACCGTCACCTCGACCACCTCACACTCTCCCTATCACCATCAACCTGACCCCCTCACACTCCCTCCTTCACTGTCACCTGACCACCTCACACTCACTTCATCACCGCCACCATGATCCCCTCACATTCACTCCATCACCGTCACCGTGATCCCCTCACACTCACGCCATCATCATCACCCTGGCCCCCTCACACTCACTCCATCACCATCACCCTGATCCCCTCACACCCACTCCATCACCGTCACCCAGACCACCTCACACTCGCACCATCACCGTCACCGTGACCCCCTCACACTCACCCCATCACCATCACCTTGACCCCCTCAAACTCGCTCCATCATCGTCACCATGACCCCCTCACCCTCAATCTCCCACCATCAACCTGACCCCCTCACACTCCCTCCTTCACTGTCACCTGACCACCTCACACTCACTCTATCAGCGTCACCTTAACCCCCTCAAACTCACTCCATCATCCTCACTCTGACCCGCCTCACACTCACTCCATCATCCTCACCCTGTCCCCCGGACACTCAATCCATCACCATCACACCAACACCCCCACACTCACTCCATCACCGTCACCCTGACCTCCTCACCCTCATTCCATCACCGTCACATTCATCCTCCCACACTCACTCCATCCCCACTGCACTGACACCCACACACTCACTCCATCACCGTCACGCTAACCCCCTCCCACTCACTCCATCACCATCACAGTGGCAATCTTACACTCACTCCATCACCGTCACACTGATCCCCTCACACTCACTCCATCACCGTCATCCTGACCCTCTCGCACTCACTCCATCACTGTTACCGCGACCCCCTCACACTCACTCCATCACCATCACCCTGATCTCCTCAGACTCACTCCATCACAGTCACACTGACCTCCTCACACTCACTTCATCACCGTCACCCTGACCGCCTCACACTCACACCATCACAGTCACTGTGATCCCCTCACACTCACTCCATGACCGTCACCTCGACCACCTCACACCCACTGCATCACCATCACCATCACACCCTCAGACTCACTCCTTTACCGTCACCTTGACCCCTCACACTCACTTCGTCACCATCACCATGACCCCCACACACTCACTCCATCATCCTCACCCTGACCCCCCTCACACTCACTCCATCATCCTCACCCTGTCCCCCGCACACTCAATCCATCACCATCACACCAACACACCCACACTCAATCCATCACCGTCACCTCGACCACCTCACACTCACCCTATCACAATCAACCTGACCCCCTCACACTCCCTCCTTCACTGTCACCTGACCACCTCACACGCACTCTATCAGCGTCACCCTAACCCCCTCACACTCACTCCGTCACCGTCACCCTGACCCCCACACCCTCACTCCATCATCCTCACCCTGACCCCCTCACACTCACTCCATCATCCTCACCCTGTCCCCCGCACACTCGTTCCATCACCATCAAACCAACACCCCCACACTCACTCCATCACCGTCACCCTGACCTCCTCACCCTCACTCCATCACCGTCACATTCACCTCCCACACTCACTCCATCCCCCACCGCCCTGACCACTTCACACTCACTCCATCACCGTCACACTAACCCCCTCCCACTCACTCCATCACCATCAGACTGGCAATCTTACACTCACTCCATCACCGTCACACAGATCCCCCCACACTCACTCCATCACCGTCTTCCTGACCCCCTCACACTCACTCCGTCACTGTTTCCCTGATCCACTCACACTCACTCCATCACCATCACTCTGACACAATCACACTCACTCCATCACAGTCACACTGACCCCTTCACACTCACTTCATCACCGTCACCCTGAACCCCTCACCCTCACACTGTCACCGTCACCATGATCCCCTCACATTCACTCCATCACCGTCATCGTGATCCCCTCACACTCACGCCATCATCATCGCCCTGGCCCCCTCACACTCACTCCATCACCATCACCCTGATCCCCTCACACCCACTCCATCACCGTCACCCAGACCACCTCACACTCGCACCATCACCGTCACCCTGACCCACTCACACATCACTCCATCACTGTTACCGCGACCCCCTCACACTCACCCCATCACCATCACCTTGACCCCCTCAAACTCGCGCCATCAACGTCACCATGACCCCCCTCACACTCAATCTACCACCATCAACCTGACCCCCTCACACTCCCTCCTTCACTGTCACCTGACCCCCTCACACTCACTCCATCACCGTCACCTTGACCCCCACACACTCACTTCATCATCCTCACTCTGCCCCGCCTCACACTCACTCCATCAACCTCACCCTGTCCCCCGCACACTCAATCCATCACCATCACACCAACACCCCCACACTCACTCCATCACCATCACCCTGACCTCCTCACCCTCATTCCATCACCGTCACATTCATCCTCCCACACTCACTCCATCCCCACTGCACTGACCACCTCACACTCACTCCATCACCGTCACGCTAACCCCCTCCCACTCACTCCATCACCATCACAGTGGCAATCTTACACTCACTCCATCACCGTCATCCTGACCCTCTCGCACTCACTCCATCAACTTCTCACTGATCCCCCCACACCCACTTCATCACCGTCACCCAGACCACCTCACACTCGCACCATCACCGTCCCCCTGACCCACTAACACTCACTCCATCACTGTTACCGTGACCCCCTCACACTCACTCCGTCACCATCACCCTGATCCCCTCAGACTCACTCCATCACAGTCACACTGACCTCTTCACACTCACTTCATCACCGTCACCCTGACCGCCTCACACTCACACCATCACAGTCACTGTGATCCCCTCACATTCACTCCATGACCATCACCTCGACCACCTCACACCCACTGCATCACCATCACCATCACCCCCTCAGACTCACTCCATCACCGTCACACTGATCCACTCACATTCGCTCTATCACTGTCACCCTGACCCACTCACACTCACTCCATCACTATTACCGTGACCGCCTCACACTCCCTCTATCACTGTCACACTAAACCCTCACACTCACTTCATTACCATCATCCTGACCCTCTCACACTCACTCCATCAACTTCTCACTAATCCCCACACACTCACTCCATTACCGTCACCCTAACATCCCCACACTCACTCCATCACCTTCACCCTGAAACCCTCACACTCACGCCATCACAGTCACACTGTCGCATTCACACTCACTCCATCACCGTCACACTGATGCCATCACACTCACTCCATCACCGTCACACTGACCCCCTCAACCTCACTCCATCACCATTACCCGGACCCCCTCAGACTCACTCCGCCACCGTCACACTGACATCCACACACTCACTCCATCAATGTGACCCTGACTCATTCACACTCACTCCATCACCGTCACCCTACCCCCTCACACTCACTCCATTACCCTCACCCTGACGCCCTCAAACTCACACCATCACCCTCACCCTGACGCCCTCAAACTCACTACATCACCGTCACCCTGACCCTCTCACACTCACTCTTTCACCCTCACACTGACCCCTTCAGATGCACTACATCACCCTCACCTTGACCCGTTCACACTCACTCCATCACCGTCACACTGGCCTCCACACACTCACTCCATCACCCTCACACTGGTCCCCACACACTCATTCCATCACCCTCACACTGGCCCCCACACACTCACTCCATCATTGTCACCCTGGCCCCCTTACACTCACTGAATCACCGTCACACTGATCCTCTCACACGCACACCATTATGGTCACCCTGTACCCCTAACACTCACTCCATCACCGTCACCGTGATCCCCTCACAGTCACGCCATCATCATCACCCTGACCCCCTCACTCACTCCATCACTGTCAACCTGACACCCTTACACTCACTCCATCACCATCACCCTGATCCACTCACACCCACTACATCACCATCACCCTGACCACCTCACACTCGTACCATCACCGTCACCCTGACCCACTCACACTCACTCCATCACTGTTACCGTGACCCCCTCACACTCACTCCATCACCATCACCCTGATCCCCTCAGACTCACTCCATCACAGTCACACTGACCCCTTCACACTCACTTCATCACCGTCACCCTGACCCCCTCACACTCACACCATCACAGTCACCATGATCCCCTCACACTCACTCCATCACTGTCACCTCGACCACCTCACACTCACTGCATCACCATGACCATGACCCCCTCAGACTCACTCCTTCACCGTCACCTTGACCCCCTCAGACTCGCTCCATCATCATCACCATGACCCATTCACCCTTATCCCATCGCCATCAACCTGACTCCCTCACACTCCCTCCTTCACCGTCACCTGATCACCTCACACTCACTCTATCAGCGTCACCCTAACCCCCTCACACCCACTCCGTCACCGTCACCTTGACCCCCACACACACTGCATCAGCTTGACCCTGTCCCCCGCACACTCCATCCATCACCATCACACCAACAATCCCACACTCACTCCATCACCGTCACCCTGACCCCCTCACACTCACTCCATCACTGTTACCGTGACCCCCTCACACTCACTCCGTCACCATCACCCTGATTCCCCTCAGACTCACTCCATCACAGTTTCACTGACCCCTTCACACTCACTTCATCACCGTCACCCTGACCCCCTCACACTCACTCTATCAGCGTCACCCTAACACCCTCACACTCACTCCGTCACCGTCACCTTGACCCCCACACACACTGCATCAGCTTGACCCTGTCCCCCGCACACTCCATCCATCACCATCACACCAACAACCCCACACTCACTCCATCACCTCACCCTGACCTTCTCACCCTCACTCCATCACCATCACACTCATCCCATACAATCACTCCATCCCCACCGCCCTGACCTCCTCACACTCACTACAACACCGTCACACTAAGCCCCTCCCACTCTCTCCATCACCGTCAACCTGACCCCCTCACACTCACTCCATCAACTTCTCACTGATTCCCCCACATTCACTCCATCACCGTCACACTGATCCTCTCACATTCACTCCATCACCGTCACCCTGACCCCCTCAACCTCACTCCATACCATTACCCGTACCCCCTCAGACTCACTCCGCCACCGTCACACTGACATCCTCACACTCCATCAATGTGACCCTGACTCATTCACACTCACTCCATCACCCTCACCCTGACCCCCTCACACTCACTCCTTCACCCTCACACTGACCCCCTCAGTTGCACTACATCACCCTCACCTTGATCCGCTCACACACACTCCATCACCGTCACACTGGCCTCCACACCCACACTCCATCACCCTCACACTGGCCCCTACACACTCACTCCATCACCCTCACACTGGCCCCCACACACTCACTCCATCATCGTCACCCTGGCCCCCTCACACTCACTGAATCACCGTCACACTGATCCTCTCACACTCACTCCATCAGGGTCACCCTCTCCCCCTCACACTCACTCTATCACCGTCTCCCTGACCCCCCACACTCACGCGATCACAGTCACACTGACCCCTTCACCCTTACTCCATCACCGTCACAGTGATCCCCTCACACTCACTCCATCACCGTCACCCTGACCCACTCACACTCACTCCATCACTGTCACACTGACTCCTTACACTCACTACATCACTGTCACACTGACGCCCTCACACTCACTGCTTCACCGTCACCCTGATCCCCTCAGACTCACTCCATCACTGTCAGCCTGAAACTCTCATACTCACGCCATCACAGTCACACTGATCCGTTCACACTCACTCCATCATCGTCACAGTGATCCCATCACACTCACTCCATCACCGTCACCCAGACCTCCTCGCAATAACTCCATCACCTTCACCCTGACACACTCACACTCACACCATCACCCTAAACTGGTCACACACACTCCATCATCGTCACTCTGACAACCACCATACTCACTCCATCACAGTCATCTTGACCACCACACACACTCCATCACCGTCACCCAGACCTCCTCAAACTCACTCCATTACTGTCATCCTGACATCCTCACACACACTCCATCACCGTCACCCTGACCCCCTCACACTCACTCCATCTCCGTCACACTGACACACTCACACTCATTCCATCACCGTCACCCTGTCCCCGACACACTCACTTTTTCTCCGTCTCTTTGACCCCCTCACACTCACTCCATCACCGTCACCCTCATCCCCTCACACTCGCTACTTCACCAGCACCCTGACATCTTCACACTCACTCCGTCTCCATCGCCCTGACTCCATGAAACTCACTCCATCAGCGTCACACTGACACCCTCCCACTCACTCCATCACCCTCACACTGACCCCCTCACACTCACACCGTCACCGTCACCTGACCCTCTCACACTCACTCCATCACCGTCACACTGACACCCTTCCACTCACTCCATCACCCTCACACCGACCCCATCACACTCACTCTGTCACCGTCACCCTGACCCCCTCACACTCACTCCATTACCGTCACACTGATCCCCTCACGCTCACTCCTTCACGGTCAAACATAACCCCTCACACTGACTCCATCACCATCACACTGACCCCCACACACTCACTCCATCACCCTGACCCTGAACACTTCACACTCACTACATCACTGTCACCCTGAGCCACTCACACTCACTCCATCACCCTCACCCTGACAACCTCACACTCACTCCATCACCCTCACCCTGACAACCTCACACTCACTCGATCACCATCAAACTGACCCCCTCACACTCACTACATCACTGTCACACTGACCCCCACACACTCACATGATTACACTCACACTGAACCCCTCACACTCACTCGGTCACCATCACCCTGATCCCCTTACACTCACTCCATCACCGTGACACTGACCGGCTCACACTCAATCCATCACTTTCACCCTGATCCCCTCACTTACGCTCCATTATCAACACACTTATCACCTCACACTCACATCATCAGAGTCACTCTGACCCTCTCACACTCACTCTATCTCCATCTCACTGAACCCCTCACACTCACTCCATCACCGTCAAACTGACCCACACACACTCACTCCATCACCGTCACCCTGACCCCCTCAGACTCACTCCATCTCCGTCACACTGACCCACTCACACTCATTCCATCACCGTCACCCTGTCCCCGAGACACTCACTCTTTCTCCGTCTCTTTGACCCCCACATATTCACCCCATCACCGTCACCCTCATCCCCTCACACTCACTACTTCACCAGCACCCTGACATCTTCACACTCACTCCATCTCCATCACACTGACTCCATGAAACTCACTCCAGCAGCGTCACACTGACACCCTCCCTCTCACTCCATCACCCTCACACTGACCCCCTCACACTCACACCGTCACCGTCACCCTGACCCTCTCACACTCACTCCATCACCGTCACCCTGACCCCTTCACACACACTACATCACCGTCACCCTGAACCCCTCACACTCACTCCATCACCGTCACCCTGACCCCTTCACACACACTACATCACCGTCACCCTGACCCCCTCACACTCACTCCATCTCCGTCACACTGACCCACTCACACTCACTCCATCACCGTCACCCTGACCCCCTCACACTCACTCCATCTCCGTCACATTGACCCACTCACACTCATTCCATCACCATCACCCTGTCCCCGATACACTCACTCTTTCTCCGTCTCTTTGACCCCCTCACATTCACTCCATCACCATCACCCTCATCCCCTCACACTCACTACTTCACCAGCACCCTGACACTTTCACACTCACTCCATCTCCATCACACTGACTCCATGAAACTCACTCCATCAGCGTCACACTGACACCCTCCCACTCACTCCATCACCCTCACACTGACCCCCCCACACTGACTCCATCACCGTCACGCTGACCCCATCACACTCACTCCATCACCCTCACCCTGAACACTTCACACTCACTACATCACTGTGACCCTGACCCCATCACACTCACTCCATCACCCTCACCCTGAACACTTCACACTCACTACATCACTGTGATCGTGACCCGATCACACTCTCTCGATCGCCGTCATCCTGACGCCCTGACACTTACTCCATCACCGTCTCCCTGACCCCCTCACACTCACGTGATTACAGTCACACTGAATCCCTCACACTCACTCGGTCGCCAGCACCCTGAATCCCTCACTGACTCCATCACCGTCTCCCTGACGCCCTCCTACTCACTCCATCATTGTCTCCCTCACACCCTCACACTCACTCGGTCACCATCACCTTGATTCCCTCACACTCACTCCAGCACCGTGACACTGACCCCCTCACACTCACTCCATCACATTCACCCTGATCTCCTCACAGTCACTCCATTATCGTCACACTTATCACCTCACACTCACATCATTACGGTCACCCTGACCCTCTCACACTCACTCTATCTCCATCTCACTGAACCCCTCACACTCACTCCATCACCGTCACACTGACCCACTCACACTCACTCCATCACCCTCACCCTGACCCCTTCACACTCACTACATCACCGTCTCCCTGACCCCCTCACACTCACTCTCTCCCTAATAAGAGAGCAGCCCGATGGTCTGGTAGGACAATGCTGACTTTACATTTTACACAGTGATGCCATTGTGTATTGGGGGTGGAGAGTGGAAATGCTGAAGGTGGTGGATGGGACACCACTCAGGCACAGTGCTTTGTCCTGGAGGATGTTCACCTTCTTGAATATTGTTGTGGGTTGCACTGATGCAGGCAAGTGGAGAATGTTCCAACACGATCCTGATGTGTGCCTTATAGACAACAAACAGACATTGGGCAATCAGGGGTTTGGGGAAAGTGAGGTGTTCTCCTTGTAGCAAAGGCAATTGAGGGGAGCGGAGAGACAAGGGTTTACAAAACATATACATTAGGATGTTAAAACTTACACTCATCAACTCATCATACAAGGATTACTGGACACAAATTGAAGATTTCAGGGAGATCTATTGACAGAATGGTTTGATTCAAAGGACAATATTTATGCAGAAAATGGAATTGAGCTGGAACAATATACTCACACACAGTGCAAATATCCAGGTCCTGATGAATGGAGTAATTCAATCAATCAGAGTTTGGTGTTACAATGACTGAGATTCCCATCTGAATGTCCACCTGTAGTATCCTGTAATACAAGTTAATAAAATTTGTAACTGTCAGGTCAGGTTAGAAACTTCCACCATCCCCTCCTCCTGGCCTAAGATGACTGTACACATTACCCCTTGTGGAGACCAGCAGTCAGTTCAGGGGGAAATCTATGTGGGTTTCTATGAGTTTCCAACTTGGGAATTCATGTGACTGAACAGGGCAGATCTTTGACGCATGGGACAGAATGTTCCAAGAGTCACTGAGATGTGGAGAGCAGGATTTGCTTCCTTTTCTTTCCTTCCGTGCTGCCGCTGTGCCTCATCAATACGACATTTGGGGGGGGGGGGGGGGGGGTGTGAGGTGAAAGGCTTATGCAGCTTCAGGGGCAAGTTGTCTCCATTCTGACCAATGGGCAGCAAGCTCCTCCCAGTCACTCCAAAGGGTTTCTCTGAAAAGACAGCAATGCAGCATGCTTCCCACTGCCCGGTACTCCCTGGAAAGGTTTAAAAGAACGAGGGGGGAATCTCCTAGAAAATGCAGAACAGTAAACTTCCAAAAGGATTATAAACTTTACAGAGAGGGATTCGTTGGAGAAGTGGACAACGAGTTGGCAAAGGGAGCCTAACTTGGGATAATGTGAAGTTGTTCATTTTGGAGAAGATAATAAAAGAACAGAGGACTATTTAAATGGTGGAAACGGAAGAAACCTGCAACACAAAAGTGACCAGGTGGTAATTGTGCAGGAAACACAGAAAGCTAGCTCACAGTTACAACAGGTCGTCAGGAAGGGAGATGAAACATTGTTCCTTGTTTCAAGGGATTTGCAGTGTAAGAGTTTGGAGTATATACCTGAGAGCAACTTTGTAAATTGCGAGTGACATATGGAGTAATGAGAGAAGTTTTGGTCTCTTTATTTAAAGGAAATACATCATTTCATCGGAGGCATTCAGAGAAGATTGACTGGGATGATCCCTGGTTTGCAGGGACTCTCTTTTAAGAAAAGGCTAAACAAGTTGGGACTCGACTTGTGTACAGTAACCGTCATGGCCAGATATACCTCGCACTGTACAGTAACCGTTACGGCCCGACATACCACCCACAATTCAGAAACCATCACTGCTCGCCATACCTCCCACTATACAGTAAACATTACGGCCCGACATACCTCCCACAGTACAGTTACCGTCAGGGCCCTACATACCTCCCACTGTACAGTAACCATTACTGCCCGTCATACCTCACACTGTACAGCAACCATCACGGCCCGATAAACCTCCATCTGTACATTAACAATCACGGCCCGATATAACTCCCAAAGTACAGTAACCGTCAGAGCCCGACATACCTCCGATTGTACTGTAACCGTCACGGCCCAACATACCTCCCACTGTACAGCAACCATCACGGCCCGTTATACCTCACTCTGTACAGTTACCATCATGGCCCGACATACCTCCCACTGTACAGTAACCATCACGGCCCGACATACCTCCCACTGTACAGTAACCATCATGGCCCGTTATACCTCACTCTGTACAGTTACCGTCATGGTCCGACATACCTCCCACTGTACAATAACTATCACGGCCCGACATCCCTCCCACTGTACAGTAACCATCACGGCCCGACATACCTCCCAATGTACAGCAACCATCACGGCCCGACATACCTCTCACTGTGCAGTAACCATCACGGCCCGACATACCTCCCACCGTACAGTAAACGTCATGGCCCGACATACCTCCCACTGTACAGGAACCGTCACGGCCCGACATACCTCTCACTGTACAGTAACAATCACTGACCGTCATATCTCCTACTGTACAGTAACCATCTCTGCCCGACATACCTCCCACTGTACAGTAACCATCATGGCCCGACGTACATCCCTTTGTCCAATCACCGCCATGGCCTGTCATTCCTCCCACTGTACAGGAACTATGACGGCTCGATATACATCCCACTGTACAGTAACTATCACGGTCCGAACTAGCTCCCACTGTACAGTAACTATTACGGCCCGACATAACTCCCACTGTACAGTAGCCATCACAGTCCGATATAACCTCCCACAGTACAGTACTCATCACGGCCCGTTATACCTCCCACTGGACGTTAATCATCACGGCCCACATACCTTCCACTGTACAGTAAACGTTATGGCCCGACATTCCTCCCACTGCACAGTGACCATCACGGCCCGACGTACCTCCCAAAGTACAGAAACCATCATGTCCCGACATACCTCCCACAGTACAGTAAACGTCATGGCCCGACGTACCTCCCTCTGTACAGTAACCATCACGTCATGACATAGCTCCCACTGTACAGTAACCATCACGGCCCGACATACCTCCCACTGGACAGTAGCCATCACAGTCCGATATACCTCACACTGTACAGTAACCATCACGGCCCGACATACCTCCCACTGTACAGTAACCATTACTGCCCGTCATACCTCACACTGTACAGCAACTATCACGGCCCGACATAACTCCCACTGTACAGTAGCCATCACAGTCCGATATAACCTCCCACAGTACAGTACCCATCACGGCCCGTTATACCTCCCACTGGACAGTAATCATCACGGCCCACATACCTTCCACTGTACAGTGAACGTCATGGCCTGACATACCTCCCATTGCACAGTGACCATCACGGCCCGACATACCTCCCAAAGTACAGAAACCATCATGTCCCGACATACCTCCCACTGTACAGTAAACGTCATGGCCCGACGTACCTACCTCTGTACAGTAACCATCACGTCATGACATAGCTCCCACTGTACAGTAACCATCACGGCCTGACATACCAACGACAGTACAGTAAACGTCACGGCCCGACATCCCTCCCGCTGTGCAGTAACCATCACGGCCCGATATACCTCACTCTGTACAGTTACCGTCATGGCCCGACATACCTCCCACTGTACAGTAACCATCACAGCCCGATATACCTTCCTCTGTACAGTAACCATTACGGCCCGTTATACCTCCTACTGTACAGTAACCATCACGGCCCGATATACCTCCCACGGTTCAGTAACCGTCACGGCCCGACATACCTCCCAATTTACAGTAACCATCACGGCACGACATACCTCCAGCTTTACAGTAACTATCACGGCATGACATAGCTCCCACTGTATAGTAACCATCACGCCCCGACATACCACCCACTGTGCTGTAACTATCACGGATCGATATACCTCCCACTGTACAGTAAACGTGATGGTCCGACACACCTCCCACTTTACAGTAACTATCACGGCCTGACATACCTCCAACTGTACAGTAACCATCAAAGCCGACATACCTCCCACTGTACAGTCACCATCACGTTCCGACATACCTCCCTCTGTACAGTTACCATCACGGCCCGACATACAACCCACTGTACAGTAACCATCACAGCCAATCATACCTCCCACTGTACAGTAACTATCACGGCCCGATATACCTCTCACTGTACAGTAACCATCACGGCCAGACATAGCTCCCACTGTACAGTAACCATCACCACCCGGCATACCTCCCACTGTACAGTATCAATCGCGGCCCGACTTTGCTCCCACTGTACATTAACCATCACGGCCCGACATACCTCTCACTGTGCAGTAACAATCACTGACCGTCATATCTCCCACTGTACAGTAACCATCACTGCCCGACATACATCCCACTGTACAGTAACCATCACGGCCCGACATACCTCCCTCTGTCCAGTAACCGTCACGGCCCGTCATACCGCCCACTGTACAGTAACCATCATGGTTCGTCATACCTCCCACTGTACAGTAACTTTAACGGCTCGATATACATCCCACTGTACAGTAGGCATCACGGCCCGACATAGCACGCACTGTACAGTAAACATCACTGCTCGAAATAACTCCAACTGTACAGTAACTATCACGGCCCGATCTACCTCCCACTGTACCGTAACTATCACGGCCGGACATACCTCACACTGTACAGTAACCATCACAGTCCGATATACCTCCCACTGTACAGTAACCATCACGGCCCGTCATACCTCCCACTGTAGAGTAAACGTCATGGCACGACAAACTTCCCATTGTACAGTAAACGTCACGGCCCGACATAACTCCCACTGTACTGTAAACATCACGGCCCTATATACCTGCAACCCCTACTGTACATAATTATAACGGCTCGATATACCTCCCACTGTGCAGTAACTATTACGGCCCGTCATGCCTCCCACTGTACAGTAATCTTCACGGCCCGATATACCTCCCACTGTACAGTAACCGTCACGTACCGACATACCTCCCACTGTACAGTAACCATCGCCTGCATGACTTTCCCCCCACTGCGCAGTATCCATCACACCCCGATATACCTCCCACTGTACAGTAACCATCACGGCCCGACATACCTCCCACTGTACAGTAACCATCACGGCCCGACATACCTCTCACTGTACAGTAACATTCACTACCCGATATTTCTCTCACTGTACAGTAACCTTCACCACCCGACATGCCTCCCACTGTACAGTAACCTTCAGGGCCCGTAATACCTCCCACTGTATAGTAACCGTCACGGCCCGTCATACCTGCCACTGCACAGTAACCATAACGGCCCGTCATACCTCCCACTGTACAGTAACCATCACGGCTCGACATACCTATCACTGTACAGTAACAATCACTGACCGTCATATCTCCCACTGTATAGTCACCATCACTGCCCGACATTCCTATCACTGTACATTAACCAGCACGGCCGACATACCTCCCTCTGTCCAGTTACCGTCACTGCCCGTCATACCTCCCACTGGACAGTAACTATAACGGCTCGATATACCTCCCACTGTACAGTAACTATCACGGCACGACATAGCTCCTCCTGTACAGTAACCATCACTGCTCGAAATACCTCCCACTGTCCAGTAACTATCACGGCTCCACGTGCCTCCCACTGTCCAGTCACCGTTACGGACCAACATACCGCACACTGTCCAGTAACCATCACAGACCGACATACCTCATAAAGTATAGTAACCCTCACAGCCCGACATACATCCCACTGTACAGTAACCGTCACGGCCCGACATACCTCCCAAAGTACAGTAGCAATCACAGCACGACATACAACCCACTGTAGAGTAACCTTCACGGCTCAAAATAGATACCACTGTACAGTAACCATCACGGCCCAGCATATTCCCATTGTATAGTAACCATCACAGCCCGACATAACTACCACTGTACAGTAACCATCACGGCCTGACCTACCCCCCACTGTACTGTAACTATCACGTATCGATATACCTCCCACTGTACAGTAAATATCACGGCCCTTCACACCTCCCAAAGTACAGTAACCATCACGGCCCGACATACATCCCACTGTACAGTAACCATCACAGCCCGACATACCTCCCACTATACATTAACCGTCATGGACCGTGTTATCTCCCACTGTACAGTAACCGTCAGGGCCCTACATACCTTTCACTGAACAGTAACCATTACTGCACGTCATACCTCACACTGTACAGTAAACAGCACCGTCCGACATACCTCCCACTGTACAGTAACCATCACGGCCCCATTTACCTCCCTCTGTACAGTTAACGTCACGGCCCGACATACCTCCCAAAATACAGTAGCCATCACAGCCCGACATACATCCCACTGTAGAGTAATCATCACGGCCCAAATTATATCCCACTGTACAGTAACCATCACGGCCCAACATATTCCCATTGTATAGTAACCATCACAGCCCGACATAACTACCACTGTGCAGTAACCATCACGGCGTGACTTACCCCCCACTGTACTGTAATTATCACGGCTCGATATACCTCCCACTGTACAGTAAATATCACGGCCCTACATACCTCCCAAAGTACAGTAACCATCACGGCACGACATACCTCCCTCTGTACTGTAACCATCACGGCGCGTCATACCTCCCACTGTACAGTAACCATCACGGCCCGATATACCTCTCACTGCACAGTAACCACCACGGCCCAACATACCTGCCATTGTACATTAACCATCACAGCCGGACATACCTCCCACGATACAGTAAACATTACAGACCGACATACCTCCCACAGTACATTAACCATCATGGACCGTGTTATCTCCCACTGTACAGTAACCGTCAGGGCCCTACATAGCTCCCACTCAACAGTAACCATTACTACACGTCATACCTTACACTCTACAGTAAACAGCACGGCCCAACATACCTCCCTCTTTACATTAACCATTACGGCCCGATATACCTCTCAAGGTACAGTAACCGTCACAGCCCGACATACCTCCCACTGTACAGCAACCATCAAGCCCGATATACCTCACTCTGTACAGCAAACGTCATGGCTCAACCTACCTTCCACTGTACAATAACTATTACGGCCCGACACACCTCCCATTGTACAGTAACCATCACAGTTCGGTATACCTCCCACTGTACAGTAAACATCACGGCCCGTTATACCTCTCTGTGTACAGTAACAATCACGGCCCGACAAACTGCCCACTGTACAGTAACCATCATGGCCCGACATACCGCCCACTGTACAGTAACCATTACAGCCCGACATACATCCCATTGTACAGTAAACATCACGGCCCGAAATACCTCCCACTGAAATGTAACCTTCACGGCCAGACATACCACTCATTGTACAGGAACCGTCACGGCCCGACATAACACTCGCTGGACAGTAACCATCCCAGCCTAACATATATCCCACTGTGCAGCAACCATCATGGCCAGACATACCTCCCACTGTACAGTAACCATCGCGGCCTGACATACCTCCCACTGTACAGTAACCATCACGGCCCGACGTACCTCCCAAAGTGCCTTAACCATCACGAACCGTCATAATTCCCACTGTTCAGTAAGCATCACAGCTCGACATACTTTCCAAAGTACAGTAACCATCATGGCCCGACATACCTCCCACAGCACAGTAACCATCACGGCCCGACATAGCTGCCACTGTACAGAAACCATCATGTCCCGACATACCTCCGTCTGTACAGTAACCATCACGTCATGACATAGCTCCCACTGTACAGTAAATATCACGGCCCTACATACCTCCCAAAGTACAGTAACCATCACGGCCCGACATACTCCCTCTGTACAGTAACCATCACGGCGCGACATACCTCCCACTGTACAGTAACCATCACGGCCCGATATACCTCTCACTGCACAGTAACCACCACGGCCCAACATACCTGCCACTGTACATTAATGATCACAGCCCGACATACCTCCCACTATGCAGTAAACATTACAGACCGACATACCTCCCACAGTACATTAACCGTCATGGACCGTGTTATCTCCCACTGTACAGTAACCGTCAGGACCCTACATAGCTCCCACTGAACAGTAACCATTACTGCACGTCATACCTTACACTCTACAGTAAACAGCACGGCCCGACATACCTCCCTCTGTATATTAACCATTACGGCCCGATATACCTCTCAAAGTACAGTAACCGTCACAGCCCGACATACCTCCCACTGTACAGCAACCATCAAGCCCGATATACCTCACTCTGTACAGCAAACGTCATGGCTCAACCTACCTTCCACTGTACAATAACTATTACGGCCCGACACACCTCCCACTGAACAGTAACCATCACGGCCAGACATTCCTCCCACTGAACAGTAACCATCATGGCCAGACATACTTCCCAATGAACAGTAACCATCATGGCCAGACATACCTCCCACTGTATAGTTACCATCACAGTTCGGTATACCTCCCACTGTACAGTAACCATCACCGCCCGACGTACCTCCCAAAGTGCCTTAACCATCACGGACCGTCATAATTCCCACTGTTCAGTCACCATCACAGCTCGACATACTTTCCAAAGTACAGTAACCATCATGGCCCGACATACCTCCCACTGCACAGAAACCATCATGGCCCGACATAGCTGCCACTGTACAGAAACCATCATGTCCCGACATAACTCCCACTGTACAGTAACCATCACGTCCCGGCATACCTCGCTCTGTACGGTAACCATCATGGCCCGACGTACCTCCCACAGTGCAGTAACCATCACGTCATGACATAGCTCCCACAGTGCAGTAAACATCACGGCCCGACATACCTCCCACTGTACAGAAACCATCACGGCCCGATATACCTCCCACGGTACAGTAACCGTCACGGCATGACATACCTCCCACTTTACAGTAACCATCACGGCCCGACATACCTCCCACTTTACAGTAACTATCATGGCTCGATATACCTCCCACTGTACAATAACTATCACGCCCCGACATAGCTCCCATTGTACAGTAACCGTCACGGCCCGTCATACCTCACACTTTACAGTAATTATCATGGCTCGATATACCTCCCACTGTACAATAACTATCACGGCCCTACATAGCTCCCATCGTACAGAAACCGTCATGGCCCGTCATACCTCACATTGCACCGTAACCACCACGACCCTTCATACCACCGACTGTAGAGTAACCATCACGGCTCGAAATCCCTCCCACTGTACACTAACAATCACTGGCCCACATATCTCCCACTGTACAGTAACCATCACTGCCCAACATACATCCCACTGTACAGTAATCATCACGGCCCGACATACCTCCCACTGTACAGTAACAGTCACGGCCCGTCATACCTCCCACTGCACAGTAACTATCACGGCCCAACATAAATCCCACTATACAGTAAACATTACGGCCCGACATACCTCCCACAGTACAGTAACCATCATGGCCCAATAAATCTCCCACTGCACAGTTACCGTCAGGGCCCTACATACCTCCCACTGTACAGTAACTATTATTGCCCGTCATACCTCACACTGTACAGCAACCATCACGGCCCGACATACCTCCATCTGTACATTAAAAATCACGGCCCGATATACCTCCCAAAGTACAGTAACCGCCACAGCCCGACATACCTACGACTGCACAGTAACCATTACGGCCCGACATACCTCCTACTGTACAGTAACCATCACCGTCCAACATACCTCCCACTGTACAGTAACCATCACGGCCCGATATACCACACTCTGTACAGTAAACGTCATGGCCTGACATACCTCCCACTGTACAATAACTATCGCGACCCGACATACCTCCCACTGTACAGTAACCATCACAGTCGGATATACCTCCCACTGTACAGTAACCATCAGGGCCCGTCATACCTCCCACTGTACAGTAACCATCACAGCCCGACATACCACCCACTGTATAGTAAACGTCATGGCACGACATACCTCCCACTGTACAGTAACCATCACGGCCCGACATAACTCCAACTGTACTGTAACCATCACGGCCCGATATACCTCCCACTGTGCAGTATCAATCACTGACCGACATATCTCCCACTGTACAGTAACCATCACTGCCCGACATACCTCCTACTGTACAGTAACCATCACGGCCCGACATACCTCCCTCTGTCCAGTAACCAACACGGCCCGTCATACCTCCCACTGCACAGTAACCATCACGGCTCGTCATACCTCCCACTGTACAGTAACTATAACGGCTGGATATACATCCCACTGTACAGCAACCATCACGGCCCGACCTAGCTCCCACTGCCCAGTAACTATCATGGCCCGACATACCTCCAATGGAGAGTAACCATCACGGCCCAACATATCTCCCACTGGACAGTAACCATCACGGCCTGACATATCTCCCACTGTACAGTAACCATTACTGCCCATCATACCTCCCACTGTATATTACCATCACGGCTCTATATACCTCCCACTGTACAGTAACTATCACGGCCCTTCATCCCTCCCACTGTACAGTAACCTTCACGCCCCGATATACCTCCCACTGTACTGTAACCATCAAGGACCGACATCCCTCCCACTGTCCAGTAACCGTCACCTGCACGACCTTCCTCCCACTGCACAGCAACCATCACACCCGGATATACCTCCCACTGTACAGTAACCATCAAGGCCCGACATACCTCTCACTGTACAGTAACATTCACTGCCCGACATCTCTCCACTGTACATTAACCTTCACCGCCCGACATACCTCCCACTGTACAATAACCATCACAGCCCGACATACCTCATACTGTACAGTAACCGTCACGGACCGTCATACCTGCCACTGCACAGTAACCATCACGGCCCGTCATACCTCCCACTGCACAGTAACTATCGCGGCACGATATTCCTCCCACTGTACAGTAACTATCACGGCCCGACATTGCTCCCACTGTACAGTAACCATCACGGCCCGACATACCTCCCTCTGTACAGTAACCGTCACGGCCCGACATAGATCCCACTATACAGTAACCATCACGGCTCGAAATACCTCACACTGTACAGTAACTATCACGGCCCGACATAGCTCCAACTGTACAGTAACCATCACGGCTCAACATAACTCTCACTGTATAGTAACCATCACTGATCGTCAGTTCTCCCACTATACAGTAACCATCACTGTCCGACATACCTCCCACTGTACAGTAACCATCACGTCCCGTCATACCTCCCACTGTACAGTAACTATAACGGCTCGATATACCTCCCACTGTACAGTAACTCTCACGGCCCGACAAAGCTCCAACTGTACAGTATCCATCACTGCTCGAAATACCTCCCACTGCACAGTAACCGTCACGGCCTGACAGAGCAGCCACTGTACAGAAACCATCATGTCCCGACATACCTCCCACTGTACAGTGACCATCAGGGCCCGACACACTTCGATCTGTTCGGTAAACCTCATGGCCGGACGTACCTCCCACTGTACAGTAACCATCACGTCATGACATAGCTCCCACTGTACAGTAACTGTCACGGCCCGACATACCTCCCACTGTACAGAAACCATCACGGCCCGATATACCTCCCACTGTACAGTAACTATCACAGAACGACATACCTCCCACTGATAAGTAAATATCACATACCGACATACCATCCTCTGTACAGTAACCGTCACGGCCCGACATACCTCCCACTGTACAAAAACCATCACGGCCCGATATACCACCCACGGTACAGTAACTGTCACGGCCCGACATACCTCCCACTTTACAGTAAGCATCAGCGCCCGACATACCTCCCACTTTACAGTAACCATCACGGCCCGACATACCTCCCACTTTACAGTAACCATCACGGCCCGACATACCCCCCACTGTACAGTAACTGTCATGGCCCGACATACCTCCCACTTTACAGTAAGCATCAGCGCTCGACATACCTCCCACTGCACAGTGACCATCACGGCCTGACATAGCTCCCACTGTCCCGTAACCATGACGGCCCGACATACATCCCACTGTACAGTAACCATCACGGCCCAACATACCTCCCCCTGCACAGTAACCATCACAGCCCGACATACCTCCCACTATACAGTAAACCTTTTGGGCCCGACATACCTCCCGCAGCACAGTAACCGTCATGGCCCAACATACCTCCCACTCTACAGTAACCATTACTGCCTATCACACCTCACTCTGTGCAGTAACCATCACGGCCCGACATTCCTCCCTGTGTACATTAACCATTATGCCCCGATATACCTCCCAAAGTACAGTAACCGTCACAGCCCACATACCTCCCACTGCACAGTAACCATCACAGTCCTACATACCTCCAACTGTACAGTAACCATCACGGTCCCATATACCTCCCTCTGTACAGTTACCGTCATGGCCCGACATACCTCCCACTGTACATTAACTATCACGGCCCGACATCCCTCCTACTGTACAGTAACCACGATGGCCCGACATACCTCACTCTGTGCAGTAAACATCATAGCCCGACATACCTCCCACTGTACAATAACTATCGCGGCCCGACAATCCTCCCACTGTGCAGTAGCCATTACAGTCGGATATACCTCCCACTGTACAGTAAACATCAGGGCCCGTCATCCTCCCAATGTACAGTAACCATCACGGCCCGACATACCACCCACTGTATAGTAAACGTCATGGCACGACATACCTCCCACTGTACAGTAACCGTCACGGCCCGACATAACTCCCACTGGACTGTAACCATCACGGCCCGATATACCTCCCACTGTGCAGTATCAATCACTAACCGACATATCTCCCTCTGTACAGTAACCATCACTGCTCGACATACTTCCCACTGTACAGTAACCATCACGGAACGACATACCTCCCTCTGTGCAGTAATCGTCACGGCCCGTCATACCTCCCACTGTACAGTAGCTATAACAGCTGGATATACATCCCACTGTACAGCAACCATCACGGCCCGACATAGCTCCCACTGTACAGTAACCATCACGGCTCGTCATACCTCCCACAGTACAGTAACTATAACAGCTGGATATACATCCCACTGTACAGCAACCATCACGGCCCGACCTAGCTCTCACTGCACAGTAACTATCACGGCCCGACATACCTCCCACTGGAGAGTAACTATCACGGCCCGACATACCTCCCACTGTACAGTAAACATCACGGCCCGACATATCTCCCACTGTACAGTAACCATCACGGCCCGACATAGCTCCCACTGTACAGTAACCATCACGGCTCGTCATACCTCCCACAGTACAGTAACTATAACAGCTGGATATACATCCCACTGTACAGCAACCATCACGGCCCGACCTAGCTCTCACTGCACAGTAACTATCACGGCCCGACATACCTCCCACTGGAGAGTAACTATCACGGCCCGACATACCTCCCACTGTACAGTAACTATCACGGCCCGACATACCTCCCACTGCACAGTAACCATCACGGCTCGTCATACCTCCGAATGTACAGTAACTATAACGGCTCAATATACCTCCCACTGTACAGCAACCAGCACGGCCCGACATAGCTCCCACTGTACAGTAACCATCACAGCTCGTCATACCTCCCACTGTACAGTAACTATAACGGCTGGATATACATCCCACTGTACAGCAACCATCACGGCCCGACCTATCTCCCACTGCACAGTAACTATCATGGCCCGACATACCTCCAATGGAGAGTAACCATCACGGCCCAACATATCTCCCACTGGACAGTAACCATCACGGCCCGACATATCTCCCACTGTACAGTAACCATCACAGCCCATCAAACCTCCCACTGTACATTACTATCACGGCTCGATATACCTCCCATTGTACAGTAACTATCACGGCCCTTCATGCCTCCCACTGTACAGTAACCTTCACGCCCCGATATACCTACCACTGTACAGTAACCATCAAGTCCCGACATACCTCTCACTGTACAGTAACATTCACTGCCCGACATATCTCCCACTGTACATTAACCTTCACCGCCCGACATGCCTCCCACTGTACAGTAACCATCACAGCCCGACATACCTCATACTGTACAGTAACCGTCACGGACCGTCATACCTGCCACTGTACAGTAACCATCACGGCCCGTCATACCTCCCACTGCACAGTAACTATCACGGCACGATATTCCTACCACTGTACAGTAACTATCACGGCCCGACATTGCTCCCACTGTACAGTAACCATCACACCCCGATATACTTCCCACTGTACAGTAACTATCACGGCCCGACATACCTCCCACTGTACAGTAACCATCACGGCCCGACATACCTCCCTCTGTACAGTAACCGTCACGGCCCGACATAGATGCCACAATACAGTAACCATCACGGCTCGAAATACCTCACACTGTACAGTAGCTATAACGGCTCAATATACATCCCACTGCACAGCAACCATCACGGCCCGACATAGCTCCCACTGCACAGTAACTATCACGGCCCGACATACCTCCCACTGGAGAGTAAACATCACGGCCCGACATATCTCCCACTGTACAGTAACCATCACGGCCCATCATACCTCGCACTGTACATTACTATCACGACTCGGTATACCTCGCACTGTACAGTAACTATCACGGCCCGACATATCTCCCACTGTACAGTAACCATCACGGCCCATCATACCTCGCACTGTACATTACTATCACGACTCGATATACCTCCCACTGGACAGTAACCATCACGGCCCGACATATCTCCCACTGTACAGTAACCATCACGGCCCATCATACCTCGCACTGTACATTACTATCACGACTCGATATACCTCCCACTGTACAGTAACTATCACGGCCCGTCATGCCTCCCACTGTACAGTAACCATCACGGACCGACATAGCTCCCACTGTGCAGTAACCGTCGCCTGCACGACTTTCCTCCCACTGCACAGTAACCATCACACCCCGATATACCTCCCACTGTACAGTAACCATCAAGGCCCGACATACTCTCACTGTACAGTAACATTCACTGCCCGACATATCCCCACTGTACATTAACCTTCACCGCCCGACATGCCTCCCACTTTACAGTAACCATCACAGCCCGACATACCTCATACTGTACAGTAACCGTCACGGACCGTCATACCTGCCACTGCACAGTAACCATCACGGCCCGTCATACCTCCCACTGCACAGTAACTATCACGGCCTGACATAGCTCCCACTGTACAGTAATCATCACGGCCCGACATACCTCCCTCTGTACAGAAGCCGTCACGGCCCGACATAACTCCCACTGTACAGTAACCATCACGGCTCGAAATACCTCACACTGTACAGTAACTATCACGGCCCGACATAGCTCCAACTGTACAGTAACCATCACGGCTCAACATAACTCTCACTATACAGTAACAATCACTGACCGTCAGATCTCCCACTATACAGTAACCATCACTGTCCGACATACCTCCCACTGTACAGTAACCATCACGTCCCGTCATACCTCCCACTGTACAGTAACTATAACGGCTCGATATACCTCCCAATGTACAGTAACTCTCATGTCCCGACAAAGCTCCCACTGTACAGTAACCATCACTTCTCGAAATACCTCCCACTGTACAGTAATTTTCACGGCCCCACCTTGCTCCCACTATACACTAACCATCACGGTCAGACATACCTGCCACTGCACAGTAACCATCACGGCCCCACATACCTCCCACTGTACAGTCACCGTTACGGACCAACATACCGCACACTGTCCAGTAACCATCACAAACCGACATACATCTTAAAGTACAGTAACCATCACAGCCCGACATACATCCCACTATACAGTAACCGTCACGTCCGGACTTCCCTCCCCAAGTACAGTAGCCATAACAGCCCGACATACATCCCACTGTACAGTAACCATCACGGCCCATCATATATCCCATTGTACAGTAACCATCACAGCCCGACATACCTCCCACTGTACAGTTACCATCATGGCCCTACATACCGCACACTGTCCAGTAACCATCACAAACCGACATACATCTTAAAGTACAGTAACCATCACAGCCCGACATACATCCCACTATACAGTAACCGTCACGTCCGGACTTCCCTCCCCAAGTACAGTAGCCATAACAGCCCGACATACATCCCACTGTACAGTAACCATCACGGCCCAACATATATCCCATTGTACAGTAACCATCACAGCCCGACATACCTCCCACTGTACAGTTACCATCATGGCCCTACATACCTCCCACTGTACAGTAAATGTCATGGCCCGATATACCTCGCACTGTACAGTAACCATCACGGTCCGAAATACCACCCACTGTACAGTAACCATCACTGCCCGTCTTACCTTCCAATGCACAGTAAACATCACGGCCCGACATACCTCCCTCTATACAGTAACCATCACGGCCCAACATACCTCCCACTGTTCCACAACCATCACGGCCGGATATACCTCCCTCTGTACAGCAACCGTCATGACCCGACATACGTCCCACTGTACAGTAACCATCACGGCCCGACATACCTCCCACTGTACAGTAACCATCACAGCCCGACATACCTCCCACATTACAGTAACCGTCATGGCCCGTTATATCTCCCACTGTACCGCAACCGTCAGGGCCCTACACAGCTCCCACTGCACAGTAGCCATTACGGCCCGTCATACCTCACACTGTATAGTAAACAACACGGCCCGACATACCTCCCTCTGTACATTAACAATCACGGCCCGATATACCTCTCAAAGTACCGTAACCGTCACAGCCCGACATACCTCCCACTGTACAGCAACCATCAAGGCCCGATATATCTCACTCTGTACAGTAAACGACATGGCCCGACATACCTCCCTCTGTACAGTAACCATCACAGTCCGGTATACCTCCCAATGTACAGTAACCATCACGGCCTGACATAGCTCCCACTGTACAATAACAATCACGGCCCGACATACCTCCCACTGAAATGTAAGCATCACGGCCCGAAATTCCTCCCACTGTACAGTAACCATCATGGCCCGACATACCTCCCTCTGAAATGTAACCATCACGGCCCGACATAACCCTCACTGTACAGTAACCATCCCAGCCCAACATACATCCCACTGTACAGTAACCATCACGGCCAGATATGCCTCCCAATGAACAGTAAACATCACGGCCAGACATACCACCCACTGTCCAGTAACCGTCAAATCCCGACATACATCCCACTGTACAGTAATCATCATGGCCCGACATAACCCCCACTGTGCAGTAACCATCACGGCCTGACATGCCTCCCATTGTACAGTAACCATCCCGGCCTGACATACATCCAACTGTACAGTAATCATGACGGCCCGAAATACCTCCCAACATACAGTAACCATCACGGACCGATTTACCTCCCAAAGTACAGTAACCATCATGGCCCGACATACCTCCCAAAGTACAGTAACCGTCACGGTCCGACTTACCTCCCACTGTGCAGTAACCATCTCGGCCCGACATACCTCCCAAATTACCGTAACCATTACTGCCCGAAATACCTCCCACTGAACAGTAACCATCAGAGCCTGACATACCTCCCAGTGTACAGTAACCATCACGGCCTGACATACCTCCCACTGTACAGTAACCATCACAGCCTGACATACCTCCCACTGTACAGTAACCATCACTGCCTGACATACTTCGCACTGTACAGTAACCATCACAGACCGTCATAATTCCCACTGTACAGTAACCATCACAGCTCCACATACCTTCCAAAGTACAGTAACCATCATGGCCCGACTAAACTCCCACTGCACAGGGAGTTGTACTGTAAACATCATGGCCTGACATACCACCCAAAGTACAGTAACCATCACGGCCCGACATACCTCCCACTGTACAGTAACTATCACGGACCGATATACCTCCCATGGTACCTTAACCATCACGGTCAGAAACACATCCTACTGTACAGTAACCATGACAGCCTGACATACCTCCAAATGTACAGGAACCATCACGGCCCAACATAATTCCGACTGTACAGTAACCATCACGGCCCGTCATACATCCCACTGTACAGTAACCATCACAGCTCAACATACCTCCCAAAGTACAGTAAATATCATGGCCCGACATACCTCCCACTGTACAGTAACTATCACGGCCCGACATACCTCCCACTGCACAGTAAGCATCACGGCCCGACATACCTGCCACTGTCCAGAAAACATCATGTCCAGACATACCTCCCACTGTATAGTAACCATCACGGCCCGGCATACCTCCCAAAGTACAGTAACCATCACGGCCCGAAATACCTCCCAAAGTACCGTAACCGTCACGGCCCGAAATACATCCCACTGTACAGTAACAATCACAGCCTGACATACCTCCCACTGTACAGTAACCATCACAGCCTGACATACTTCCAACTGTACAGTAATCATCACGGACTGTCATAATTCCCACCATACAGTAACCATCACAGCTCGACATACCCCCCACTGTACAGTAATTATCACGGCCCGACATACCTTCCACTGCACAGTGACCATCACGGCCTGACATAGCTCCCACTGTCCCGTAACCATCACAGCCCGACATACCTCCCACTATACAGTAAACATTTCGGCCCGACATACCTCCCGCAGCACAGTAACTTTCTATCACACACATGCATTCTCTCTCACACACACACGCATTGCATTTCTCTCACACACTGATTGCCTCTCTCAGACACGCTCATTCTATCTCCCACACATGCATTCTCTCCCTCACGCACGTAAGCATTCTCTCTCTGTCGCACTCACGCATTCTCTCTCACACACACGAATTCTCTCTCTTATGCACATACGCATTGTCTCTGTCTCGCTCCTACGCATTCTCTCTCTCACACAAACATTCTCTCACACTCATGCATTCTCTCTCTCACACACATTCTCTCTCACACATGCATTCTCTCTCACACAAACGCATTCTCTCTCACACACACGCATTCCCTCTCACAAACACGCCTTCTCTCTCTCACAGGCATGCATTCTCTCTCACACACACATGTATTCTCTGTCTCACATACTCATTCTCTATCACACCCACACATGCATTATTTCTCTCTCACACACGCATTCTCTCTCACACATGCATTCTCTCTCTCACACATACTCATTCTCTCTCTCACACTCAAGCTTTCTCTCTCACACACACGCATTCTCTCTTTCACACACACATTCTCTCTCATAAATTCTGTGTCTCGCACACGTATTCTCTAAAACACACACGCATTCTCTCTCTCTCACTCAGACTCATTCTCTCTCTCTCCCACACGCATTCTCTCTCAAGCACGCACGCATTCTCTCTCTCTATCGCACACACTCATTCTCTCTCATGCACACACGCATTCTCTCACACATTCATTCTGTCCCTCTCACACACGCATTCTCTCTCTCTCGTGCACATTCATTCTCACTCTCACAGACGCATTCCCTCTCTGTCGCAGACATGCATTCTCTCTCTCACACACACACATGCATTATCTCTCTCTCGCATGGAAGCATTCTCTCTCGCACACACACAATCTCTCTCACACACACGCAATATCTCTCACAAACCCACGCATTTTCTCTCTCTCCCACGGTCACGTTCTCTCTAATTCGCCCACGTGCATTCTCACTCTCACACACACATTCTCTCTCTCAAGCACACACATTATCTCTCTCACACACATGCATTCTCTCTCACACGCAAGCATTGTCTCTCACACTCACACACGCATTCTATCTCTCACAAACACACATTCTCTCCCTCTCACATCCATTCTCTCTCTCACACACGTATTCTCTCTCACACACACATCCACGTTCTCTCCCTCTCTTGCGCACATTCTCTCTCTCACACATGCATTCTCTCTCTCACACGTATTCTCTCTCACACACACACATTTTCTCTTTCTCACACACATGCACATTCTCTCTCACACGTGCATTCTCTCTCTAACACACACGCATTATCTCTCTCTCGCACACATGCATTCTCTCTCTCACACACATGCATTGTTTCTCACACACACGCATTGTCTATCTGTCGCACATACGCATTCTCTCTCTCACGCACTCACATTCCCTCTCCCACACACACGCATTCTCTCTCTCAGACACACTTGCATTCTCTCTCTCTCTCTCTCTCTGTCGCACGCACACATTCTCTCTCTCACGCACACTCGTATTCTCTCTCTGTCGCACACACATTCTCTCTCACACACGCATTCTCTCTCTCACGTGGACGCATTCTTTCTCTCACACACACATTCTCTCTCACAGAAGCATTCTCTCTCTCGCACATACATTCTCTCTCTCTTGCACACACATTCTCTCTCTCACACACACATTCTCTCACAAACACATGCAGTCTCTCTCTCTTGCGCACACTAATTCTCGATCTCACACACGCATCCTGTCTCTGTCGCACACATGCAATCTCTCTCTCACACACTCAATCTCTCTCACACACCTACGCATTCTCTCTCTCTCGACGGACGCGTTGTCTCTAATTCGCATACACGCATTCTCACTCTCACACACGCATTCTCTCTCTCACACACACATATTCTCTCTCTCTTGCACATATATTCTCTCTCTCACTCACATGCGTTCTCTCTCTCACACACGCATTCTCTTTCTCACACATGCAGTCTCTCTCTCACACACGTATTCTCTCTCTCTCGCACACACGTATTCTGTCTCTCACGCACACATTCTCTCTCTCACTCACATGCATTCTCTCTCACACACGTACATTCTCTCTCTCTCACACACTCATTCTCTCTCTCACACATGAATTCTCTCTCTCACACACACGTATTCTCTCTCTCTCGCACACATGTATTCTCTCTCTCTCACATACATATTCTCTCTCTCACAAACGTACATTCTCTCTCTCTCACACACTCATTCTCTCTCTCTCACACGCATTCACTCTCTCTCGCACACGCACATTCTCTCTCTCACACACGCATTCTCTCTCTCACAAACGCACTCTCTGGCACACCCGCATTCTCTCTCACACACATGCATTTCCTCATTCGCGCGCACACGCATTCGCTCACTCACATGCACACGCATTCTCTCTCTCTCACACATATGCATTCTGCCTCTCTCGCCCACACAGTTTCTCTCACATACATGCATCCTCTCTTTCACACACATGCGTTCTCTCTCTCACACACATGCATTCTCTCTCTCTTGCACACACAGTCTCTCCCTCACACACACGTAATCTCTCTCTCACACCCACGCATTTTCTCTCAAGTGCACTCATTCTCTCTCACACATGCATACTCTCTCTGTCACACACACGCATTTTCTCTTTTTCACACACGCATTATCTCTCTCTCTCACACGCATTATCTCTCTCTCTCACACACATCATCTCTCTCACACACACTCATTCAATTTCCCACAGATGCATTCTCTCTCTCACGCACATATGCATAATCTCTCACACACACATTCTCTCTCTTTCTCACACAGGCATTCTCCCTCTCTCGCCTGCAGTTTCTCTCACACACATGCATTCTCTCTCACACACACATGCAATCTCTCTCTCACACCCACGCATTCTCTCTCTCACACATACACATTGTCTCTCATACACGCATTCTATCTCTCTCGCGTACACTCATTCTCTCTTACACTCACGCTTTCTCTCTCTCACACACACGTATTATCTCTCTCACACATGCATTATCTCTCTCTCACACAGACATTATCTCTCTCACACACTCTCATTCTATCTCCCACACATGCATTCTCTCTCTCATGCACAGACGCTTTCTCTCTGTCGCACATAGATATTCTCTCTCTCGCACACACGCATTCTGTCTCTCGCACATGCACACATTCTCTCTCTCACACACACACGCATTCTCTCTCATGCACACATGCATTCTCTCTCTCACACACTCATTCTCTCTCTCTCACAAGCTTTCTCTCTCACACACACAGTCTCTCTCTCATTCACATGCATTATCTCTCTCTCGCACACATGCATTCTCTCTCTCACACACGCATTCTCTCTCACACACACACATTCTCTCTCTCACACACGCATTCTCTCTCTTACGCACATCTCTCTCACACACGCAATCCCTTTCTCACACACACATTCTCTCTTTCTCACACACGCATTCTCTCTCTCACACACACGCATTCTCTTTCTCACACAAACACATTGTCTCTCACAGACACAATCATTCTATCTCCCACACATACATTCCTTCCCTCACACACACAAGCATTCTCTTTCAGTCGCACACACGCATTCTCTCTCTCACACACACGAATTCTCTCTCTCATGCACATACGCATTGTCCCTGTCTCGTTCACCCGCATTCTCTCTCTCACTCAAACATTCTCTCACACACATGCATTCTCTCTCTCACACACAGATTCTCTATCACACCCACACATGCATTTTTTCTCTCTCACTCACGCATTCTCTCCCACACACATGTATTCTCTTTCTCACATACACGCATTCTCTCTCACACACGCATGTATTCTCTCTCTCACACACACATTCTATATCACAACCACACAGGTATTCTTTCTCTCACACACATGCATTCTCTCTCTCACACATGCATTCTCTCTCACGCACGCATTCTCCCTCTCACGTACAAATGCATTCTCTCTCACACACACTCATTCTCTCACTCACATATTCATTCTCTCTCACACACACACGCATTCTCTCTCTCACATTCATTCTCTCTCACACACATGTATTCTCTCTCACACACGCATCCACGTTCTCACTCTCTTACACAACATTCTCTCTCTCACATGTATTCTCTCTCACACAGAGACGCATTGTCTCTCTCACACACGCATTCTCTCTCTCACACACATGCATTCTCTCTCTCACACACATTCTCTATCACACACACACATGCATTCTTTCTCTCACACACACGCAGTCTCTCTCACGCATGCATTCTCTCTCTCATGCACACATGCATTCTGTCTCTCACACACTCATTCTCTCTCTCAAACACAAGCTTTCTCTCTAACACACTCGCATTCTCTCTTTCACACACACACAATCTCTCTCTCACACACGCATTCTCTCTCACACACGCACATTCTCTCTGTCACACACATGCTTTATCTCTCTCTCACACACGCATTCTCTCTCACACACGCATTCTCTCTCTCACGCAATTTCTTTCTCACACACGCATTATCTCTCTCTCACACACACATTCTCTTTCTCACACACACACATTGTCTCTCTCAGACGCACTCATTCTATCGCCCACACATGCATTCTCTCCCTCACGCACACAAGCATTCTCTCTCTCCCAAACACGCATTCTCTCTCTCATGCACATACGTATTCTCTCTGTCTCGCTCATAAGCATTCTGTGTCTCACACACACATTCTCTCACACACATGCATTCTCCCTCTCTCGCCCGCGCAAATTCTCTCACACACATGCATTCTCTCTCTCTCGTGCACACATTCTTTCTCACACACACATTCTCTCTCTATTGCACACACTCATTCTCTCTCTCACACTTATTCTCTCTCACACACACACGCATTCTCTCTCACGCAGACATGCATTCTCTCTCTCACACACTCATTCTCTCTCTCTCACACAAGCTTTCTCTCTCACACACACATTCTCTCTCTCATTCACATGCATTATCTCTCACTCGCACACATGCATTCTCTCTCTCACACACGTATTCTCTCTCTTACGCACGACATCTCTCTCACACACGCAATCTCTTTCTCAAACATACATTCTCTCATTCTCACGCACTCATTCTCTCTCTCACACACACGCATTCTCTTTCTCACACAAACACATTGTCTCTCTCAGACACACTCATTCTATCTCCCACACATGCATTCCTTCCCTCACGCACACAAGCATTCTCTTTCAGTCGCACACACGCATTCTCTCTCTCACACACACGAATTCTCTCTCTCATGCACATACGCATTGTCTCTGTCTCGTCCATCCGCATTCTCTCTCTCACTCAAACATTCTCTCACACACATGTATTCTCTCTCACACACACACATTCTCTATCACACCCACACATGCATTTTTTCTCTCTCACTCACGCATTCTCTCCCACACACATGTATTCTTTCTCACACACACACGCATTCTCTCTCACACACGCATGTATTCTCTCTCTCACACACACATTCTATATCACAACCACACAGGTATTCTTTCTCTCACACACATGCATTCTCTCTCTCACACATGCATTCTTTCTCACGCACGCATTCTCCCTCTCACGTACAAATGCATTCTCTCTCACACACACTCATTCTCTCACTCACATATTCATTCTCTCTCTCTCACACTCGCATTCTCTCTCTCATATATGCATTCTCTCTCTCACACGTATTCTCTCTCACACACACATTCTCTATCACACCCACACATGCATTTTTTCTCTCTCACTCACGCATTCTCTCCCACACACATGTATTCTTTCTCACACACACACGCATTCTCTCTCACACACGCATGTATTCTCTCTCTCACACACACATTCTATATCACAACCACACAGGTATTCTTTCTCTCACACACATGCATTCTCTCTCTCACACATGCATTCTCTCTCACGCACGCATTCTCCCTCTCACGTACAAATGCATTCTCTCTCACACACACTCATTCTCTCACTCACATATTCATTCTCTCTCTCACACACATGCATTCTCTCTCACACATTCATTCTCTCTCACACACATGTATTCTCTCTCTCACACGCATCCATTTTCTCACTCTCTTACACAACATTCTCTCTCTCACATGTATTCTCTCTCACACAGAGACGCATTCTCTCTCTCACACACGCATTCTCTCTCTCACACACATGCATTATCTCTCTCACACACACATTCTCTATCACACACACACATGCATTCTTTCTCTCTCACACACGCATTCTCTCACTCACACACACGCATTCTCTCTCATGCATGCATTCTCTCTCTCATGCATACATGCATTCTGTCTCTCACACACTCATTCTCTCTCTCACACACAAGCTTTCTCTCTAACACACTCGCATTCTCTCTTTTACACACACACAATCTCACACACACGCATTCTTTCTCTCAAACACGCCTTCTCTCACACACACACACACACACACATCCACGTTCTCTCTCTCTCGCACACACATTCTCTCTCACACACACGCATTCTCTCTCTCTCACACATGCATTCTCTCTCTCTCACACATGCATTCTCTCTCACACTTATTCTCTCTCACACACAGACACATTCTCTCTCACACACACACGCATTCTCTCTCACACACACATGCATTCTCTCTCTCGCATGGAGGCATTCTAACTCGCACACACGCATTCTCACACTCACACACGAATTCTCTCTCTCAAGCACACACATTATCTCTCTCACACACAAGTATTCTCTCCCTCACTCACACACTCATTCTCTCTTTCTCACACACGCATTCTCTCTCTCTCTCACATCCATTCTCTCTCACACACACTTCCATGTTCTCTCTCTCTCGCACACATTCTGTCTCTCACACACGCATTCTCTCTCTCACACATGCATTCTCTCACACACACACATGTATTCTCTCTCTCACACACACATTCTCTATCACACACACACATGCATTCATTTTCTCTCACACACACATTCTCTCTCTCACACACGTATTCTCTCTCACGTACACATTCTATCTCTCATGCACACATGCATTTTCTCTCTCACACACTCATTCTCTCTCACACACATACGCATTCTCTCTTTCACACACACATTCTCTCACACAAATTCTGTTTCTCGCACAGGCATTCACTCTCTCGCACACACATACTCTCTCTATCGCACACGCTCAATCTCTCTCTCATGCACATACGCATTCTCTCACACACGCTTTCTCTCCCTCTCACACACGCATTCCCTCTCTCTCGTGTACACTCATTCGCACTCTGACAGACGCATTCTCTCTGTCGCACACACGCATTCTCTCTCTCACACACATGCATTGTCTCTCTCTTGCATGGACGCATTCTCTCTCTCGCACACACACAATCTCTCTCACACACACGCAATCTCACTCTCACACATGCATTCTCTCTCTCGCATAGAGGCATTCTCTCTAACTCGCACACAGGCATTCTCACACTCACGCATTCTCTCTCTCAAGCACACACATTATCTCTCTCACACACATGCATTCTCTCTCACTCACACACTCATTCTCTCTCACACACAATCTCTCTCTCTCACATGCATTCTCTCTCTCACAGACATATTCTCTCTCACACACACTTCCACGTTCTCTCTCTCGCACACATTCTCTCTCTCACACACGCATTCTCTCTCTCATATATGCATTCTCTCTCTCACACGTATTCTCTCTCACACACACATTCACTATCACACTCACACATGCATTTTTTCTCTCACACATGCATTCTCTCTCTCACACACACACTCATTCTCTCTCATGCACGCATTCTCTCTCTCACGCACACATGCATTCTGTCTCTCACACACTCATTCTCTCTCACACACATGCTTTCTCTCTCACACACGCGCATTTTCTCTTTCACACACACATTCTCTCACACAAATTCTGTCTCTCGCTCATGCATTCTCTCTCACACACACGCATTCTCTCTCTCTCACACAGACTCATTCTCTCTCTCTCGCACATGCATTCTCTCTCAAACACACACGCATTCTCTCTCTCTATCGCACGCAGTCATTCTCTCTGTCACGCACACATGCAGTCTTTCACACACGCTTTCTCTCCCTCTCACATATGCATTCTCTCTCTCTCGTGCACACTCATTCTCACTCTGATAGATGCATTCTCTCGCTGTCGCAGACATGCAATCTCTCTCACAAACCCACGCATTGTTTCTCTCTTGCACGGACGCATTCTCTCTAACTCTCACACACGCATTTTCACGCTCACATACACATTCTCTCTCTCAAGCACACACATTATCTTTCTCACACACAAGCATTCTCTCTCTCTCTCGCACACACACGCATTCTCTCTCTCACAAACACACATTCCCTGTCTCACACATCCATTCTCTCTCACACACGAATTCTCTCTCACACACACATCCACGTTTTCGCTCTCGCACACACATTCTCTCTCTCACACACACGCATTCTCTCTCTCACACGTATTCTCTCACTCATACACGCATTCTCTCTCTCTCACACACATGCATACTCTCTCTCACACACTCGCATTCTGTCTCTCTCACACATGCATTGTCTCTCACACGCACGCATTGTCTCTCTGTCACAAATACGCATTCTCTCTCACACACTCACATTCCCTCTCTCACACACACGCATTCTCTCTCACACACACACGCATTCTCTGACACACACACACTTGCGCCCTCTCTCGCACACACATATTCTTTCTCTCTCACACACGCATTCTCTTTTCTCTTACACACATATTGTCTCTCTCAGTCACACTCATTTTATCTCCCACACATGCATTCTCTCCCTCACGCATACAAGCATTCTCTCTCTGTCACACTCACGCATTCTCTCTCTCTCACACACGCATTCTCTCTCTCATGCAGATACGCATTGTCTCTGTCTCGCTCATACGCATTCTCTCTCTCACACACACATTCTCTTACACACATGCATTCTCTCTCACTCGCACCCACAGTTTCTCTCACACACATGCATTCTCTCATTCTCGCTCTCACATTTTCAATCTCACACATACGGAATCTCTCTCACATCCACGCATTCTCTCTCTCATGCACACAAGCATTCCCTCTCTCACACGCGCATTCTCTCATTAATGCACACGCATTCTCTCTCACACACACGCATTCTCACTCTCAAACACACCTTCTCTCTCACACACACTGACGCATTCTCTCTCTCACACACGCATTCTCTCTCATGTACGCATTCTCTCTCTCACGTACACATGCATTCTCTCTCTCACACACTCATTCTCTCTCACACACAAGCTTTCTCTCTCACACACACGCATTCTCTATTTCACGCACACATTCTCTCACACAAATTCTGTCTGTTGCACATGCATTCTCTCTCTCTCGCACACGCATACTCTCTCAAGCACGCACGCATTCTCTCTCTCTCGTGCACACTCATTCTCACTCTGACAGACGCATTCTCTCTCTGTCACACACACGCATTCTCTCTCTCTCTCACATACACATGCATTATCTCTCTCTCGCATGGACGCATTCTCTCTCTCGCACACATGCAATCTCTCTCACACACACACAATCTCTCTCACACACGCATGCATTCTCTCTCTCTCTCACACGGAGGCATTCTCTCTCTGTCGCACTCACGCATTCTCTCTCTCTCACACACGCATTCTCTCTCTCAAGCACATACACATTGTCTCTGTCTCGCTCGTACGCATTCTCTCTCACACACACACATTCTCTCACACACATGCATTCTCCCTCTCTGGCCCACACAGTTTCTCTCACACACATGCATTCTCTCTCTCTCGCACTCACATTCTCTCTCTCACACACACGCAATCTCTCTCTCACACCCAGGCATTCTCTCTCTCTCTCGCACACACATTCTCTCTCACACACACTCATTCTCTCTCACACGCACAAGCTTTCTCTCTCACACACACACATTCTCTCTCTCACACACACAAACTCTCTGTCACACCCGTCCATTCTCTCTCTCTCACACGTGTATTCTCTCTCACACACACGCATTCTCTCTCTCACGCATACGTGCATTCTCTCTCACACACGCATTCTCTCTCTTAAACACACACATTCTCTGTCTCGCACACACAACCTCTCTCTCACACACACGCATTCTCTCTCTCTCTCTCGCACGCACATATTCTCCCTAACTTGCACACACGCATTCTCTCTCTCACACATGCATTCTCTCTCACACATATGCATTCTCTCTCACGCACGCATTCTCTCTCTCTCGCACACGGATTCTCTCTCTCATGCACACATGCATTCTCTCTCACACACACGCATTCTCTCTCTCACGCACAAGCTTTCTCTCTCACACACACACATTCTCTCTCGCACACACGCATTCTCTCTCTCACACACACACATTCTCTCTCTCGCACACACGCATTCTCTCTCTCTCACACGTGTCTTCTCTCTCTCTCACACACGCATTTCCTCTCTCACACATATACGCATTCTCTCTCGCACGCACACATTCTCTCTAATTTGCACACACGCCTTCTCTCTCATACACACGCATTCTCTCTCTCTAACACACGCATTCTCTCTCACAAACACACATTCTCTCTCTCTCACACATGCATTCTCTCTCTCACGCATGCATTCTCTCTCGCACATGCATTCTCTCTCTCACGCTCGCACGCATTCTCTCTCTCTCTTGCACATGCATTCTCTCTCTCATGCACACAGGCATTCTCTCACTCTCTTACACATATGCATTCTCTCTCTCACACAAACGTATTCTCTCTCTCTCTTGCACATACGCATTTTCTCTCTCACACACACACATGCATTCTCTCAATATCTGACTCATGCATTCTCTTTCAGTAACACACAAGCATTCTCACTCTCATGCACAGGCATTCTCTCACTCTCGTGCACACACTTACTTTCTCTCTCTCACGCACACACTCATTCTCTCTCTCTCACACATATGCATTCGCTTGCACAAACACCTACGCATTTTCTCTCTCACACACTCATGCTTTATCTCTCTCACACACGCATTCTCTCACACACACACATGGATTTTCTCTCTCTCGCATGCACGCATTCTCTTTCTCGCACACACACATTCTCTCTCTCTCGCACGCACGTATTCTCTCTCTCACGCCCACACACATTTTTGCTCTCTCACACACACGCATTCTCTCTCTCTCACACACACGCATTCTCTCTCTCATGCACACACGCAGTCTCTCTCTCTCTCACACACACATTTTCTCTCTCACACACACGCATTCTCTCTCGCATGCACAAACGCAGACTCTCTCTCTCACACATGCATTCTCTCTCTCGTACGCACACCTTCGCTCTGTCTCGCACACATGCATTCTCTTTCTCTCTCACACATGCCTTCTCTCTCACAAACACATATTATCTCTCACACACATGCATTCTCTCTTTCGTGCAGACACGCTTTCTCTCTCTCTCACTCACGCATTCTCACTCACCTGCATTCGCTCTCTCACGCATTCTCTCTCTTGCACATGCACTCATTCTCTCTCTCACACGCCCACATTCTCTTTCTCTTGCACGCACGCACACATTCTCTCTCTCTCTCGCACTCCTGCATTCTCTCTGTCTCGCACGCAGGCAAACTCTCTCGCACACCCGTCCATTCTCTCTCTCTCACACCCACGCATTCTCTCTCTCTCACAAGTGTATTCTCTCTCACACACACACACGATTCCCTCTCTCACGCAAACACGCATTCTCTCTCACACACTTGCATTCTCTCTCTCACGCACGCACGCATTCTCTCTCTCTCTCTCGCACACGCATTCTCTCTCTCATGTACACAGGCATTCTCTCACTCTCCCACACACATGCATTCTCTCTCACACACAAACGCATTATCTCTCACGCACGCATTCTCTCTCTCATGCACACATGCATTCTCTCTCATACATCACTCACTCTCTCTCTCACGCACAAGCTTTCTTTCTCACACACACACATTTTCTCTCTCGCACCCACACATTCTTTCTCTCTCACACGTGTATTCTCACTCTCACACACACGCATTCTCTCTCTCACACACACGCATTCTCTCTCTCACACACACGCATTCTCTCTCTCACACACGCATTCTCTCTCTTAAACACACACATTCTCTGTCTCGCACACATAATCGCTCTCTCACACCCACGCATTCTCTCTCTCTCGCACGCACACATTCTCTCTAACTTGCACACACGCCTTCTCTCTCACACACATGCATTCTCTCTCTCTAACACACGCATTCTCTCTCACAAACACACATTCTCTCTCACACACGCATGCATTCTCTCTCTCACACATGCATTCTCTATCTCACGCACGCACGCAATCTCTCTCTCTCTTGCACACGCATTCTCTCTCTCATTCACACAGGCATTCTCTCACTCTCTCACACATATGCATTCTCTCTCTCACACAAATGCATTCTCTCTCACACACGCATTCTCTCTCTCACGCACACAATTATTCTCTCTCTCTCACACACGCATTCTCTCTCTCTCTTGCACACACGCATTTTCTCTCTCTTGCACACACGTATTTTCTCTCTCACACACACACATGCATTCTGTCAATCTCTGACTCATGCATTCTCTCTCAGTAACACACAAGCATTCTCGGTCTCATGCACAGGCATTCTCTCACTCTCGTGCACACACTTACTTTCTCTCTCTCACACACGCATTCTCTCTCTCACGCGCACACGCATTCTCTCTCTCTCACACATACGCATTCGCTCGCACAAACACCTACGCATTTTCTCTCTCTCACACTCACGCTTTATCTCTCTCACACAAACGTTCTCTCTCTCACACACATGCATTTTGTCTCTCTCGCACGCACGCATTCTCGTTCTTGCTCACACACATTCTCTCTCTCTCGCATGCATTCTCTCTCTCACGCACACACACATTTTCTCTCTCACACACACACGCATTCTCTCTCGTACACACGCATTCTCTTTCTCATACACACACGCAGTCTCTCTCTCTCACACACGCATTTTCTCTCTCTCACACACGCATTCTCTCTTTCGCGCACACATGCTTTCTTTCTCTCTCACTCACCTGCATTCACTCTCTCATGCATTCTCACGCACACAAACCTTCACTCTGTCTCGCACACATGCATTCTCTCTCACATGCACACATGCATTCTCTCCTTCTCTCAGGCACGCATTCTCTTTCTCTCTCACACATGCCTTCTCTCTCACATACACATATCATCTCTCTCTCGCACACATGCATTCTCTCTTTCGCACACACACGCTTTCTTTCTCTTTCACTCACGCATTCTCACTCACCTGCATTCGCGCTCTCATGCATTCTCTCTTTTGCACACGCAATCGTTCTCTCACTCTCACACGCACGCATTCTCTTTCTCTTGCACGCACGCATGCATTCTCTCTCTCTGGCACTTATGCATTCTCTCTGTCTCGCACGCACGCATTCTCTCTCTCACACAAACACGCATTCTCTCTCAAGCATGCATGCATTTTCTCTCTCGCACGTGCACACATTCTCTTTCTCTCTGTCACATGTACGTGTTCTCTCTCACACACGCACACATTCTCTCTCTCTCCCATGCACGCATTTTCTTCTCATGCACGCATGCATTTTCTCTCTCACGCACACACGCATTCTCTATCTCTCTCTCACACGCACGCATTCTCTCTCTCATGCACACATTCACTCTTTCTTGCACCCACACACACTCTCGCACACATGCACTCTCTTTCTCTTACACACACACTCACTCAGTCTTTCATGCAGACACACACACTCTCACACACATATACTCTCTTCCTCTTACACACACTCACTCTTTCTTGCACGCGCACACACACTCGCACACTTGCACTCTCTTTCTCTTACACACACACTCACTCCTTCTTGCACCCACACACACTCATGCACACATGCACTCTGCTGCTCTTACACACACTCACTATTTCTGGCATTCACACAATGGCTCTCTTCTACTTACACACACACATTCACTTTTTCTTGCATGCGCACACACACACGCACACTTGCACTCTCTTTCTCTTACAAAGACACTCTCTCACTCCTTCTTGCACCTACACACACTCACGCACACATGAACTCTCTTCCTCTTACATACACACTTACTTTTTCTTGCATGCGCACACAATCTCACACACATGCACTCTCTTCCACTTACACACACACACTCACTCTTTCTTGCACACGTACACACTCTCACATGCATGCACTCTCTTTCTCTTACACACACACACTCACTCTTTCTTGCACCCACACACACTCTCGCACACATGGTCCAGAACTAGAGGGCATAGGTTTAGTGTGAGAGAGGAAAGATATGAAAGAGAACTAAGGGGCAACTTGTTCACTCGGAGGGTGTTACATGAATGGAATGAGCTGTCAGAGGAAGTGGTGGAGGCTGGTACAATTGCAACATTTAAAATGCAGCTCGATGGGTATATGAATGGGAAGGTTTGTAGGGATATGGGCCAAGTGCTGGCAAAAGAGACTAGAGTAGGTTAGGATATCTGGTCGGCATTGACGGGTTGGACCAAAGGGCCTGATTCCGTGCTGTATATCTCTATGATTGTATAACTCCGTGCTTTTGTGACTCAGTCCCGGATATCTGTTATTCTGTATGTAAACCACCCCAAACTTCTCGATTAGATTCCAGTCTGTAATTCGCTCCTAGGTATCTGATATGCTGTATGTAAACCCTAAACCCCTCGATTAGATTCCAGTCCGTCTCTCACTCCTGGGTATCTGATATGTTGTATGTAAACCCTAAACTCCTAGATTAGATTCCAGTCTGTCCCTCGCTCTTGGGTATCTGTTATTCGGTACATTAACCTTAATCCACTCAATTGAATTCCAGTCTGGACTTCACTCCTGGGGATCTGTTATTGGATCTGTGAAATGATCCTTGTTGGATGTTAGACTGAAGAGAAGAAAAACTAAAGGGTTAAATGTTACATTGGGAGCAGGAACACAGAAAGCTGCTGGTACATTTCTGATCTGTTACATATCTTCAAGTTTCAGATTGGGGTTGAATTTCTGTCACAATGGGGAAAGTCTCAAAAGCTGTTTATTGTCCTGCATGAATGCATCATCAAAATATGATTTCTCTGACAAGATAGGAAATGGAGACAGCTTCTGGAAGGTGGCTGTATCTATGTGTGTGTGATTCTGTGTGTCTGTGTATGTCTTTTCCTGTGTGATTCTGTGTGCGTGTTCAATGTTAAATATTTTCAAACTGCATTGATGTTGCCAGTCTCTCTTGCTTTTCCTTCTTTAGAAACTCAATGTCATCGCTGTGCGGATATAAAATGGTGGCTGTGGACAAATCTAAGATGTCTGCCTGATTGATTTGAGTCAGGAATACTTTCAGCAAGGGAGAGGGGGTCACTTCCATTCATTGATGCGAGCAGAGATAGGAAATGGAGATAGCTCTTTGAAGGTGATTAAAATGCAAATCCCAGAACCTGTTTACAGTGAATGCGGAGAGACAATGTGACATTCCAGTAAGGTCTGCCTTACTTTCCAAGCTCCTAATATAAGGGAGAAACATAATATACAAAACCTGAAAGAGCTCCCCATCCCCGAACCCTGTCCAACACTGCACCCTCCCGAACCCCGTCCAAAACCACCTCATCCCCCAACTCCTTCTAACACCGCCCCTCTCCCAAACCCGTCCAATACAGCCCCCCGGTAACCCCATCCAACACCGCCCCCTTCCCCCAACCCCGTCCAGCACCGTCCCCCTCCCCAACCCCATCCAACAATTCCCCCTCCCCTAAACTCGTCCAACACCGCCCCCTCCCCAACTCCGTACAACACCAAACCCTCCCACCAATGCCGTCCAACATTGCCTACTCTCCCCAAAACAGTCCAACACTACACCCTCCCCAACCCTTTCCAACACTGCCCCGTCCGTCAACACTGACCAACGTTACCCCCTCCAACCAACCCCGTCCAACACCACCACCTCCCCAGCCCCATCCAACATCGACCCCTCCCCAACATCGCCGCCATACCCCCAGCCCCGTCCAACATCGACCCCTCCCTAACCCCGTCCTACGCCACCCACTCTCCAAACCCCAACCAACACCGTCCCCTTCCCCCAACCCTGTCCAACTCCGCCCCCTCACCAACCCCATCCAAGACTGCCCCTTCCCCAACCCCGTCCAACAGCTCCCCCTCCGCGACCCAGTCCAACACAGCCCCTCCCCAACCCCAATCAACACTGCCCCCTCCCTAACGCCCCCTTCCACAACCCCATCCTACATCGCACCCTCCCCAACCCCGTCCACCATCGCCCCTCCATCCAACCCTTGCAAACATGCCACCCCCACCCCAAACCCCATCCAACACTGCCCCCTGCCTCAACCCATCTCTCCCATTCCTTATCCCCTCTCTCCAACCCCTCTCTCCCCTCTCTCCCCAACTCTCTCTTGCCCTCTCTCTTTCGCCCCCCTCTCGACACCCCTCTCTTTCACCCCCTTTCGCACCCCTCTCTCTCCTGCCCCCAGTCTCTCTCACCCCTCTCTCTCAACCCCTCTCTCTTGCGCCCCTCCGTCTCTCTTGCGCCCTGCTCCCCTTCTCTCCCTCAAACCCCCTCTCTCTAGCCCCCCTCGCTCCCTCTCTCTCTCAACCCCTGTCTCTTTCGCCCCCACTTGCTCTCTCTCTCACTCGGCCCCTCTCTTTCGCAAACCCTCTTTCGCCCCCCTCTTTCGTCCCCTTTGGCCCCACTCTTTAGGCCCCCTTTCGTCCCCACACTTTCATGCCCCCTTTCACTCCCTCTTTTGCACCTCATTTTGCCCCCCTCTTTGAGCTCCCCCCTTTTGCCCCCACTTTTGCCCCTCCCATTCGCACCAACGTTTGACCCCACTTCGCACCCATTTTTGCCCCCTCTCTTTCGCCCACCTTTCATTCCTCCTTTCAACACCCCTTGCCCCTCCTTTTGCCCCCCTCTTTCGCCCCTCCTTTCGCCCCATCCCCCCTTTCACCACCCCTTTCGACCCCGCTTTCGCCTCCTCTCTTTCGCCTCCCTCTCTTTTGACCCCATTTTCGCCCCTTTTTAAACGCCCCTTTCACCCCCCATTTTTGCCACCCTCGTTCGCCCCTCTCTCTTTTGCCTGCAGTCTTTCGCTCCCCTCTCATTCGCCCCCTCTTTCACAGTCCAACTCGCCCCCACTCTCTCGCCCCCTCTCTCTCTCGCGCCCCCCCCCCTCTCGTCCCCCTCTCTCTCGGCCCCTTCTCTCTCTCGCCCTCACCCTCTCTCTCTCTGCTCATTCACTCTCCCTGCACATTTTCTGTCTCTCGCCCACTCTCGCACTGTCGCTCTCTGCCCACCATGTCGCCCCTCTGTCTATGTTTCGCTCTCTCTCTGTCTCTCTCTCTGTCTCTCTCGACCCATTCCCCCCTTGCTCACTCACTCTCTCTCTCTCAACTCAGTGTCGCCTCATCTCCTTCTCTCGCTCTCCCTTCTCTCTCTAATTCTTGCCCACTGTCTCTCTCTCTTGCCGCCATCCCCTCCCTCTCTTGCCCCTTCTCTCGATTCCATCCCTCTCTCCACTCTGTTTTGCTCAACTCCTCTTTCTCTCGCGCAGCCTTTCTCTCTCTCGATCTCTCTCTCTCACCCTCTCCCCCTCTCTCTCACCCTCTCTCTCACTCTCTCTCAATCTCTCTCTCTCACATCCTCTCTCTCACCCTCTCTCTTTGTCTCTCTCTCTACTGCTCGCCCTCTGTCTGTCCTTCTCTTTCTCTCTCCTTGTATGTCTCTCTCTCGCTATCTCCATCTCTTACCCCCTCTCTCTCCCCACTCTTTCGCTCCCTCGCTCTCATCCGCTCTCTTCCGCTGCCCACCTCGTCCCCTCTCTCTCTATCTCTCGACAACCCTCTCGCACCCTTCTCTCCTTCTCACCCTTCCTCTCTTTCCTCTCTTTTACCATCTCTCTCTCACGCCCTCTCTCTCTCCATTTCTCTCTCTCTTTCACACACGCACGCCCACCTCTGAACGTATCTCTATTTCTCTACCTTGCTCTCACCGACTCTCTTCTGCCCCTTGTTCTCGCTTTCTCGCTTCTTTTCTCCCTCCCGCCCTCTCGCTCTGTCTCTGTCTCTCCCTCTCTCTTTCTGTCTTGCCCTCTCTTGCCCCTGCGCTCTCGCTGTGTCCCTCTGTCTCTCCTGCCCCCTCTCTGTCAAAGCCCCTCTCAGGGAGCCCTCTCACCTTATTGCCCTTCCTCTCTCTCGTCTCTCTCGACCTTGCCTCTCTCTCCGCCCATTGCTCTCTCTCTTGTCCTCTTTCTCTTTCTTGCCCTCGTGCACTTTCTTGCATTCGCGCTCTCTCTCTTTCCACTTCTCTCTCTCTCTCACCCCCTTTCGCTCTCCCTCGCCCCCTCTCTTTCGACCCCTCTCTCTCACCTCGTCTATCTCTCCTTTGCCTCTGTCTCTCTCTCAAACCCTATTTCTCTCTCTCTTGCTCCCTTTCCCTCTCCCTCTCGTCCGTCCTCAATCTCTCTTGCCCATCTCTCTTTCTTGCTCTCTTAACGCCTCCCTCTCTTGATTGATCTTTCTCTCAACCCCCTCTCTCCTTGGCCTTCCTTCTATCTCTCTTGCACTCCTCTCTCTCACTTCCTCTCTCCCACCTCTATGTCTCTCTCGTCCCGTCTTTCTCTCTCTCACTCACCTCATCACCCTCTCACCCACTCTAACTCTCTCTGGCCCACTTTCTCTTGCCCTCACACTCTCTTTCACTTGCCCTCTCACTCACTTCTCCTCCTCTTCCTTGCCCCTCTCTCTCTAGACCCCTCTCTCTCTCTTGACCCTCTCTATCTTGCCGCATCTATCTCTCTCGACATCCTGCTTTTTTGCCCCTCCCTCTATCTCTCACCCCTGCCTCTATGTCTCTCGCCCCCTCATTCTCTCATCCGTTCGTTTTTTCTCTCTCTTCCCCCTCTTCTCTTCTCTCTCTTTCTCTCGCCTCCCCAACTCTCTCGTCCACTTTCTCTCTCCTTGTCCCTCTGTCTCTAAGAATTGCCCCCTTCTCTCTTGCCCCCTCCCTCGCACCACTCTGTCTGTCTCTCTCTCTCACCTTTGTCTCTCATTATCTCCTCCCCTGTCTCTTTCTCCATCCCTCCATCACCCTATCTCTCTCTTGCTCCCGCTATCTCTCCCTGCTCCTTCACTCTCTCACTCTCGATCCCCCTCCCTCGGTGTCTCTGTCTCCCTACCTCCCTTCGTTTCTCTCTGACCGAATCTCTCTCCCTCCTGACGCTCCTTTCCACTCTCTCTGACACACTCTGTCTCCCTGAACTCCCCCCTCCCTCTACCCTAGAGACTGGGGGTGGTGGTGAGGCTTCGTGTCGGGGGTGGGGGTGAGATGATAGAGAGTTATGGGAAGTGGGAGGAGGGGAAATTGGGGTAGAGACAGAATTGCGGGAGGGAGACAGAGACGGCAGGAGAGAGAAGGGAGAGGAAGGGAGAAAGAATAGTGGAGGCAGGTGGAAAAACAGTGTTGGCGGCGGGGGATGTCTGAGAGGGGACGAGAGACAGAGTGAAAGGAAAAGGCGGTCAGAAAGAGACAGTGTGCAGAAAGAGAAAGTGGGGAGAGACTTAATGAGAAAGAGTAGGGAAGAGGAAATGGGGGGCATGTTGGAGTGGGGGGACAGAGGGAGTTAATCCCAGCCCCTGAGCTCAGGGCGCAGTGCCCTCCCCTTCCCTGAGGACCAGGACTTGGGGCAGAGTCTGTCTCTCTCCAGCTCAGCTTCTCCAACACAAAGACACACAACAACATCGGTCACTCTGCTGCTCGGCATGCTTTAATGAACATTTTTATTGTTTACAAATGGAAGTGATGGATACAGTCAGTGGGATGTTGCCTTTTCTCACTGGCCCATGAGTTGTGAGAAACATTGAAATGTGTCCCTCTAACACCAACCCCCAACCCCCGTGGGATAAGAATGGTAAAACCAGGGCTACCCTCAGTCTGTTACCACAGTGACAGACTGCTCCATCGCTGAAACATTGAACTGAAATGAGAAAATCCCGGATGGATTGATTAACGAGGAAATTTGATTGATGGATGGATTTGGGTGAAGGGAATATTTCAGCACATTTTTCAGCTGCTGCCTGAACTTAGTCTGGGTCACGGCATAAATTGCGGTGTTTGTGCAGCAACTGAGGAGCTGCAGCATGAAGCCCAATTCCTGCACAAATTCATCGAGATACACAGACCGATACCAAAAATTATACATCCGTCTCCAGATAGAATACAGCATTAACATTGACCATAACAGGATGAAATTGGCCGAGACCACAAACAGTAAAATTATGGATTTTTTTCGGTTTCTCATTTCTGTGTCAGACTGAGCGTCCCCACTGATGTGAGCACGAAGTCTCCTGCGGGCTCTGTTGGTCACTAAAATGTGTCTGACGGTGAGAACATTGAGCAGCAGAACCAGGAGAAATGGGACACACGGGGTTAGAATGTGGTGGAGGAACTCGATTGTGACCCAGACACTGGAGACTAGAACACCGTCTGCTGCATCACAAAACCAGGGGATGTTCATCAGCTTATACCGAGCCGTGAACATAAAATAACAGGAAATGTTCTTTAAACAGCTCAGCACAGTCACTGCTCCCAGAACCACAGCCGCCGTTTTCTCACTGCAATATTTATTTTTCAGCTTCTGGCAACAAATGGCCACAAACCGATCAAAGGTGAAAGTGACGGTGAACCAGACAGAGCTGTCAGTGGCTGCAAAAAGCAGGACGGCATGGATATTACACACGGGGACGGAGACCCTCAGGAAATAAAACTGTTCCCGATAAACAATGGGAATGTGTCTCATTATCAGGTCGAAGATAATGACCAGGAGATCCGCCGCTGCCATGGCCCCCAGGTAACGTCTGACACATGGAGACAATCAACAATCTTGATAAAGCAGGACGTAGATGGTCACTACGTTAACTGTGAGGATGAAAAACAAACCCATTATCCATAAGCCTGGAGGCAAAGGGACCCGTTTGATTGGGGAACCAGTGAGATTTTCAAATGTGTCCCTGTATTCAGGGATTTATTAAAATAATTGGAGCTGGAATAACAAATGGGAAGGTCGGAATTACTGACAAAAATGTGACATAAACCACAATAAATTCTCCCTCTCTAAACACACAGAGACACATCCATAAGGACAGATGGTTTCTGGCACATTCCCACACAATCGATCACTCGAGAGCAGACACAGGTCACTCCTTCCCAGTTTCTAATACGGAGGGTGGAAACGTTGCTGTCCTGAAGGATTCTCTCCCAGTTTGCTGAAGACAGACGGAGTTTGGGAATTCCAGTATTTTGGTCTAAATTCTGGTCGATCCTGTGCTGTGAAGAAATGTAAACGCAGGGAAAACGTATTCACCCCTTTAACTGCCTGAGGGGCTTTTGGAACAGTGTCTCCTTCTCCCTGGAACGGGATCTCTTCTCTCGGGATCTTATCGTTTGTTCAATTCACTGACGTCCAGCCGTTGACAAACAATATCAGGGACAGAACGTTCCGGGGAATGTCAGTTATAGAATGTTGGGGACAAAACTTTCTGGGGAACTCCTTGACCTGTCCATCACCTTTCCCACCTATCCATCCCACCAACATGATGTACTGTGCACAGGCTATATATCGGTCCAGCAATGGGAGCTGCACAGACCACACCATTGCATTATCTATAATCCTCAACCAGATAGTCTGACCATCACCGCGACCTGTGCAGTGATCACCCGTGAATTAATCTGTAAACCAGGAGCAGTTACCCTCCCAGCATGTAGGACTGTGTACACCACCCCAGTGCATTGCTCAGTTGCACTGTGTTAGATCCCTGCCCAGTGTGTGGAAACTTGCAGCCCATACTGGAAGTGACAGTATGTGCAGCTCCCAACCATTTACAGCTCCATATCTCCATTCTACCATGACAAGGGGGTGCTGTGGGTGTGAACATCACTGCCAGAGCGATATGGCGGGGGGGTCAGTTTAAATATCACCACATTGGAGTGCTTTAGGGTATAGACAGAGAGGGGGAGACTGAGAGACAGTGTCATGGAAGGTTGTGTTACCAGGTTTCAGAATGCTGAAATGTCGACACTTTGATCGCATCCTGTAACATGACCCTGTCTTCGCAGGACAGATGGGAAAAATGGATATTGGTGTGAGGTCAGATGAACATTTATTCTGCATCTTTGTAATTGAAATTGGTTTCAACAGAGTCTATGACACATTGGGCAGATTCTAACAATAATATATCTTTGTTTGATTTCCTTGACTGCGACAGAGGGATTGTCTGTCCGAGGCTGAGCTAGTTTCCTGGTGCTGTCTTACCGGACTCACCTCATTAACTACCCAGCCCACCCCATGGTGTCCCTCTCATTCAATGCCAGCCCGATTCTCCCACCCATCATCATCGCGTGGATGTACTCACCATCGCGTGGATGCTCCTGGATATTCCGTGCTCCCTGGCACTGGTGCCATCTGTAAAAGGCCACTGGGTACACGGTTGAGCTTTCTCAGTTCGGAGCTGCCCTGCACAGTTTACCCCGAGCATGGCAGATAAGGGACAATTACACAACTGTTTGTCGACAGGGGCACGGAGGTCCTGGTGGATGGGCTAGTACAGAGGGGGACCATTCTCTTTCCAGAGAAGGCCACACTACCAGACCCTCCGAGCATGTTCTGAGCTCACCACCCAGCTCAGTGCAGTATCTGCGGTCTGAAGAAATGTCCAGCAATACAGGACAAGCATCAATAACCTTCCCTGCTCTGTCAGGATAAGGGTCACCGTACTCCCTCTGCTCCCTCACACTCACTGTATATCTGTTTGAGCACCAATCCATAAACCAGGCTCCTGCTCAGCACCCTCACTACTGCATGCAGCAATTTCCCACCTTCCCTCCATTTTACCCTCCCAATCCCCCACACACTAACAACACTGCATGGATACAACACTGTGGACTGACTCCCTCCAATCACGTTCCCCACGTACACCAGTACTAATAGCAGGGCCACCAGCTCCCTCCCTCGCTCCCTCCCGCCCTTACTCCCATTCCAGGAGAAACAGCCTGGAATTGGACAGAAAGTGCCAAGCCGGGTGGTGGAGTGCCCGATATCCATTCCCTCATCCCCTCCCCGCCCCCCGCCATGTGGGGAGGACCCTGGTACGAGGCAGAGAGGATCGGGCCGACTCGTGTGGAGATTCTGAAACATCCACGTCCCCACCGACCGAGTAAGGAGCAATGTTCAGTGAAGGGCAATTCTCACTTTAAAACCACTGGCAGCTCCGTTTCCCCCCGGCACAACTTAGAAGCCGTGGCCCTGATGCCATCTCCCTTTTGTGTCGAGCTGGTAAGAATGGAATCTCCACGGTCTCGGTGGGCAGGAGGGTGGGCTCACAACACATCGTCACCACTACCTCCACGAAGTGAGCACAGAGGCTCCCTCCTCCACCTCCTTCTGTAAACAGCTCAGATACTGAAACTAATCTGTGAAAGTAACTGCCCTCCCGACTTGTCCTGACATCTTCAACAATCTCTACTCATATATACCCAGGACCCTCTGCTCCTGCAGCCCCTTTATAATGTTACAGCCTGTTTTATATTGTCTTTCAATGTCCTTCTGGCCAAAGTGCATCACGTCACACTGCTCTGCATTGGTCCCCAGCTGTCATACACCTGAACAGGACAGCAACGTGTGATTGTCCTTTTCGAGTTCCACACTGTCCTCCATCGACTTTACAATTCTTCTAGGTTTGGTGCCATCCACAAACATTGAGGTTTTTATAGCGTCACAGTTCCCATGCAACAACTGAAATCCTGCCCCACTCACGAGTGTGAGCAAGTGAAATACTGATATATTCCCACGGACAGAGTCGAATAATGACTTGCTGTCAATGGAGCAAAAAAAATCCTGATACAAACCAGACGGAGTGAATGAAACGTTGACAAACCAGAGAGCAAGGAAAATCCGGATTGGCTCCAAGTATCTGTATTGACATCAGGGTTTAATGCAATGTAGTTGAAAGTGTGTATGTACCTTTAAGAGAGAGGGAAAGCTGTTCTGAACTGAGAGCTTCCAACCACCTGTGATATGAGAGGATGGCAGACCCAGAGTGTCAAGGTCAACTGAAAATATGTCACATTTGGCTGTGAAATAGATCCCTGAGATGGTTGCTCCTTGGACAACAATTGGAATTTTACCAATCAGTTTAAATTATGAAACAGATTACTTAAACCAAATCAAGTTTGAATTTATTGGTTTTCGAAAATTGAACCAATGAGATGATCCGACATTCTGGATATTAAAAATACAGGCATTTAGAAAATTGCAGACAGAGTAAATGCCATCAACACAGATCCAAGAGATTAGGAAACACTCTCTATCAAAGGTACCTTTTCATGTGGAACATAATCGCAGTAAAAAGAAAGAAGATGTCCCAAGGAGATGTATGGCCACAAGAAGACATAGTAAAACAGCTGCTGTGCGATTTTGAAATTAAATTAGTGCAATTTTAATAAGTGTCTGATTGAAACAGTATATCGTTATAGAGTTGGAATGGTGTAATAAGCAGTTAAGAGAAAGGGGGTCTCAGAGTTCAGAATGCTTGATGTAAAATATTCACTTTCAGGGTCAAAAAAATTAATTGATGTTATTATGTAAACAGTGGAATTTGGGAGTTCTTTGTCACTCATATTTTAACAGTTCAAGGGGAGATTTGAGCATTTCTTTATGTTTAGTTTAAGTTCCCAAATGAGCTTCACGCTGCGCCCTAACCATCCCCGTGTGTGTCTCTGTGTGTCTCTGTGTGGGGCAGGTCTGGCAGTCTCTGTGGTGCTTAAAGTGTTGCAATGCCACCCTCCATTGGCCTCTGCACGCCACTGCACAGGCGTTGGTAGAGGGTGAAAACCAACAGGGATTCATTCAGAGAGGGGGAGGGAGAGGGCAGCTGGTCTTATCCAAACTGATGTCTTATCCATGTACTGATCTAAATGTCCTTTAAACGTTGTAACTGTCCCTGCTTTCACCACTTCCTCTGGAAGTTCATTCCACTCATAATCCAGCTTCTACCTAAAATAATTACCTCTCATGACTTTTGTAAATCTTTTTCCTCGCACCTTAAAATATCCCTCAGTTTTGAATCCCCAACTCTAGGGAAAAGACATCAGCTCTTCAGCTTTTCTGTACTCCTCATGATTTTATAAACCTCTGTAAAGTTACTCCTTAATCTCATCCTCTCCAGTGAAAAGAGCCCCAGTCTATCGAGCCTCTCCTTATAGCTCACTCTCTCCATTCCCAGCAACATCCAGGTTAATGTCTGCTCAATCCTCTACAGTTTAATAATATCAAGTTCAGTAATATCAAAGTGAATAGTCAAGATGTTTTCTAAGGGCAAGGGAGACCAATACTAGACGGTACAGGTTTAAGGTGAGAGAGGAAACATTTAAAAGTGACCTGAGGGGCAGCCTTTGCACCCAGAGGGTGGTGTGCCTATAGCATGAGCGGGCAGGATGACCAGACTGGACACAGTATTCCAGAAGAAGCCTCACCAATATCCTGTACAACCTCAACATGACGTCCCAATTCCGATATTCAAAAGTCTGACCAAAGAAGGCAGGTGTGTTAAACACCTTCGTAACCACACTATCTGTATGAGATGCAAATTTTAAAGAATTATACCTGACGGCCTAGGTCTCTGTTCTCCAACACTGCCAAAGGCCCTGCTTTTAATTGTATATGTCCTGCTCTTGTTTGGTTTACCAAATCCAATACCTGGCATTAATGCAAACTGAACTCCATCTGCCACCCCTCAGCCCAGTGTGTGATATTATCACCTCCTCGCTCTCCCCCTTTAAAATATCCTCCCCATCTCCAGGATGCCTGCACACTCCGGCCTTGAGTTTCTGAAAGACCCTGAGCTTGGTTTGCCTTGTGTAGTTAGGGGAGGCGGGACACATTGCAGATACAGTCAGTGAGGAGGAGACTCTGGACAGTAATCAGCGGCCTGGAATCATTTCATAGTTTTAGGAAGAGGACAGTCACACGTGAGATTTGGGTAATGCCGATCGGTGTTTTGGGGGCCTAAAATTATGCTTTTTCTTTGTCTGGGTTTTCAGTGATAAAAATCTATTCGAGACCCTTCATTGGGCTGAGTGTTTCTGCAGGATTGCTTTCCCTAATATTTCAGACTACAGATAATAGCGATTAAAGATGTTCATATTTAATTTCGATGGCGCAGCACGTACACTCAGCATCCTACAGTTGAGACAAATATCTTGCATTTGTTTCACAGAACTGAGCCAGAACTCTGGTTTCATTCCAATTCCTGAAATTGTGTGGTCGCGTTCGTAGCTCTGGACTAGTAGTACTGGATGCAAGTCCTGCCTGTTGCAGAGGTATGTCACAGGGTGTCAGAACAGGCTGATGAGTAAACACAGAGGAGAATAATGTTGCAGCTTTATGGGTATTGCCGAGTGGTGTTAGTGTCCCTACTTCCAGGCACAAAGGTCTGGGTGTAAATCCCATAGAAGTGTTTCATAATACATCTGAACAAAATGATTAAGCTGGTTTTAGAATTGTGATTTGATGGAGAAGGAAGAGGTTTCAGTATTGAATTTCAGAATTTAGGCCCCGAGTAACTGAAAGTACAGCCATTCATGTTGATTGGAATCACATTTTGTAGCAGTAGAGGTTTATAAAATCAGAATTTTCGTGGATAGGGTGAGTAGTCAGGGTTTTTCCCCAGGATAGGGCGTCCAAAACTAGAGGGCATTGGATAAAAGAGAGAGGGGAAAGGTTTTGAAGAAGCCTAAGAGGCACATTTTCACGCAGAGGGTGGTGTGCGTATGGAATGAGCTGTCAGAGGAAGTGATGGAGGCTGGTACAACTGAGCATGTAAAAGGCATCTGAGTAAAGATGCTGAGCTTTTCCAGCAATTTCTGTATTTGTGAAAAAAATGCATTCATTTTAACATAGGTATTCTGAATACATTAAATATTTTCTTTTTTAATGATGTATGGACATATAAACATATCTTCAAATCGACCAAGAGCATTTTCTGCTATGGGTATGGCTCTGTGCATGACAGCAACAATGATGCACCTACATGGAACAAGGAATGTGATGGAGACATAGCTTGGACAATGTACAATGAGATCTCACATGGTGCACTTTGGAAAAGGATGACGTTACTGTGTGATGCAACTCAGAGAGGAAGAACATGTAATCTGCCTGAGAAGGAATGGCCTATTACACTATCTCTCTCCCTCATTACTCCCACGGGACACCCGCACCAACCAACCCAACCGCCCCGTGGTGGAACACTTTAACTCCCCCTCCCACTCCACCAAGGAAAAGCAGGTCCTTGGCCTCCTCCATCGCCAGACTATGGAAACACGACGCCTGGAGGAAGAGCGGCTCATCTTCCGCCTAGGAACCCTCCAACCACAAGGGATGAATGCAGATTTCTCTAGCTTCCTCATTTTCCCTCCCCCCACCTTATCTCAGTCCCAACCCTCGGACTAAGGAACGTCTTCTTGACCTGCAATCTTCTTCCTGACCACACCGCCCCCCACACCGCCTATCACCCTCACCTTAACCTCCTTCCACCTATCACATTCCCAACTCCCCTCCCGCAAGTCCCTCCTCCCTATCTGTTATCTTAGCCTGCTTGGTACATCTTCCTCATTCCTAAAGATGCGCTTATGCCCGAAACATCGATTCTCCTGCTCCTTGGATGCTGCCTGACCTGCTGCGCTTTTCCAGCAACATATGTTTCAGCTCTGACCTCCAGCATCTGCAGTCCTCACTTTCTCCTTTGCACTGGAAGGTTCCATCATGTGGAATGCTGGCGGAATTGGCCAAGTGGATGCACAGTTGGCTTGGTGGTAGGAAGCAAAGGGTTTAGTGGAAGGATGCTTATCAGATCGGAGGCTGGGTCCATTGCTGTTTGTTATCCATGTTTGGGTTGAGAATGTCCAAGTCATAATTAGTAAGCTTGTAGATGACACTAAAATAAGTGGTATTGTGATCAGTGAGGACGTTTATCAGAAATTGCAGCAGGACCTTTATCAGGTGGGGATGTAGGTTGCGAAATGGCAAATGGAGTTTAATATAAACGTGTGAGGTCTTGCATTTTGGAAACTCAAATCAAGGTAGGAGGTTCACAGTGTATGGGAGGGCCTGAAGGGGTGTAGTGGGCAGAAAGACCTTAGCGTTCAGGTGCATAGTTCTTTGAGTGTGGAGTCATAGGTAGCAGTGAAGAAGGCATTTGGTGCACTGGCCTTCATCAGGCAGGATATTGAGTGTAGAAGTTGGGAAGATATGTTACAGTTACACAGGACTTTGGTAAGGCCTGATTTGGAGTATTGTGTTCAGTATTTGTCACCTAGTTATGGGGAGGATGTTGTGAAATTAGAAAGAGTGCAGAACAAATTGACAAGGACGTTTCCAGAACCCAACGGTCTGAGTTATAGGGAGAGGTTGAACAAGCTAAAACCTTTTCTTTAGAGTGTAGGAGACTGAGGGGGTTCCTTATAGAGCTGCATAAGGTCACGAAGGCTATTGATAGGGTTAATGCTATGAGTCTTTTTTTCCAAGATTTAGAGAATTGAGGATTAGAGGGGATCAGTTTAAGGTTAGAGGGGAAGGAATATAAGTGAACCTGAGGGGTCACGTCTTTGCACAGAGGGCTGGTACGTGGATGAGCTGCCAGCAGATGTGGTTGAAGGGGGTACATTAACAACAGTTCAAAAGCATTCGGATAAATATGTGGATACCAAAGGACTTGTAGGATATGGGCCAACTGCAGGGAAATTGGGTTAACGTGGGTGGACATTTACAAGGTTAATTAAAACCAAACAAAAGAAAAGCTTGCTTCACAGCATAATTTGTTAAAATATGAGTGACACAGATCTCCTACACTCCACTATTTAAAAAAAATAACAAATTAGTTTCTTAACTTTAATAGTGAACACTAAACAACAACTATTCACAAATACAAGCTCATCTTTTCTTAACTATTGACTATCTCACTCCAACTCTGTAAATAATATGTTGTTCCAACAACCCACATATTAAACATTACAATCTCAAGACCACACAGTCTCCATCTTCCCCGCTGTGTTCACTTTTCCAGCTGCTGATCTCCCTGGGTCATGTTTTTATTCTACTGCATGTAGGTTTGACATGCACATGTATCTTTGATAGAGAGTGTTTGAGATGGCCAGTTAGCACTCCTGCTGTTCAGCAGTTACTCTGTTGTTGGATAGCAGTGGCTCTCCCTCTAGTGTTCAAAATGCTGGATTTATATACTCCCCATGATACAGTATTTCTCATAAATTGACTGCTTTCCAAGTGTGCAAACAATAATATTCAAATCCCGTTGGCTTCTGGTTTCCTGAGCATTATTTAAACTTTTTGGTTGCATCTGGTTGCAAAATCCAGGTATCCATTTCACAGCTAATGGTGACATATGAAACAGCCTGACCTTTAGCTGGCATCTGCGGCTGTACTTTCTATTCAGCAAAACTCGTCCTGTCTTAAAGTGACCAGACATGCTTTAGGCTTCATAACACATCCCCCTTTCAGAAAAGGAAATGAACCATCAGAATGAAAAGATGTCATCATGCCTTTTCCTCTAATTCTTAATCCTATTATTATGAAATACAAAAGTATTAATCTCGGTTATACCATTCATATTAATTCTGCACACATATATAACACTGGAATAAGTCAAATCTTATCGAAACGTTTTCCTTTAAATCCGCGATTAAATATCTGCTATCACATTTTAAGACCCACAGCACGTACATTTTGTAAGTTTAACGTCCGTAACATATTCCTCAATGAAATAGTCTCATATTCTGGTCTTTAAATATTCCAAAAAATTCCAGAGATTTGTCGTTGTCTACAACCATCTCCGACAATTTGTTTTTCATGTAAACATTAAATTACAGTTAGGTCAGTACTAAACTTAATCATTCCTTTTCAATAATGAAGATTTTGTATTTTTTCTGGTGTCCATTGAGTTTCTTCGACAAGTAGCCAATTGGCCATTCAATTCCATCATCATGTTTCTGTATCAATACATCTCCAACCCCTATATCCATAGCATCTAACACAATTTTTAAAGGGTTTCAAAATATTCGGTGTATCTAAAACTGATGCGGTGATTAATCCTGCTTTAAAATTCTTAAATGCCTCCTGGCATTGTTCTGTCCACCACAATTCTGTGTTCTTCTTTAATAAATCCATCAGTGGTGCCAATACGCTGCTGAAGTTTGCAATGAACTTCCGATAGAATCCACTCAGTTCCAAAAATCGAAGCACCTCTTTCTTTGAGCATGGTCGTGGAAATTCGTCAAAGCCCTTCGTCTTTGTGTTCCATGGGATCAACCTTCCATGTCCAATGTAATGACCCAAGAACGTCACCTCTGCCTTCACTAATTATTTTTTCTTTAAATTTATTACCAAGATTGCTTCTTGTAATTGTTCAACATGCTCTGCCAACTGTAACATGTGAGCTTTTAATCACTTGCTAATGATCACTACATCATACAGATAAACTGCACAATTTGTACATCTGTCCACAACTCTGTTTCTGAGTCTTCAATGTGTCTGGAGCATTATTCATTCACGTGACATACTTGACAACATTTTTGTTACATCCGGTATCTTTACCAGATTGTTTAACTGACTCAACATTTTGTTTTAATTTGAAAGGGGCCACTAATCCTGGCTTTGAAGGGATTTCCTACCATTGGTGGCAATACTAATACGTCATCCCCACGGAAATCATCAAAGTTTCAGAGTTATATCTGCCACTAGCTTCACTCTATGCTGTGCCTTCTTCCGGTGCTGCTTAGCTAACTCACCTACTCCATCTAATCTCTCCCTCACCTCACGTACATAATCCAACTGTGAGATCTCCGACTTCCGTTGTCAGTTTATATTTAACTAACTTCAAAGGTTCTCTCACTTAATGTAAGAATATAAACTCAAAGGAAGTAAACTGATTAGATTTATATGGGACATCTCTAATGGCAAACAATTTAATGGGACACCTTTATCCCAATCATTTGGCCAATCCTGACAGTACGCTGTTAACACGGTCTTCAGTGTCTGATGCTAACTGTCCAAGGCTCTTTGGGATTCAGGATGGGCTGCACCTGATTTGCAGTGTTGTATATCTAACCTATCCATGACTTCCTAAAACAGCTGAGCAGTAAAGTGGCCAACACCTCTACCTCCTTTTTGCTTTAATACTCCGTAATGGAATTGCCTCTGGACATCTGATAGATACATTATGGTTAGCAAATATTGGTTTTACTTTTATTTTAGAAAGCGGAACTCCACAATTGATCATAACCCACGTGAAAGGTTCTTCGAATGCAAGGATTGCCAACAAAGGTGCTGGTTTTATTACTGCCTGTGACTTACCTACCATTTGGCATGTAACAAAAATTAACCACGTCCTTTTGCATTCCAGGCCACTTGAAATGCTTCTGTACCTTAGCCTGAGTCTTCCATACACCTAGGTGGCCGCCTGCAGTTAGTTTATGTGCTACCCGTAACACTGTATGCTAGCGGTAACACAATCTGGTGCACTTCGGCCCATTTCCCTTCTGCACTAACCTGTCGTGGTCTTCATTTTAATTTTATGATTCTATCTTTAAATTAATAACGTTCGATAATATATTCTGATTTCTTTTCATTGTGTTTCCATGTGTGTGTGTGTATGTATGTGTGTGTGTGTATATATATATATATATATATACATATATATATATGTTGTAAGACCATTAGCCTCTGCCTGACCCTCTGACTGTTCAGGTTTTTCCTGCACCGTGATATCAAACAGGGTGTCAGTTAACTGCACATCAACTCCTTTGGCTTTTTCTTTCGTTTTTTCTTCCTGCTGTAACTTATGCCAGTGGGATCTTGTTACTACACAATCTGCAAAGTTTCCTGCGTGTTTTTCTTTAACTCCCTAGTTCCCTAGTCTTCCTTTAACTTCTCCAACACAAGGGGTGTTTCTCCCACCTTGAATCCTGCTAAATTGTTCCCAAGAACAAACTGTAATCCTGGAATTAACACTCACTCTCACTGTTACTTCCCCAAACTTGATTTGGCTCTCCAAACTGACGTTACACAAGGGAATGCTTAATTTCTGTCCCCATTCCACAAATTATCACGTTCTTGAGTAACATGTCAGAAAGAGTGAAAATGCTTCCATCTCTTACTGTTAGAGACCGAGAGAAAGTGAGGACTGCAGATTCTGGAGATCAGAGTTGGAAAGTGTGTGGCTGGAAAAGCACAGTAGGACAGGCAGCATCCGAGGGGCAGGAGAATCGACATTTCATGAAAAAGGCATTCATCAGGAAAGTGGGTAAGGGAGGGTGAAGTGATCTGAGAAATAAATAGGAGGATGGGGTGGAGCTGGGTGGGAGGTAGCTTGGAAGGCGATAGGTAGATGCAGGTGGGGTGTGATGGTGATAGGTCGGAGAGGAGAGTGAAGTGGATCGGTGGTAGGACAGCTGGAACCCTCATTAAAATCGACTTCACCAATTTCCAAATCTCTCCTTCCCCAGCCTCATCCCAGATCCAGCCGTTGAATTTAGTGCCGCCCTCTTGCACAGTCTTAATTATCCATCTTCCTTCCCACCTATCCAATCCACCCTCCCTTCCGACATATCACTATGACTCCCACTTACATCTTCCAACGCCCTCCAAGTAACCCTCCCACCAGCCCAGCTCCTACTCTCCGATTTATCATTCAGCCCCCTTGCCCCCCACTACATTCCTGACGATGGGTTTTTGCCTGATATGTCGATTTTACTGCTCTTCGGATGCTGCCTGATCTGATGAGCTTTTCCAGTGCCCCACTTCTCAACGTTTGGAGACTGAGCAGATCCCGTATCTCACAAAATCATAACTTCTTGTCCTTCTCCCCCTGTTCTTTCTGAGTAAACTTTATCCACAGAGGCGAATTCTGTCAGAGATCAGGCACTGCGTCCATACTCAGCCCCTGCCTGGGCTGGGCACTCTCCTGCCGCTCCTCAGCTCCACTTGGGGTCTCCTTTACCAGTTTCACTAATGTCACTGGCTTATACACATCTTTTGCCAAAGTGTCTTCCTTCAACGCCCAGCACAGTGTGTCCCAGCTTACAACCGTGAAAGCATCGTTTCCCAGTGCCCTTCTTAAACCAGCGGCATTGTAATTTTCTGTGTTCCACTCCCTTATAGTGAGAACACCTGAGGTCTATCATCACCTTTCAACTCCCTTGGGCTTATTTTTTCACCTGTGGTAAACTATTGCCAGTGTGCTCTATTCTTCGCTTTGTAGTGCAGGATCGCCCCTTTCCCCAATTTTTATCCCTCATAGGATGAAAATCCTCCCAGAAGCTAAATTTCATCTCATGCACCAATGCGTATTTACCTGCCATTTCTGACGCGCTTCTCACTTGTTGAAATTTCTGTTCATTCACATCAATTCTTACCATCTCTGGAAGTGAGTCTTTAAACTCCTCCAGCTGAATAATCTCCCTTCGAGCCTCACAGGTCTTAGCCAATTTTAAGGTCAGCACCCATCTATCAAAATGTCTGTGTTCAATTCTTTCAAATGCAACATAAGTCTGACTTGGTTCCGTCTCTATATTTCCTAAACTTTGTCTATATTCTTCCAGTACCAATGCATAAACACTCAAAGTAGCCAGTTTGACATCTGCATATTTGCTTGATCCCTCATCTGACAGCGCTGCACATACCTCACTAGCTGTGCCGACTAGCTTAGTCTGAACTAGCATTACCCACAAGTTCACTGGACACGTCATCTGCCTAGCCATTTTTTCAAATGAAATAAAAACAGTTTCACATTTTTCATACCGAAATATGGCAACGTATTAACATAGCTGTATACGTCCCTACGTTCTCCCTTCATCTCCATCCTGTTAATTTAACTTTCTTTTCTAATTCCCAACTTCTGAATTACAAATTCTCTCTCTCTTTTTCCTATCTTTTCCTTTCTCTTTCTTCTCTCTCTGTTTCCGTACCTTTTTTCATCTTCTAACTCCAGTTGCCACGTTTGCACTTTAAGTTTTTTCTAACTCTACTGCAGTTACCTGTTTCTCTGACACATCCAAGTTCTTGACCAACGCCATCACAATTTCAACTTTTCTTTTGTCCCTGGTTAAACCCATTTCCAACCAATTTGCGAATTCTAAAAATAAGTCCTTCTGCATTTTTAATCTTCCTTGGCAAATTTGGGGACCTCTTTAGTAAAATTAAAAGCCATTTCTCTCACTTGTAATTTAACCAACCACAAATAAACAAAATTAAATGAATTTTCCCACTGGTCACTAATTGTCACATGTTTGAATCTGCTGGGACCTTTTGTACCCGAAATCTGTTCAAATCCCATACGGCAAGGCCCCAAACTGTTACGACATCAATGTCGAGCCCCTCTGTTACTTAAAACCACACACCCAGAAAATCTCACCTCCCATCATAGTCTGTTAAAATGAGTGACGGAGAACTTCCAAATCCCACTAATAAACGAAAAATATCTATTTATATGTAAGCAAGTTAGCCCGCCGAGCTTGAAGGTTTGTTTTCAGACTTTTCGTCACTATGACGAGGTGCCATCATTAGTGAGAGTCTCTTCTGAAGCTCTATAGTTATAGATCTTGGTTTCTTAAGGTAGGTGCTTCTTTTTGTTACAAGAGAAGGTAGGTAGGATCTACATTACTGCGTTTATTGATGGACTTCTGGTTAGAATGCCATTCCTCTAAGACCTTCCTTGCGTGTCTTAGTATGTGTGTGTGGTCCCAATCAAAGTGGTGCCCTTCTTTGTCTGTACGTATGGAACATTGTGATCATGGGTCGTGTCTTTTGTGGCCAGTTGGTGTTCATGCATCCTCGTAACACGACAACAGGACCATTTCAATGGTGGAAAAATGATTTTTTATACACTGTTTAATCAATGTGTGTGTGCAGATAAGAAACATTTTTCATATGTGCACAACAGTTTAAATGAACAACGGAGACACAGTTATCGAAAAATGAAGCACATGATGTATAAAATTTATAAAACATTATTTGATGCTCATCTAATGTGATATGTTCCCCTTCTCTCAATGTTCCCCCTTTTTCTAGAATTCTAGACTCTAATCTTTCATTCTTATCGGGAAGTGTGTTATAAATTCTTGCCTCTGTTGTGCAACTTGTTTCAGTTAATCTCTTTTCTACCAGAACTTCAATACATTGGCCTGCTGGGCTGTTCCCAAAACTAGTGTCTGTCATATTATTGGAGATAAAAATTCTGGCATCAGACCCAGCATTTGAACACATTGCTCTGTTGTACATGTACTGTAAAAAGGACCACAGCACACAGGAGTTGCCAAAACATTGAGGGATGTACATCTACTTCTTTCAATAATCAAGTTTTCTCATTTTCACATTTCCTCATCTATATCCTCTCTCCCGTTCTCTCTTTGTATCTAGTTAAGAAATTTACCAATTATTGTTCGCGTCCCTTCTCTCAAAACTCCTTCTTTCGGTTTATACCTATTGCTCTCTTCTCGAATTAATATGATTATAAGTCATTAACAGAAGTACAAAGGCATGCGGCTGGAGCTGATCAGAGTTAATTGGAAGGGGAGTCGAGCAGGGCAGACCATGGAGCAGCAAAGGCAGGAATTTCTGTGGATATTTTGGCAGATATCAGAAATTCATCCCAAAGGAGATGAAACATACTCATGGGAGAACAAGACAGCCATGAGTGACAAGGCATCAAACCAACAGACGAAACATACAATCTAGTGAAGATGATTTGGAATTCAGAAAATTCATTGGTTCTGAAACTACATAAGGCTAGTATCACCGACACTGCAGAGCTGTTAATCATGGTCAGGGAGAGAAACAGATGGAAACACGTTCACTTTAAATACAGAAGATGGTATTACTCAAGGAAATAAAGATTTAGATGAATTAAACAATTGGATTAAAATCAGTTAATTGGTTTTGCAGAATGTGTCAGATTGGAAACTTGACCTGAGGAGAGACCCTCAGCAGAATGAGAGTATGAAAATCAGAAACCAGAGTAGGCTACTGAGTGCAGGGCTGATGGGTGAATGGGTCTCGATGTGAACTAAGGGACAGACAGCAGAATTGCATTGCAGATATTGCAGCTCAAAACTGCGTATTCATGTAATGCTATAGACCACAGCAGCAGGAGAAGCAGAACAGCATTCAGTTACAACCTATAACATGTTTGCCCAGGGATAATCTCCTCAGTCTATCATCACCATCAACACGATTTACGGCTCAGTAATGACTGTGGGTGAACATGTCAGGGTCAGAACCACATGAAACTAAACCTGGTGCTAACACATTAAAGCGACCGGACTTGACCAACAGATTTGATCGAAGCTGTGCAGTCCTGCTACATTCAGTCATAAATGGTGATGGACAATTAAACAAATGACTGGAGGACAGGATTCCATAAATATCCCATTACTACATAACAGAACTGCCCTGTACACCAGTGCAAAACACAAGGATGTAATATCTGCACCATTCTCAGCCACAAGTGTGGAGTTGATGATCCACATCACTCTCACCATGATACCCACAGAATCACAGATGCCAGTCTTCAACCAATTCGATTTTCTGCCCGTGACATGAAGAAATAGCTGAACACAGAAGGTACGACAAAGGAAATGGTCCCTGACCCCATTCCTGCAATAGGACTGAAGCCTTGTGCTGCGCAACAAGTCGTGTCCCTGGGGAAGCTATTTCATTCCATCTCCAACTCTGACATTTCCCTTGCAATGTGGAAAAGTACTCAGCTATGCCCATTTCTCTAAGAGAGGAGTAATTACAATTTGACCAATTACCACACCCTCAGTACCATCACGATAGTCAAATTGGTGGGTGTTCTTTCTGATGGAGCTGTCAGGCAGCACAGAAATAACCTGCTGATTGTGGTTTCCGATAGGTCCCCATGTGGAGATTGTGCTCTGGTGGAAATGCCACTGGATTACTAATCCAAACCGGGATAATGCTCTGGCAGCCGGTGGAAGTTAAAAACAATTCATAAAATATTAAGATGCAAAATCTGGTGTCAATAACAGTGACCTTGAAGTCAATGTCGATTGTAAACACTAATTTGCTTTTCCATTGTATTTTCAGGAAGTAAATCTCCCGTGCTTTCCTCGTCTGGCCTGAAGTGACTCCAGACACACAGACATGTGATAAACTCCTCAATGGTCTCTGAATCGGCCAAGCAAGACACTCTATTGTCTCAAACTACTTTCAGTTCTTAAAGGATAAACCTGAACAGAACACCCAGCACCAGTCTCGTTATCGGAAAAGGGAACAGGAAACACAGTCCTGCTGACCCTACAGAGACCTCCCTCCTAACATCCAAGAACTTGTGACAACATTTACAGACTGCATAGAAACATCGGGAAAGGAGTAGGCCATTCAACACACATTGACCCTTCCTCATTTTCGTTCATGGTCAAAAATCTCCACAATGTACTTATCCCACACAATGAATATATCCGTTAATGTGATTAACCTTGGGAAGCTATAAAATAGGAATTGTAGTAGTCCCTTTGGTCTGTTGAGTTTGCTACCCAATTCAATATAATGATGGCTGGAAATTTATTTCCACACCATACTCCTGCTCTCACCTCATCCCTTTACTGTCTCTAAGTCCTTATTTATATTCAGTGTCTTGGCTTCCAGGTTCGAGTGCATTCCCCAGGTTCACCAGCCTCTGAGTGCAGATATTCTTTCTTATCTCATGCAGAATGGCCTGTCTGTAGCTAATACTGTGGCCCCTTGTTTTATACACCACAGCCTGGGGAATTATCATCCTGCTTCCAATCTGTCTCACCCTGACAGAGTTTTATATATCTCACTGCGATCTCCACTCATTTTCCTAAACTCCATGGAATACAGGCCCGGTCGCCCAAACTCGGCTCCCACAACAAGCCTGTAATTCCAGAGATCAAAAAAGAGAAAATGCTGGAAAATCTCAGCAAGTCTGGCAGCATCTGTAAGGAGAGAAAAGAGCTGACGTTTCGAGTCTAACGGACCCTTTGTCAGAGGCTTTGACAAATGGTCAGTTGGACTCGATACGTCAGCTTTTTTCTCTCCCTACAGATGCTGCCAGACATGCTGAGACTTACCACATTTTCACTGTTTTGCTTTCAGATTCCAGCATCCGCAGTAATTTGCTTTTCATCCCAGAGATCAGTCTGGTCATCCTTCACTGTTCCCCTCAATTTCAGGTTTGCTCTTTATTAGGTACGGAGAGCAAAACTGCACACAATGTTGTACAATGTTCAAGCTGGGTCCTCACCAACGCCCTGTCCAGCTACAGTAAGACACCTTTATTCCTGGCTTCAAATCACCCTGAAATGAAGATCAGCATACCATTTACCTTCCTAATTGCTTTCTGTTCCTCCAATATTGCTTTCAGTGACTGGTATACAGAGAGATCCAGATACTTTGCCATGTTACAGCTCCCCACTTAGTGGGTCTATGCACACTGGGCAGCGTGTGAATGCCATTCCCAGTATTTACTTCTGGGTTCAGACCTCATTGCAGGGAACTCAAAGGGCTGCTCAGAAGGAAACAACAAAAAGGAGCATACGTCTCTTTGTAGATCAATGTGTTTCAAACAATCCCTTTTCAAACCATAGGCTACCAATCTCGTGTTCCCACCAAAGGGCACACTGTCACCTCTACCCACCTTGCTCTGCGTCTGCCACGTATTTGCCCATTCACTCCACTTGTCTTAGTCAGCGAGAATCTTTTGTGTAACCTCCTTACCCACTCACAATACAACATCCTTTAGTGCCGTCAGCAGGTTGGGATATATTGTATTTGATTCCCACAAACATATGTTTAATGGGTATTGTGAACAGCTGTGTCCCGAGCACCGATCCCCGTGATACCTAAGCAACCTCCTCTGTTAAAAAAAAGTTTTCAATTTATTTATTTAGTGAATCTGGGTGTGACTGGTTAGGCCAGCATTTATTCTCTGTCCCTGATTGCCCTTGAGAAGGTGGTGGTGTGCTGCCTTGTTGAACCGTTGCAGTCCAATGTGGATTCAATGATAGTAACACCATTGAATGCCACGAGACAGTGGTTAGATTGCATTTTCGTGGTGATGGTCACTGTCTGGCATTTGTGTAGCCTGAATATTACTTACAACTTGTCAGCCTGGATACTGTCCAGATCTTGTCGCATTTGGACATGGACTGCTTCAGTATCTGAGGAGCCACAAATGTTGCTGAACACTGTGCAATCATTGCCGAACATTCCCACTTCTGACATTATAATAGAGGCAATGTCATTGATCAAGCAGCCCTGAAGATATTTAGGCCTAGGCCACTGCCCGAGGGACTCCTACAGATTAGTCCTGGAGCTGAGTTGACTGACTTTTATCAACAATGACAATCTTCCTACGTGTCAGGTATGATTCTAACAAGCGGGGTGTTTGCCCCGATACCCATTGATTCCAACGTTGCTAAGGCCCCTTGATGCGACTCTTGGTCGAAGGCAGCCTTGTTTTAAAGGGCTGTCACTCTCACCCCACCTCTGGAATTCAGCTCTTTTGTCCATGTTTGAACCAAGGTAATGAGATCAGGAGCTGAGTGACCCTGGTGGAGCCCAAACTGGGCGTCATTGACCAGGTTATTGCTGAGCAGGTGCTGCTTGAAAGCACTGACACCTTCCATCACTTTACTGATGGTTGAGAGTAGACTGATGGGGTGGTAATTGGCGGATTTGACTTGTTCTGTTTTTTTATGTACAGGAGATACTTGCGTATTTTTACATGTAATGGGGGAATTGTCGTTGTTATAACGGTATTGGAACAGCTTGGCTAGGGCAGTGACAAGGTCTGCAGAACAACTTTTCAGTACTATTGCCAGAATGTTGTCAGGGTATGTACCCTTTCGCGTATCCAGTATCTCCAACTGAATCTGGATATCGCGTGGAGTGAATCAAATTGGCTGATGGCTGGTAACTATATTGCTGAGGACCACTGGAGGAGGCTGAGGTGCATCATCCACTCAGCACTTCTGCCTGAAAATTATTGTGAATGCATGAACATTATCTTTTGCACTGAAGTGCTGGGCTCCTCCATAATTAAGGATGGGGATACTTGTGGAATGTCCTCCTCCAATGACTTGTTTAATTGTCCACAACTATTCTCAACTAGAAGTAGAAGAACTGCAGAACTTAGATCTGATCCGTTGCTTGTGGGATCACTTAGCTCTGTCTATGACTTACTGGTTGTGCTGCTGGTGCACAAGCAGTCATATTTGATGGCTTCATCAGGCTTACACCTCATTTTCAGGTATGCCTGGTGCTGCTCCTGCCCACCTGCACACTCCATTGAACCAAGATTGATCATCTGCCTTGATATTAATTGTTGTGAGGGGGACATGTCAGGCCATGAGGCTGTGCGGGAGTACAGTTCTGCTGCTATTGCTGACCCACAACACCTTATGGAAATCCAGATTTTAGCTGCTAGATCTGTTCGAAGTCTGTCCTATCTAGCACGGTGGTAGTTCCACCTAAACTTATGGAGGTTATTCTCAATGTGAAGGTGTGACTTTATCTCCACAATGACTATGTGGTGGTCACTCTTACCCGATACTGTCATGGACAGATACTTCTGCAACTGGTAGGTTAGTAAGGCTATGGTCAAATGTGTCTTTTCGCTCTTGTTGCTTCCTTCACCACCTGCCGCAGACCGAGTCGAGAAGTTACATTCTTTAGGACCCGACCAGCTCAATCAGTAACGCTGCTGCCGAGCCACTCGTTTTGTGGACTTTGGAATCCCCACCCAGAGTTAAATTTTGCGCCTTTGCCACCCTCAGTGCTTCCTCCAAGTGTTGGTCAGCATGGTGGAGTACTGGATCATCAGATGGGAGAGGCTGCTACATGGTAATCAGCAGGAGGTTTCCTTTCCCATGTGTAAACTAACGCCATGAGAGTTTATGGGAGACGGAGACACTGTTGAGGACACCCAGAGCAATTCCCTTTCAACTGTATCCAACTGTGCCACCACTTTGTGCTGTATATGTTCTGCTGGTGAGACAGGAGATATCCAGGGAAGTTGATGGGGTGTCTGAGATATGGTCATAATCACAGGATCATACCTTAACGACAATGTCAGGATGTTGCTTCACGGGTCTGTTTATTTCTATTCACTGTTTCCTGCCAGCTGTCCCATTCTAGAAACATGGCCATGTATTCGCTCCAATCCACTAAGATTTGATTTTGCAAACTAGGCTTGGAGCTTTACCAAAATCTTTCTGAAAATCTATGTGTTTTACATCCATTGCTTCTCTTTCATTTGTCTCCCAGTCTGTTTCTCAAACATAATTCCCATTTCATAAATCTATGTTGGTGTTGTCTATGACCATTAATTTTAGTCCCAATAATTTACTTACTATGTTCTATTTTCCATGTAATATTTCGTTCTCCACACCAGCCTGGGTTTTCAAGGTATTGTCAGAAAGTTCTGTGAAGACAGAACTGAAGTAATGGATTCATAGTTTTGCCATTTCCCTGTTTCCAATTCTCCATTCTCTGGTTTCAAACTGGAAGGGACCTGCACTGTTTTTTCATAGTTCTCACATTGACATAATTTGACAAGATATAACAGTTCACTCTTATAATCTTTGTGAACGTTATCTTCAGAAACCCATCAGTTCCTGTCTTAAGCTGCTCCATAATTGATCTTCCACACCATACACTCACAGGAGGATCGTCTCTGTGCCAACGGAAATACAGCATGATATATATTAGTTCCACTTTCCAACACCAGGCTCATAGCCTGGAATGTTATGACACTTCCAAGTGCTCGTCCAAGTACTTTTAACGGTTGAGAGGTTACGCGTGATAACTCCCCTCTCAGGAAGTACCTTCCAGACCGCAACACCCTCTGGCTGAAAAAAGTAATCTTTAAATCCTCACTGAAACTCAAACCCTTCACTTTAAAAGTGTGCTCCCTTGTTCTTGACCTTCTGACGAAAAGGAACAGCTGCTGTCTATCCACCCTGTCCATGCTCATCATTATCTTATCCTTCTGAATCACGTCCCCCTCATCCTCCTCTGCTCCAAAGGAAACAACCCGAGCTTATCCAGCCTTTCTCCATTGGTGATATGCTCCATCCCAGGGAACATTCTGGTGAATCTCTTCTGCAAACCCTCCAATACAATCACATCCTTCCTGTAATGTGGCTCCCAGACCTACATACAGTACTCCATCATGGACTAAACAAAGTCCTGTATAGCACTTATAATCTACGCCCTTATTAATAAACGCTACACCCAAGCTTTAATTCTTATCTAGTCCATTACCCTCTTCAGTTTAATTCAGGGATGTGTGGAGAAACACCCCTCTGAGTTTCCTAGTGTGTTGCTAATCATTGTGTACACCCCATGTCTGGTTCTTCCTTCCAAAGTACATCACCTCATATTTATCAGGATTACATTCCATCTGCCATTGATTTACCCATCTGATCATTCCACTTGTATCTTCCTGAAAAATCAGACCTTCCTCCTCACTGCCAACCACCCGGCCGATATTTGTGTCAAAAACAAAACTTATTTATCACAACTCCCAACCCTCCACCCACCCCCTTCTAGATTCACATCTATACCATTTATGACTGCTACAAATAATAAGAGACACAGCACTGATCCCTGTGGTATACCAGGGGACACGTCTCCAATCACACAAACAGCCTTCTCCCAATACCCTCTGCATCCTGACACGAAGACAATTTTCTTTGTGACTTGTCAAGTTATCCTTGATAATGTGAGATTTTACTTTATTTATTTCAGTTTCCCATGTGAAACTTTGTCAAAGGCCTTGCTGCAAAACTAAATAAGCGACCTCCTCAATCTAATTCAATCAAATCCATTAAACGTGACTTCCCTCTGATACAGTCATGATGATTATCCCTGATCAAACCTTGCCTCTCTGATTGGAGTTCTGATTGGTGAACAGTGATCTAATACTCGCTCGTCTATAGTTACCTGGTCTATCTATACCACCCTTACTGTGAAGTGGAATCATATTAGCTGTTCTCCAGTCCTCTTGCACCTTCCCTATGGTCAGATTCTAATTAAAATTTCCAGTCAGGGTCTTTCCTCCCTTGACTCCAACAGTATACAGACCTGCAGATTGTTCCAATTTTATACCAGACAAAGCCTCAAACCGTTGCTCGTATTTTACATCAATCTCTTCAAGAGCTTTCCAGTCCATCTTCTCCAACTCTGTACCTGCATCCTCCTTCTCCCAAGTAAAACAACTGTGATGGTCTCATGTAACAATCTATCAATGTTCTCCGGGTTGACACACTGATTGCCCCTTTGGTTTCTAATTGACACTAACTGTTTATTGATTATTGTGTTCTACTTGTACTTATGGAATATCATGGGATTCTCCCTAATCTTGACTGCTTGCGCTTCTCCATGTCCCTCTATCATTCTCTCCCCGCTATGTTTCTAAGTTTCACTAAAATCAACTCTCATCTTTTGAAACTCGAGATCACAGGCTGAATTTCCCACATCAGACAATCTTGCCATTTTATAGATTAATCTGGAGAATACATTTTGCAGTTCCTCTGTGGTCAGTGTACTCTATCTTATATTGGGACTTCAAACGGTACACAATTCTCTAAGTTTAGTCTCAGCAACACTCTGTGCAGCTGGTGCACGACATCTTCTATATTCCAATTACATTCACATGAATGTAAACCTAATTTTTAGTTTATTATTTGCTTGTGTTCTTCCCAATTACTTCCACTTTAACTTTTCTTCTGATATTAGTGTGCGAGTTCTTAAAACAGATCCTCCTGAATTTCCAACTTTACGTTATCCATTAGCTCCTCATTGCCTACGTCCACAAGAATCATCTTCAAACCATTCCAAAAAATGATTGCCACTTATGGTTTTCATTTCATCGATGCATTATCATACTCCCCAGTTTTGTCATTACCTTCTAGATAACCAGTAAGACGTTCTTTGTAATCGAGGCCAACAGACACCCGACCACAGATTACAAGTTACTGGTATGTAGTTCACCACTCTCCATCTTCATCCTTTCTTAAACTGTTGGATAATATTTATAACCTTTGCCTTATCTAGATTGGCTAAATATCTTTGGGGAATGTATTGGAAAATAACGTGAAAATCTGCGATGCAATCAATATGCCTACTGCTGCTGCCTCTGAAATTCTTGTATGAAGTACATCTGATCCGTCGGACTCGTAAATACTCAATCCAGCTTTCTTTTAAAAGATGACATCAACACTGATAAGAATGATCTTAGATTTTACTTACACAAGTCCCAAGGTCACTTGGTATTTCTGGGAGAATTGCTGGATATTCTGCCTTGAAGATAGACATAAACAAATTGTTTCTTTCCCCTGTGATTTCTCTGCTCTCTACAATAAATTATCCTGTCCGCACACCCATTGTTCCACATTTGACCGAGTTTTTACTTTTGTTTCATACAGTGATGTGCGTTTTTTTAAGCAGTCCTTATGTTTTTTTTTTGTTTGCATGCGTTTTTTCTTTATGATTTTCTTCTCAGTTTCTTGGTCATCCGTTGCTGGGTCCTACATTTCTCTGAATCCACTGTCTTCCTACAACACTTGGCATTTTCCGAAGCTGATTTCTTTGATCTAATAAGTAGTTGAAGGTGAAGCTGAAAGTGATAGGTCGGAGAGGAGGGTAGACTAGATTGATGGGAAGGAAGATGAACACAGAAGAACGTTCAAAAGGGGGAGGGTGCTAAGTTGGAAGATTGGACTGGGATAAGGTGGAGTTAGGGGAAATGGGGAAACTGGTGAAATCTACATTCATTCCCTGTGGTTGGAGGGACCCAAGGTAGAAGAGGAACCTTTCTTCATCCATGCTTCGGGTGGTTAGGGTTTGGCGATGGAGGAGGCCCAGGACTCTCATGTCCTTGGCAGAGTGGAAAGGAGAGTTAAAGTGTTTAGCCACAAGGCGGTGGAGTTGGTCAATGTGGATGTCCCAGATATGTTCTCTGAAATGATCCACCTGTCTCGCGAATGTAGAGAAGACCACACTGGGTTTAATGGATGCAGTAGATGAGACGTTCTGTCTCCCTTCATCACCTATCACTTTCAACCCCACCTTCATCTACCTATCGCATTCCTAGTTACCTCCCTCCTGCCACACCCCCTTCTCATTTATCTCTCAACCCCCTTGACCCATAAGCCTCATTCCTGATGAAAGGCTTATGCCCAAAACGTCTATTCTCCTGCTCCGAGTATGCTGTCTGACTGTGTTTTTCCAACACCACACTCTTCGATTCTGATCTCCAGCATTGTAGTCCCCACTTTCTCCTCACACCTTCAGGGCTTGCATGATTCAGATTTATAACGGTTACTTCAAACAAAACAAAAACTATCGTGTACTCAAACAGCATTAAAGAAAACCAATACATTGTGGTCACTGTTCCCAAAAGGTCCTTCACAGCAAAGTTTTCAATTAGCTCTTCTGATTATCCAATACCAATTCGTAAATAACCTGACAAAATATTAATGCAAGCCATCTAACACATGCTCATGAAATCCATTATTCCCAGCATTAGCATTCAGTTGGTTTAACACAGTTTCGATATAATGTAAACAGTATATTATTACTGCAGTAGCCACAAATGTGCATATCTCATTTTCTGGTTTTATAACATGCCCAACATTTGTATTGCAGCTTTCACTTTGATATATAACTCCCATCAATGTTTCCGTCTCCTTGCTGTTTTAACGCTCCACCTTACAAGATTCTGTAGAATCTGAGCGAAGTGGGTTTTGGGGAGATTAATGTTAGAGATCATCTCGCCACATCATTTATGAACTTCTCAAGCATCATTGTGACATTTTCTCCAGATCTCCCGTTATGCTCGTGGATTAGAGAAGGACAATGATCGTTCAACAATGTTCTGTATTCCCACCAGAGAGCTGGGACTGCTCTAACCTGGGTAGGAACATTACAGCAGGGTGGTAAAGCATTGCTGCTGCTGTTTAGGATCTTATTGAGATCACATCTGGAGTAGTGTGTACAGATTTAGTCTTTTCAATGAAGAAAGGTTGTTGTTTTATTGGAAGCAGTTCAGAGATGGTCCCCTCAAATGATTCCTGCAATGAAGGTGCTAGCGTATAACGAAAGGATGATCAGGTTGATCCAATTGCCATTGGAGTTTACAAAAATGAAAGAAGATCTTATTTCAACATAGATGACAGGAAGGAGTCAACAACTGAAGCGAATTACACAGATAGTGGAGGAATCCATTCCGTTATCCAGTCTGTTACACAGGAACAACAGAAGGATATTCAGGTCTTTGACCCTGTTACACCAGAATAGGACGAGGCTGTTCAGCCCCTGGAGCCTGATGTATATTTACAGGAGGAGGCCAATCAGTCCCTTGAATCTATAACACTGGACCAAGAGTAGGCCATTCGGTACCAGTATCCTGTTACACAGCAACAGGATCAGTCCATTCAGCACCACAAATCCGTAACATAGAAACTGAAAGCGGTCACACAATGACTGAAAATTTGTTACTCTGGGATAACAGGAGGCCATTCAGACCCACCTAGCCTATTGCAAGGGAATTGTATAAAGATAAGAACTATCTGAGTCTTATTTCATGAGAAAGGAGGATGTAATTCAGACATGTGTCTGTTGTATGGGAACAAGAGAAGACCAATCGCTCCCTTGGTCCCATCTCTGGGATACATGAAGAGACCGTTTAGTATCTACATCTATTATGGAGAAATATGAGAAGACCCATCAGCCCCTCAAAATGTTACACGGCAACGGGAAGATTCCATAATCCCCCACCCCTCTCACGCATCAACAGGAAGAGGTCATTCTGGCCTTGGAGACGACAACATGAGAATACCAGAAAGACTTCATCCCATCGATTTTGTACACCAGCAGGATGATGAGACCATTCAGCCACACATACCTCTTATGCAGCAATTGGAGCACATCTCTTAAAACCTTTTGCCCATTAAACAGGAATTCAAAGAAAACGTAAAGGTTTTCCAAAGGGAAGGACATATAATAACTGAATACATTAGGGAGTAAAACGTAACAATAAAGTATTGTAATTTAAGGCAAATTATTAGAATCCATTGTTGAGAACATTTGCAAAGTTAAACCACAACCCATCCAACTCAACATGGTTTACAAAAGATAAATCATGATTGAAGCATTTTCTTGAGCTACTTAAAGATATGAAAAACAAGGTGGATAGTGTGAATCTTGGAGATGGAATATATCTGGTCTTCGTGAAGGATTCAGATATGTCACTTCTCCAAAGAGTGACTGGTAAGATCAGACAGCATCGGTTTAGGAGTAACTTATTAGCTTGGATGGTGGATTGGTTAAACAAAAAATGCAGTCAGATGAATTAACTGTGTCATTTTCTTTTGGAAAATGCAATATGTGGGGTGTCATAGATATCAGTTCTCATGCTTCAACCATTTGTGATCGAAATTATTACTCGGTTGACAGTATAGAAAATACTATCGCTACATTTTCAGATGACACTAACATTGGTGGGAAATTACTTCAGAATGATGATGCAAGAGATTGAAAAACTATATGGATAGGTTGGGTGAATGGGCAAACATTTGGCAATGAAAATTAAAGTGGATACATTTGGGCTTATTCAAGTTGGCCAGCCTAACAAAAAGGCAAACTATTAAGTATTTTGAAGTTTCTGTCCACTTAGTTAAGTGCAGAGGGATCTGGGTGCCTGCTTGCATATCACAGAAAGCATGCATGCGGGTACTTCAAGTAATGAGAAATGCAAGCATAACTTCAGCGTTTATTTGTAAAAGGATAGAGTAGAAAGATAGGTAGTGTTGGTGTAGCTATGCAAGGCATTAGTGAGGCTGCAACTGGAGTACAGTTTGGGTGTCCTGCGGAATGAGATATTTGCATTGGAGGCAATTCAGAAGAGATTCATTAGATTGATTCCATATTTGAGGTGTTTGTCTTATGAAGAGAGATTGAGCAGTTCAAGCCTATACTCTCGAGTTTATAAGAATGAAAGGAGAGCTCATTGAGTTCTGTAAAATGCTAAACGTAATTGAAAGTGTAGATGTGGAGTGGATTTTTTTTCATGAGCCGCAATCTACGACAAGAGACCAGAGTTTCAGGATGGAGAGATGGCAGAAATGTGGAACAGAGGCCACGATGACATCAGCCATGATTGTATTCAATGGCAGAGCAGGTTCGAGGGGTTGGATTCCTGACTGTTTCTCCTCGTTCATATTCAGCTTTTCGCCTGTGTTACACAGTAATGGGGGAGGATTGTGCATCAAACAGGAAGCAGGCGCTCCGGATAAATCAGTCTTAATCAGTTTGACAGAACGTCACTAGTGGAGTCACACAGTGACCAGTGCTGAGTCCTCAACTATTTCCAACCTCTATCAATGATCAGGAGGATGGAACAGATATACAGGTACTGAGTTTGGTCATGTTGCTGTGATAAGCAAGAGATTAAATTATCAAGAGAGGATGGAGGGTCTACAGATAGATACAGAGAGGTAAAGGCAATGGACAATAATTTGGCAGGTGCAATATAACATGATATAACCTGTCATTTCATTTACAGGAATAATGGAAGACAGTATGTTACTGAAATGGAGGGGAATTACAGGGCTTAATGATACTGTGTACTGGGGGTTTACTCAGACACGTTCAGACATTGGAAATTTTGCTTTATCCCTGATCATCTGCTCCCAGACACTCCCAGTGACCCCTTTGCTCACCGTACACATGGAATGTTTTGAAGTGTTTGGTTGGTGGTGGGGGATGCTGTTTTCAAACATATATCATGGGTATGGCCTCTATCCAAGATACATTCATTCCTTTCTACATGGAGATCCGAAGACGATAGGAATGGCTGCCTGCTTCTGAATGAAGTGGCTGTGGCTGCTGTCAAGACAGGGGTATTCACCAACATGATGTACTGTGATGGGCACGCTGCAAGATTAATAGAGAAAGAGCTCCTTTAGTTCCTGTACCTCTCCCCATTGGCATGGCTACTCCGCAGATGCCATGTACACCATCGCGAATCCCACTATACTGGATACACCCGGCAGCTCCGGGCTGAGGGAGAAACAATGTATTTACCTCATACACTATATATATCCTCCGTCACCGAATGGTTACATTGATGGCAACATACTGGGAGATGACGGATATGTCACCCAGTCCTGTTTGGAAAGTTCCAGAACATAGAAGCTGAATGAAACTGTGACCGGAACAGCCACTGACAGCACCGTCCTTCCCCTGGTGTGAAGCTGCAGGACGTGTTAAAGTGGTGACGCCACTCTGTGACCAGCTCTATTGTTCAATCAGTGTCCCCTCACACTCTGCTCCTGTGTTAAGTGGAGCTTGGGAAGCTGTTTCTGGAATACTCGGGGTGGATACAGCAGGTCCCTTTCCCCACACACACTCACTGCGTGGTTTCAGAGCTTCCCCTCACTGCAGCCTATGCTACATTTGTTGTTCATGTTACAGGCCCAGATGTTGTAACTACAGTATCCAGGCTCCATCCAAAGTTGGGTCACCAAATCCTTAGGTCTCCCTGAACGTCTGAGGCAGCTCACAGCACAACCTCCAGCAAACCATCCCCAGCCCCTCTATTAACTTTTGAATTACAGGAGTCAGTCAGGAACCCCTCGGCTACAAATGTTGTGGAACCAGACCAGATCTCCGCAAACTATTTTAAGAAGGCCGCTTCGACCCAAACCTTTCCTTATTTCGAATATAGATGTGAAGTGTGCGTTCCAGATATGTTGTGACTGGTCAAACCACTCGACATAAAGCAAAATATAATCTATTTAAATGCTTTAGTAAAAATGCAGTCAAAGAAAATAATATTTCGGGATAGCTTATATGTTGGAACACTTATACAAACACTAGATACCGTACTTTCTTGGTTTACACCGCTTGGCACAAAGATATTTTCATTTACAGATCCTTACAGCAGTTTTCCAATCCAGGAGAAAACAATGTCAACAGAGATCTCAGACAGAAAAGCAGCTATGGACCATGTGTTGAAACTTCCAACCCTTTTGGGATCCCCAGCAGCTTCTGAATGCTGCAGCTAAAAACAAAGCGAGAGAACCTGGTCTGGGAGAGCTGGCCACTGCCCTGCCATCGCTACCACAGTGATAGCATCCTCACGACTCCACCTTTAATAAAATAATACATCAATATACAAAACTGGATTCATTTTAGACCTCCTAATCTTCCTCTATTAGTAGACTGAAACGCTTATAGATTACGTTGACTCTGAGCATACAAATGTTCACATCGCATTTCGAGTTCAGTCATTTTACCCCTGCCACAGAATGCCTTTGTCTTTCTTCATCCAAGTCTCCACAACGTGACAAAACTTAACTTTTCTCGCCCTGTCACCTGTATAATTTCAAACTGAATGGTAGCAATAATAAGCTCAATTGAAACAGACTGTTAGTTTTCTCCCTAAACCTCTCCAAAACCTTTAAGGGGTCACGATCAGTGATAAAGGTTTGTCTCATGTATGTTATTCGCAATTTAAATGCTGAAACGTTGTAACACTAACACCAAGCTCAAGGCCTCCTTCCCTATTGTGGAACAAATCTGTTGATGTTTCCACTGGTCACTCCAACCACACGTTACATAATGGAGCACTCCTCATCTCTCCAATACTCCCTCTGAATGACATAGCTCCTCATGTCTCAGCATAAAAGAATTACATCCTTCTGTACCTCTTCATGCTGTAACCTCTTTACCTGCTACTCCTGGCCTATGTCAGTAAACCTTACTCTCACAGGTTTATGTTTTAAGAAGATCTTGCACAATCTTATCACAGAAACAAAAAAATGATTTCTGAAACAAATCATCAGCAGCAGTTATTTCAGCCACTAAACTTGCCATGGGAACTCTCTGCTCTTCCACACGAGTCCTCATGACTGCAGGAAGTGAATTGTCGAACTTCTCCAAAATAAAAATCTCTCTAAGAGTGTCATAGGTTTGGTTTGTTTTTGATACCCACTTTTCAAAAAAACTTTGTTTGATCCTTTCAAACTCAATGTGCGTTTAACCAAGGACGCTATTTTAGATTACTGAAACACTGTCTGTCGGCTTCTGGCACAAGCTCATATGCACTTCAGATGGCTTTCTTCACCTCCTCATACTCCACAGATATCTCCTCCGATAGGGATGCAAATACCGACCAACTTTGTTTGATTCAACTAAATCCACATGGTTACTGGCCACTGCATTTGTTTACCCACTTCCTCAAATTACATCAAACAGGCTCCCCATTCTTCTCATCAAATTTAGACAATGCCTTGATGTATTTAAACAGATCCACATCAGGCCGTTGCTGAATATAGGGTTGCTCAACCTCATTAACCTCCTCATCCAGCCTACCATTTACCTTCATCACCGCCTTCTATGTCAACTTTCCTCTCTAATTGCTAACTTTTGAAGTTGAATCTCTCCGCTTTTCTCTCTTTCTTCTTCATTTACTTTTCTTCTTTATTTCTTATTCTTCTTCATTTCCTTTTCTCTCATCATAAGTCAAACTGCTTCAATTCCTTCTCATGTTCAAGGTGTCTCATTTGAAATTGGATTCTATCCATTTCCAAAGACTCTGATGGCGTTTCCACCAAATTTAATTTCCGAGCTTTAGCTGTAATTAACTATCATTTTCTCACAGGCAAACGCAACCCCAACTCCAGCTTGTCTGCCAATTCCTGTAGCTTTTCCCTCATTACCTTTGACAAAACCCCCAACTTCACTTCTTCCACACCCAGAGAACTCTTAGTGACTGAAAGAATCTTTATACACAAAACACTGCTTAAACCAACCGCATTCAACATCCGGAACAAATGACTCTTACAAGTAACATACGCGACCTCGGAACTCAATAGTCGCCCGGTGCATACTCTCCAGTGTCTGCATGAGCTTATCCCTGGATTCGTTGGTTTCCTTCCACATTGTGCATTTCAGTTGAATTGGCCATATTAAATTGTTCATAGTTTTCAGGGTTGTGTGGGTTAGGAGCCTTAGTCGGGGTAAATATGCAATAATAGTGTAAAGGAATGGCTCTGGGTAGGTTACTCCTCAGAGGGTCGGTGTGGACTTGTTGGGTCAAATGACCTGTTTGCACACTGTAGGGATTGTAATTCTGAACCCAATTTATTATTATCGACTCAGAACCAGAGAAGAGTCCCCAGTTTGCTTCAGATGAACCAGACTGCCTCAAACCATTTTAAGAAGGTAGCTTGAATGCCAACCTTTTCTTATTTTAAAGGTAGATGTGAAGTGGGTGTTCCAGACGTGATGCTACTAGTCAAGCCACTCACCATTAAGCAAAACACAATACATTTAATCACTTTAATGAGAATCCATACAAAATGAAGAGGAAGTTAGAATAACTTAACTATTGGAAACCTAACCGAATAATGGATACAATACCTTCTACAAATGAACTGTTCCAATATACTAATATCACCGAAACACACCCCTTAGCAAAAAGGTACATTCAGACATACATTTTTGCACACAGTTATCTAGTCCAGGAGGAAATAGCATCACGTGAGGTTTCAGAGAGAATAACAGCTAGGGATAATTTACGAAAACTTACAACCCTTCTGGGACCCAAAGCACCTGGTAACTGTTACAGCTACAAGGAAAAAACTAGAAAGCCTGGTCTGTGCCAGCTGGCCATTGTTACTATTATTTATTAAAAACCCTAAACCTTCGTAAGTTATTTACTTGATCCGTTTTCAGTCGGCAATTTGGCCTTTATTACAAAAAAAGGAGAAAATAACATTTTAAAAAACAAAAAGTGACAGCATTGCCACACAATTTAGATGCGTGGTCCTTTACTCAATGGGCTTCCTCGTGTTACTGATCGCAAGGTCACCTGAGAGGGACAACCACTGGTACTGACCAAGTTACAAGGGTGTATCTCATCACTTCTGAAACACGCCTGTCCATGTACCATCACATGGGACATATCGGGAAGTGAACAATAGTTTGACAGACCCCATCTCATTATTTCTGAGCTACACAATGGCAGCACTCTACAAACTAGGGAGTCAAAACCCAACGCCAGGGAAAGGTACAGAGGGACAGAGAGATTCACATTAAAGACAGAAACAGACAGTTAATTAATTGAAAATATGGGGGAAAAGACAGGGAAGTGGGACTAACTGGAGAAGTGAGATCTTCGAGAGTAAACTTACAAGAATGAGAACATTGAATAAAGGCATTGTCAGATAAGCTGAAATAGTTTGTTACATAAAATTCTGAATCTGCTTCACAGAACACCACTAACAACATAAACTGGGACAAGATGACAGCCCTGTATGGAGAGTTGTGCAGACCATGCTCGTGTGGTGCTCCATGCCCAGCATGGAGAGTATTGCAAACATTACTATCATATGCTAACTATACTCCCATCAGATTACTGCCTACAATGGGAAGATTTGCTCTCTCTACATACGTGTGTGTTCATCAGAGACTGAGGGAGAGTGCATGTATGTGTGCTTAACTATTTTAAGTACGAACAATTGGCAGCGTTTTTTTTTAATCGACAGAGAGAACGAGAGACGTTTCATGGATAGATGAGATAAAGTTTTTGAGAATGTTAAAATAAAGGCATTGCCAGACACAATAGCAATATACATCCATGTGCGCATGACTGACAGATGGATGGGAGTTTGCTGTGAGTTCGAAATAGATTTGCTTCGGAAGGTTTGAAGCCGGGAGTGTCAGCAGCAGATTATTGCCTTTCTTAAGACAGTACTTCATAGCTTAACATTCAAACAGCAGATGGAATAAGGCAGTGAGATATATTCTGGAGTGGTGAGCATTTCACGTTAGAAATGGTCAGGGCATGGTGTCAGGAATCAGCTCATAGTCAAAGGGATCACCCACAGTTACGACTCGTCTGCTTCAGCCGCAGATATTGGCCAGGCATGGGATGGAAACAGTAGAAGGAAGTTGAGTTTGTGACCAGCACAGTAGGCAGTGACCTCCACACCCTTAATATTTAAACAAAAAAGGCAATGATACAATACATTGGGGTTCTCCACTGAAACTGAGTCGGCAACATAGAAACCTGTAAGTAACACTGATAGTGAAGAGAGGGAGACAGTAATTGAACACATTTCTTGATGTAGTTGGCAGTGGTCTGTAGAGTAATATCTGGAATCAGAGTTTCAACAGGAACAATACTAGTGGCAAGAAGTGTAGACTATATGAGAAAACAGTAATATAATCATAACTAGTTTATAGAAAAAAATTTGAACAGTGACACTTACCAGGAACGCCAACGATACCCAGGAAGGGATAATAAAAATATTGAATAATGAGAAGAGAGTAATAGACCTGAAATGATGATGACAGCCAATAAAATACAGAAAGATACCAAACATAACTGGATAAACTCCTGTCTATTGTTGGAATATACCAGTCTAATGTTCTCAGATTCTGATCCATTGTTGGAACATTCCAGTCTAATGTTCTCAGATTCTGATCTCTCCTCCCCGTCTCTCTGGATCTGCTAATCCCTGTCAGTGCTGTCGGTGATGCTCCTGCTCATGTTGTGGGATAATACATTGAATGGCGCCCATTTATCATTAAAAGAAGGAAACCGTCCACTGGGATAATTAGAATCCATGAAGACCAGCATTATCACAGTCACTGAAAAATAGGCTCAGTTAACCAGTTCCATGCATCACTTTTCAAATCACTGTAAAAGGTCACATTTACTGGCTTTGGATGGAATGGATGAGGGTAGCTCAGGGATGAACCATAAATCTTTCAATCCTTTTATTTTTTTTTCCTTGTATATGAGAGTATTAACAGAACACTGTAGGGGTCTATATACATCCCACTCTGCTTATGAAAGGAGGCAGTTATAAAATAACAGATTGGCTACATAAAAAAAAAGTTGGGTGGACATGTTTCTAGATACCTTAACCAAAATTATGAAACTTATTGACCAGTGTGAGGCTATTCCTGGTTTTAAGTGCCCTGTTATCAAATCTTTTCATAACCTTGAAACAGAGCACTAAGGTTGCTGCTCAGGAACAGACCGAAGCATTCTGTCCCTATGGGCCTCTTACAGAGGGATAACAGATGGCCATTCAGCCCATATTAGCCTGTTGCTACTTGAAAAGGTGGAAAGCTGGAATGTTGGCACATTTTACCAACAGAATCATTCAAAACAAAGAGATGTGTCAGTGCAGCTGCATGAGTGTTACTGAGAGGGCAGCTGGAGTACATTGCGTTCTTTGTATTGAGAACGGACGGACCTCCATCAGATACAGTTTACCGGCTGCTCGTAATGCAGAGGTTGCTGTGTCATTTAATGTCTCTTGTCTGTTACACAGGGACGGGAGGAGGCCATGCAGCCTTTCGAGTGTGTTATAGAGGGCCAGGAGGAGGCCATTCAGCCTCACGAGTCTATTACAGAGGGACAAGAGGAGGCCATGCAGCCTCTCCAGTGTATTACAGAGGAATAGGAGCCCATTCAGCCTCTCGAGCCTGTTACAGTGGGGCAGGCAGGAATTGTGTAATTAACATTCCAAGTCTGTTACGCATAAACATTAGTTATAAACTAGTTATGGAATGGGAAAGATCTGATGTAAACATTAAAGTTCTAACTTTGAATAAGGCCAATTTTGAAAGGTTAGGCGCACCCTGTGAAAGGCTGATTGGGATACCGTACTCACAGGTAAAAGGATGTTTGGAAAGTGCAAGGCCATCAAAACTTGGATTCAAAGAGTCCAGAGCCAACGTGTTTCTATTAGTGAAATGGGCAAGGCGGGTGGGTGCAGGGAGTGCTGGATGGCTAGATATGTTGATGCTCTGGTCAAGGTAAGGAAGGAGGCATATGTCAGGTACACAGAGCTGAGATCAAGTGAATCCCGAGAGGATTTTAAGGGCAGAAATTGTATAGTCAACGGGGAAATCGTGCCAGAAAAATGTGGGCATGAGTTGGCTTTAGAAATAGGGTTAACGAGGCATTGAAGAAATTCTACAAATCCTTTAATGGCAAAAGATTAACTAGGGAGAAAATAGGGCCCCTTAAAGATCAGTAAGGCTACATATGTGCGGAACCACAGGAGATGGGAGGGATATGAAACAAGTATTTCTCCTCAGTATTTAATGTGGAGGAGGTTACAAGAGCGAGAGAATGAAGAAATATATCGTGATATCTTGAAAAGTGTTTATATTTCAAGGAGGTGTTGGACATTTTAAAACACATAAAGGTGAACAAATCCCTGGGTCTGATCAGTTGTTTCCCAGAAGTTTGTGGGAAGCTAGGAAAGAGATTGCTCTGCATTTCACTGATATATTTGTATCATTGATTTCCACAGGTGAGGTGTCAAAATACTGGAGGGCTGTTAACATAGTGTCATTATTTAAGAAAGTATGGAAAAATCAGGTAACTAAAGATCGGTGATCCGGACATTAATGGTGACTAAATTGTTGGAGGGGATGTTGAGGGAAAGAATGTATATGCATTTGGAAAGACAAGGACTGAAGAGGGCTTTGTACATTGGAGATCACGTCTCACTGACTCGGTGGAATTTTTGAGGATGGAATGAAGATGAATGATGAAGGCAGGACAGTGGATGTTGTCTTTATGGAATTCAGTAAGAAAACCAAAATGTTCTACATGGTAGACTTGTTAGCAAGGTTAGACGGCCTGGAATCCAGGAGACCTCGTCATTTAGATCCAAAATTTTCCTGAATATTGGAGACAGGGCGTGACAGTGGAGACTTGTTCATTGAACTGTGACTAGTGGACAATAGCGAGTCCACTGCTTTTTGTTACTTATACAAATCATTTGCATTTGAGTATATGAAGTATGGTCAGTAAGTTTGTAGATAATAACAAATTTGATGGTGTAGTCGACAGTGAAGAATGATCTCTCAGAATATAATGGGACATTGATTAGTTGAGCCGAGGAGTGGCAGTTGGAGTTTATTTTAGATAAATGTTCCATTTTGGCAAGAAAAATCAGGGCAAGACATATAAGTAGGTTCCTGTCGAAAGTTTCCAGTCAAGGAGAACTCCATAGAAATTATAGAATTCCTACAATTAGAAAACAGGATTTTCGGCCCATCGAGGCCACACCGACCCTCTAAACAGTATCCCACTGGCCAATCCCCTACCCTATCCCTCTGAGCCTGCATTTTCCATGGCTAATCCACCTCGTCTACACATCCCTGGGTACTGTGCACAATTTAGGATGGCCAATCTACACTTACCTGCATATCTTTATACTGTCGGAGGAAAACATAGCACCTACTATTGTTATTGCCAAGGTTACTTTCATGCTGTTAATATAGTTGCACAATATATTTGCATTATCCTTAACCTTAACTGCCCATGCTATCTCATATCTCTTTTCTGTTTTCCTGATTTGTCTCGAAATAATGCCCCACACTCTTTATAAGAGATTCAGTTGAATAAACATGTACATTTATTAAGACTCTCTGTTATCTTGAGTGGAACTTCAGTAACTTTAGTCATCCATTGTTCTTTAAACTTACCAGCCTTACGCTTCACTCTCACAGCAACATAATGCCTCTTACCTTCTCGTTGTCACACTGTTGAACGCCTCCCACTTGTCAAACGTTGTTTTATCTGCTAAAAGTCTACTCCAATCAAACTTGGTAAGTCCTTGTCCACTGTCATTAAAATTCATAGCACTCCAATTAAAAAGATAATATTAATGGAAAGTTTATTCTTTTCCATAACCATATTGAAGCTAATAGAGTTATGATTGCAAGACCCAAAGTATTCCCCCACGTTTACTTCAGTCACTTGTCCTGCTCATTGCACAAAAGAAGGTCATTTTACTTTTTATCTATTAGGATCATCCACATATTGATGAAAAAAATTTCCTTGGACACATTTGACAAATTCTTCACCATCCAACCATTTAACACTATGGTAGTCCGAATTAATTTTTAGACAATTAAAATCCCCCATGATTACAACATTATTAAGCTAAAATATATCCGAGATCTCCCTACATGGTTGTTTCACCATTTCTTTCTTGCTGCTTCGACAGCATATGATAAAATACCATCGACGTGTTCTTTCTTTTCTTATTTTTCCTTTCTACCAATATAGTTTCACTGGACAACTTGTCACAACCGAGATTAGATACCTAACGGTATGGAAATAAGCTCCTCAATCCAACAAATCCACACCAACCCTCTGAAGAGTAACCCTGCCATATCCATTGCCCAATCCTGTATTTACTACTAACAAATGCCCCTAACACTACGGGCAATTTAGCATGGCCAATTCGCCTAACTAGCACATCTTTGGATTGTGGGAGGAATTTCACGCAGACATGGGGGAAATGTGTAAACTCCACACAAACAGTTGCCTCAGGCGGGAATCAAACCCGGGTCACTGGCACTGTGAGGCAGCAGTGCTAACCACTGAGTTGCCGTACCACAATCTCTTCAAAGTGATCTTTACTTTCTTATGTTTAATACTACCTATATAATTTAACTGGACGATTTTTTCAGAAATATATTCGCCTTTTCCAGCAATAACGCAGTCCTTAATCAAAAACCGTAGGTCTCCCTTCTCCACCCATTGCATGTCTCTTTTTCGATCCTTTCTATGACACCGAACACCTCGAACATTGAATTACCTGTCTTGAACATCTCTCGCCCTGGTTTCTATAATAAATTTGATGTTTCAATCCCATGCTATTAAACATGCCCTGAGTTCATTGGCCTTCCCTGTAAGACTCCTTACATTGAAACAAATGCAATTTACTGCTTCGGAAGTTCTATATACTCTGAATCTCTCGTCTTCCTTTTCTCATGGACGTGCTCTTCTCACACTCATAACCGTCTTCATCTATCATCCCATTAAAACGGCTACTTATAATACCCCCCTTGCCTTCTCTATCAAATAAAGTCTCCCTTTATAGAGTGAGCAAATCTCCCTGCTAAGACATTGGCTGCTTTCCAGCTTAGTTTAGGCCAATCCTTTTTGAACAGGTTTTTTCTATTCGAAAACACATTTCAATTTCCAAAAAATCTAAATCCCTGAACAACACACCAGCTCGTCAGCCATTGATTTTGCTCCTTTTACTTTTGTTCCTTCCCTGGTTGAGTAAGCCAAAATTACTAGTTGAAGGTTTTATTTTTAATCTTCTACCTCACCTCTTAAATTCACTCCATAGTACTTTAATCTTTTCCTGAAAAATGCCATTCCTACCAATATGTACAATTATTTCTGACTACTCAATCTCACCTTTATCAATATGATTAAAATGTTTAGAGTCGTTCTTAATCCTAGCACTAGGAAACTCACAAAACATTCTAAGTTCACGTTAACTGCCACAGAATCTCCTGCTGATATCCCTGACAGAGGAGTCCACTGTAGTAATAATTCTGCTAAAACATTTCAAACACTGCCTAACATGAGAATCGTTCCATGTGTCCAATATCCGACAGCTTATCCCTTTTCATCAGAAAGACAATCCCCTTCAGCAGTTCCAAAAAGTGAAAATCCTTCTGATAGAGGAATAGACACTGAAGACGTTTGAACTACCTTCTCATCTTTCCTGACCGTCACCCATCTATCTGACTGATTTGCTGGATGTTTTTTCTAAGTCATCTAGCCATCCTCTCTGTACGTTATATGAGGCCTTAATAGCATTAAGTGTAAAGCGGGATTTTTCATGACATCTTATATATTTTACCTTTCATTACCTACGGACAATAATGTCAAAATGGAAAAAAAATGTACATATCCATAACAAATATATATAACTTGAATAAAATCAACCATTTTGCTAATTAAATCAATTAAAAAAACATTTCTCTTCAATAAATTCCTGGAAGAGAAAAGTCTTCTCCGGAGCTGAAAACGTGTAAGACTCTCTGGAATGAAGGCACAACTCCTAATTTCCAAAAAAAGTTTAGTTTTTCGAAACAAAAAAGATCTTCTGCAGCGTAATGAAACAAAGCTTTTAAAACATCAAGACTTTTCTGTCCTTTTTGTAAACCATCCTTAAAAGTTATTTTAAAAACATGTTCGTTTGAAAGAAAATCGTCATTTTTTGCTTTTTTTGTTTATTTTTGAATGTTAAAAAAATAGAAAAATGTTATATTAATATACAATGATAACTATATCAAATGCAAAAAAAACTATAATAAATTTTAACTGCCTGCAATCAGAGGATCCATACTGCTCCATGAACAATTTTTGAAATTATTTTTACAATATGGAGTAACATGGGCGTATGTTTTAATAATTTGTTTCCAGTTCAAGGTAGACTTGACGATATGGTTTGATCTCCTTCTCTGAGTCTGTATGTAGAATCTAATTAGATCTTTATCCCCATCATTGTAGCCCTTTCAAACAAAATTATAAGTCTTGTCCATCCTACAGACGAAAAGTTCCTTCAGCTCTGACTATTGCAGGGAATATGACAAAAGCCAGGTCCACAAAAAACACAAATGTTTCAGTGAAAAGCACGTAAACCTAATTCAATATTACTTGTGTACAAGCCTGCTGAATAAAACATACAGAGGCACATAGTATAGAAGGAGAATTCAGCTCTGTGTCCAAAATAAAATCTGTGGCTTTCTCATAAAATATTTTCAACTGCATCACGCTGTAAGTTCACCAAATTGGAAAAAGCAAAAGAATTGAATTCTCATTTATTTTTCCTGTGAATACCATCTGAAGAACAGGGAGAAAATCAAGGCTTACTTTTGAACTTCATAAACTTTGATGATGAGAATAGGAGAAATGGAGTTTGGGACAATGAAGAATAATGTTGTGGATGACACAAAGATTAGTTGGTGGTTCACAGTGAGGAGCAACGTGTGCGGCTACAGGAGGGGATAACCCGGTTGTTTAGGTGGACACATCAATCACTGATAAATGTGATACATTTCAGAAGTAACAAGACAAGAGAGAACTCAAACTGAAGAGAGGCTAGATTTACTTGATTTTACTTTTAAGTAAAGAAGGTTAAGAGGTGCTCCTGATGGAGGTGTTTAACTGCATGAGGGGTATGGACAGGATGAACAGAGAGCAGCTCTTCACCTTACTCTAATGCTCAATAATAAGGAAACACACTGAAAAAGTGAAATTGCTCTCACTATTAATCTTTAAACTGTAGAAAAACTTACCTATTTCTAAATGCATTTGGTTTTAAAATTGTTCAAGATTTATATTGCCTCCCGGAAGAATGTGATGTTGATGCAGTGGTTTTATTTTGTGAGCAAGTGGCCCGTTCTTTGTGCCTCAGTTTCACAATCTGTTCATTGAAATAATAGTGTTTTTCCATTCATCTCACCAACATGCTCAAACACAAACACATTTTCCAAACTATGAACCAAAGACCAATATTTGCCCGTTCCCTACAGCTCTTTAAGGACTTCTATCCTCTTCACAATTTCCTTTTCTATACTTGTTAATGTTTGTATTCTTCCATAATACCTTCAAAATAGTTTTTCAGAAGATATAGATTATGGACAGTTTTCAACAGATTTGATAATGTAATTTTTTACTCATTATCTAACCTACAAAGTTGCAACAATGCTAAAGTGTTTTGCAGTCCCGTCACCCATTTCCCACACCTGCAGGTGCAGCAAATAGTCATTAAATCTCAAAACAATTGCCAAGTCTTTACTTCTGTTCTAAATGGCCATTTTCTCCTTTATTATGAAATGTACATATTAATTACAGACTGTCTCTCTGACTGTAACATTTTGGTTTGGTTTACTCCAAACAATTAAATATCAGGAATTAAGAACGGGGATAGGCCATCTGGTTGTCAGGCCTGCTGTGGGAATCAACAAGGCCTGACTGCGGTCTTTTCTCCACATTAATGTCTTCTCCCCGACACACAGAGCAACCTGCATCTTCCTCAACCAAACCCCTCGCCTCCTGTTTCCTCAGCCACCAACGGTGAACACAATCCAAAGAACTGCAGGTGGAGCAACACAAGAACATAGAAATTAGGAGTGGCGTTAGGAAATTAAACTTTGCAGTTATCGACATTAAACACCATCTGCAAAAATAGCAATCTGCTCCATTTTTCAATACTATCAATACTCATTTGTAAACGCGTTATCTCCTCATCACACCCTGTTTTACCACATTGTTTAGTACCATCTGTGAACTTAGTCGCTACACTCTGTCTCTCCTTCAAGGTCATTTGGATAGATTGTAAACAGTTGAGGTCTGAGAACTGAATCCTCTAGCACCTCACTAGTTACAGTTCGCCAGAGAAAGACCATTTATCCCGATGCTCTGCTTTCCGTCAGTCAGCCAATCCTCTATCCAATTCAATATTCTACCGTTAAAACCCTGGGATTCCACCTTCTAGATCAGTCCTTTATGTGGCACCTTGTCAAATGCCTTCTAAATTTTAGATGTACCACGTTTGCTGGATCCCCATTATCCACTTTGTTGGTTACATTCTCAAGAACTTCAGCAGGCATTTCAAGCACAATCCGCCCATCATGAAACTGAGCTGACACTGACGAATTGATCTTTGTTTTTTTTCCAAATGTTCAATTATTTCCTACTTTACGGTTGACTGAAGAAACCTCCCCACTACAGACGTCAAACCCTCCGCTCTAGAGTTTGTCACTTTTTGCCTATTTCCTGTTTTGAGAACTTGTGTGATATTATTAATTTTCCAGTACTTTTTCAGAATCCAAGGATTTTTTGAATATGTCAACTAATACATCCCCTATCTCTGCTTTCACCTCCTTTAATATGATACAGTGCAGGCCATCAGGCGTAAGGACTTGACCTCCCTCTAATCCCATCAATGTATTTAATGTTTTCTTCCTCATCACCGTACTTCCATCAAGAGCCTTTGCTGTTGTTGTAAATTTTGGGAAGGAATTATCTTCCACTGTGCAAACAGGAAGTATTGGTTTCACCTCTGCCATTTCTTAGTTTCCCATTATTACCCTGCCTTTTCATCCTCTAAAAGAGAAAGATTGACTTTCAGCGTTCTTTTACTTTTTGTCTACTCGGAGGAGTGTTCTTTATCAATTCTTATGCTTTCTACTCGTTTCACTTCGTAGCCAATTTGGTTTTGTTTTTAGTAACTGCTTGCTGACATTTAAAATGTTTTTTTTAAAGTCATCGTTCATTGGCTGAGGCTGTCGCTGGTGGACAGCACTCATTGTCCATTCTTAATTGCCCAAAGAGCAATTAAAAGTCAACCAAATTTGTGTGTGTGTTTGAAGTCACATGTGGGTCAGACCCGGTAAGGATGGTGGTTTCCGTCCCTAAAAGACATTCATGAAACAGATAGGTGTATCCAATAATGAGCAGTGGATTGATAATCATCAATAGACTCTTAATTCCAGGTTTATATTGAGTATAAATTCCACCATCTACCGTCGCGGCATTTGAAACCGAGTCCCTGGATCATTAGCTGGATTAGAAGTTGGTGGTTATACCACCGGGACATCACCTTCACGTTGTTGTTGACTTCCTTGTTAAGACATAGATCACTTTTCACCTTTTTACAATTCCTCTTCCACTCAGGATTACACTTTAATTGAGAGGTTTTGACCATCTGCCTACATACTTAGCACTGTTCTTCAGCTGTCCTGCCCTTTAATGATTTGCTAAGTCCAATCAGTCCAATCCCTTAGGCCAGTAAAATTATCATTGCCCAACCCTAAACCTTTCGTATGTGACTCTGTCTTCACGGTGTCAGTCTGAATTTGAAACTCCAGCAATGTTGTTGTTACTCTTTCCAAGATGATCCTGTACCACAATATGATTTATCACTACTTCCTCATTACTATCAAAGCCAGTTCTCTGTTTCCATGTCGTGTTACTCTAAGAAATAATCCTTCATGCATTCGGTGAATGATTCTTTGAGGCTACCTTGCCAAAATTGATTAATCCAGTCAATGTGCATGTTCAAATTATCCATAACCACTCTTGAGCCCTTGTCTCAAGCCATCGTTATTCCCTGGTTCATGCTATTCCCGACTTTGAAAGTAGTTTACCTTGGTAGGAGCTTGCAGGCTGGAAATGCTGCTACCAATGGGTTTCTTTCTATGTGTTTTTTCCAACCAGACTGATTCATCATTTTCGTCCAACGTGCTAATATCATTTCTTTATATAGCCTTGACATTACCCTTAACCAATGCAGACACTCCACCTGCTCTTCCTTCTTGTCTGAATATTGTGTACCCTTTCACATTTAGCAATACAGTCCTGACCTTCATGTAACCAAATTTCAGTAATCTCCACCAGGCCATACCTATTACTCTCTGTTTGAACTTTCAGTTCATTCATTTCATTCCAAATACTGCACACATTTAGTTAAAAGGTTTTTACATAAGTTCTATTGATATGGCTTTCTCTTTTAATACTTTTGTGCACAGGATCTCCATCCTTATTTATTGATCCTCAATAATAGTGAGCTTATCATTTACTCGAACTTTCCACTCAAATTTTTAAATTGTTATGATTCCTTCCCTCAGCCTGGTCAGCAAACTGGCTCTGATTATTTATTCAACCACCCTCTACTTTCTGCTCAATTTTTGACTTGCTGCTTTGGTTCCCAACATCCTGTATTATTAGCTTCAATCTACCCAAGTTGCATGATCAAACCTCTGTTCCAGGATGTTGGGGACCCTCCAGTTAAGGTGCACACTTTCCTTTTGTACAGTTCCCACCTGCCCTGGAAGCGATCCGAATCATCCAAAATTCAGAAACCCTCCTCCCAAATCAGCTCTTTACCTACTTATTCAACTCGACTATCTTCCTCTTCCTTGTCTCACTTCCAGGTGCACGGGGATTAATTTCAAGAATACAACCCTGGAGATTCTGCTTTTAAACTCACTCCTAACTCCCGGAACTTTCTTTGCAGAACGCTTCAACTATTCACTTTTCTTACCGATGTCATTGGTATCAATGTGAACCACGACCGCGGGCCCACTTCAGTCTGCCCTGAGCATGCTCGGATACATTCTTGATCCTGGCACCGAGCGCCCTTTTTATAAAGAAATCATAGAACCATAGAATCCCTACGGTGGGGAAACTGGCCATTTCGCACAGCACGTCCACGCTGACCTTCCTAACAGTCACTCACCCTGAACCATTCCCCTATTCTATTATTCCGCATTTACGCCTGAGTAATGCACCTAACTTGAACATAATTGAACATTAATAGCAAAAAGTAAACAACCCAAAACCCATTTCGCTACCCTATGTTGAATCGGTTTTCTCACAACAGATACTGCCAGAAATACTGAGCATTTCCAGCAACTTCTGGTTTTGTCACCGATGATGATTGCATATTGATGAAACCATATGCAACTCAGACTTGAAACAAAGCTGAATTAAACTCTCAAGAGAATACTAAATATTTGGTCGTTCTATGATCCCAATAAAGGTCCATTACATTACCGCTGTTTGGTCCATGAATGTCATTTGTTCACCTTCCGAATCTATGAACAAAGGAGATTTTTACATTTTTTTTGATATCAGAAAGTTTGGAAAGTTGCATATTTACTCCTTCATCATCTCCTTCAATGTGATTACATCTCATTCTTTCACCTCAGTCCAATTGCAAAGGATTATTCACAAAACACACACACACATACAAACACACCAATGTAATACTTTGTCGAAGAATAACAGTAACATTGTAACTAAGTCGAATGATAACTGGAAAAAAAATAAGTAAAAGAAGGTTGAGAGAAATAGTTTTTTTTGGAACAGCAAAGACTTTTATATGAAGTTACTAAGTTGATCAAATTTAGGAAAACCTATGTAGGGTGAAACAAGATATTGTTATGAAGGTGTAGAGGTATACTTTACCGTTAAGAGAGTGAAGAAGCTGCCACAAAGTGTTCTGAAAGAAGTTAAAATATAACATTTGACTGTGAAACCTATAGTGAAAATGTGTTGCCACGGAACAAAAAACAATTCAAAGTCAGTTTAAATTATGCAAAAAACATATGGAATTAAATCGAGATTGAAATATAACGTATTTGGTGACATCAATATCAATGATATGATCCGATGCTTTGTGGTATAAAACCGGGCACTTTGAACATCTAGGGTGAGAACTGCTAAGGACATCTACAAAGATAGACTGCTAGCTGAAGAGCCCTCTGAAGGTACCTGTCTACAAGAAGTTCGCACAGGAGAACGTCGAAGCCGACTGACAGTAAAATCTACAGAGAAAAATCTACAAAGGAGAATCGAGTGGTTTTGAAACATGATTATATATTTTGTAAACCTTAATCAGTTTTTTTTTTAAATTTCATCGGAGCAGTATTGTAAAGTGGGAGGTAAAAGATACGTTTAAACGAAGGGATTTCTAAATAGTTATTCACGTTAGTATTCTCCGTTGGACTTAAATAAATAAGTTGCCAATTTTACATTAAATAGTGACTCTGTAAATGGATCATTGCCTCTCGAAACTTATGAGATTACGGCATGAGGTGAACTTCTTCTGTGTGGCTGGTTTAAATTAGGAGATGGGTTACCCTGTGTTGTAACAGTTTGGGGGCTTTCATCCGCGATTTGAACAGGTCTGTGATTTGGGTAGATTTGCATAGATTTGAGGTACGAAAAAAGAACAGCATATTTAAATATTTGCATTTTAGTATTCGAGATATTTAAATAAAATGTCAGTGAGACAATTTGTTTAATGTCGATGACTTATGGTTGGTTAAATTAAAAGTGAAAAAAATGTCTCTTAAATTTTTTAAGAGGGGTTTGAAGATGATTCTCAAATTTGCCAAGAAAGTTTGGAAAGAAAGAAAAGGCCAAACTTTTAGAATTAGCAAAGGACTTAGGTTTGTGTTTAACCAAGGACATAAGTAAAGCTGAAACTATCAGGGAATTAGTCAAACACTAAGGTGTGTCAGAAATACAGATAAGTGCTGTAAGTAGAATGAGAAAAACTTAAATTACAATTGAGGAAAATGGAGCTTCAACATAAACAAAGGGAGAGAGAAATAGAGATAGAGAAGAAGCAGAATTAGTCAAACACTAAGGTGTGTCAGAAATACAGATAAGTGCTGTAAGTAGAATGAGAAAAACTTAAATTACAATTGAGGGAAATGGAGCTTCAACATAAACAAAGGGAGAGAGAAATAGAGATAGAGAAGAAGCAGAATGCAAGAGAGAAAAGAGAGAGGAAAAAGGGAAAGAGAAGGTTCGTAGCTGAGCAAAGAGAGAGAGAGCACAAAGGGAGAAAAAGAGAGAGAAAGAATTTAGCTGAGCAAAAAGAGAGAGAATGTGAACTTTAGAGGTTGTGATTTAGTCAGCAAAGTCAAGGAACCAGGATGGAGATTAAAAGGGAAGATAGTGATACATATAACTTTGTGAAACTCTGCCACATTTTGATGTGAAAGATGTTGAACCCTTCTTTATTTCATTGAAAACTTAGCTATGTATTTGAAGTGGTCCAAGGATATATGGTCAATGCTAATTCGGACTAAACTGGTAGGCAGGGAGTGAGGTATTTGCTCCGCTGTCAGACGAGGGGTGAAGAGACCTTGAAGACGTCAAACAAGCTATTTTAAGTGCTCACAAATTGGTACCAGAAGCATATAGACAGCAGTACAGAAACATAAAGAATTGACCAGATCAGACTTAGGTTGAGTTTGAAAAAATGAATGTTTGCTTCAAAGATAGATATGACTGATAAGGCTCTAATGGAGGTTATTCTGCTGAAGGAGTTGAACAACTCAATTCCAGAGATTATAAGAATTCACGTGGAGGAACAGAAACTTCAGGAATTGAAAAGGGCAAGACAACTAGCAGCTGAATACATGTTGCTGCATAAGCCAAGCTTCCAGCCAGAATTTCGTCTCTGAGAGATTAAGTTTTGGAGAAGTGGAGATACTACACTCTAAAAGAAAGAGTAGAGACTAAGAGTTTACCACAGGTTAAATCAGATGCCCAAGAGGGTGGAAAGGAGATGAAAGGCCTCAGGTGTTTTCACTGAAATAGAGTGGGACACAGAAAATTACAGTGCCAGTGGTTTCAGAAGGGCACTGGGAAAAGGTATATCACTGCCATAACGTAACAGTCTGGTCCTTAAGAAAGACACTGTGGGAAAAGATGTGGTAAAAGAAGCGAAGCAAGTGGCATTAGTGAACGTATTAAAGGAAACCCCAACAACAGCCAAGGAATTGTACGATAGTGCACAGCCTAGGCAGAGGCTGAGAATGGAGTTAGTATCTGATCTCTACAAAGAATTCCCCTCTGCGAGTAACGTTTATTCAGAAACAACAGGGGGAGAAAGAGAAGAAGTTATAGATCTAACCAGTTATTAATAGGAAGTGATGAGCAAATTTGCAGTCTTTCTGATCTGTTCCAAGAGTGCCGTATGTTGTGGGATAGATGGATAGAAATTTAGCGATCCTCTACATAAGATCAGGTTGGAGTGCCTACTCAAGTCTGGGAAAGTAATAGAGGAAGTGACTGACAAGTTGTCAGTTCCAGGAATCCAGTTTGCTCTTGAGAATCATTTAGCAGCGTCCAAATTGGGAACAACACCCCATTGTTGTGGAGAAGCCCTAGGAAGACCAAGAAACTGAGGAGTTAAAATAGAAATATCCTGGTATTTTCCTAGACTGTGCAGTAACCAGATCCCACTATCATGAGTCACAGCACTAAGTGCAAACTAAAGACAAAAGTGAAGGAGGTGAGGTTCAGTTAGCGGACACCCGTTTTCACGTCATAGTGCAGGGAAAACATAAACAGACAGAGTGTCAGGCAGAGATGTTTAGTCCTGTAACGCGAAGGGACATGCAACGGAAAGACAAGACAATAAATGATATATGTATGTGGATGCGTACTCTGCAAAGGAGGCAGAAATATTCCTGACAGTTACTACCTGAAAGATAAAATCCTAAGACAGAAATGGAGACCACAGCAGGTTAGTGCAGAGGAGAAATGTGCCGAAGTGCACCAGAGTGTGTTGCCGGTAGCATAGAGACAGGAAGTGTTATGGGTATCACATGAACTACCTGTGGGAGGTCACCTCGGCGTACGAAAGACTCAGGCTAAATGACAAAAAAAAAAAATTATTGACCTGGAATGCACAAAAAGATGTGGTTAACTTTCGACCTACATGTCATTCTTGCCAAATGGTAGATAGGACACAGGCAGTAATGAAACTAGCACCTCTGTTACCAATTCACGTATTGGAACATCCCTTCATGTGGGTTATAAATGAGTGTGCTGGACCCCTCCAGAAAAGTAGTGGAGAGAAAGAACTGGAAAACAGCTATTAGTTACTGCCTGTCAGAGTGAGGAATCAAATCTAAATATTGTGGATTTTGATGTGCCTCAAAATATGATAAAAATTAAGAAGTCCTTGATCAGTGGGATAGATTTGTAAACTATCTGCCTCAGGAGCACAGAACACAATTGAAATGTTTGATACTGCAATATGAGGATACATATTAAAGAATCATTTGGGGAGGACTAATGCTATTGTACATGAAGTAGACGTAAGGAATACTGTTCCGATAAAACAACACCAATATCAGCTTAATCCTTCAAAGGCAAACAGGTCCAGGAGAAGTTGGAGGCCATACTCAACGAGGACATCATCGAACCAAGCCCGAGCAAGTGAAGCTCGATGATCGTCTTAGTTCACAAACGAAACGGGACTTAATGCTTCTGCATGGATTATCAGAAGGTGAACACTGTTACAAAATCAGATTGAGAAATTTGGAGAAGCAGTTATATCACCAAGTTGGACTTAATATATTGGGTACTGGCAGGAACCTTTATCAGAGACAGTGAAAGAAATTTCTGAATTGTAACGCCAAATGGGGTGTATCAACTAAAGTGATGCCCTTTGGAATGAAGAATGCGCCTGCCACATTCCAAAGATTCAAGTACAGAGTTGCGGCTGGGTTAATAAACGGTACAGTCCATTTGAATGATGTAGTGATCTTTAGTAAGTTCTGGACAGATCACTTGGTACAGTTGGGCAGAGCTCTTTAAATGAATACGGGAAGGAAAACTGGTAATAAAATTAAACAAAACTGGATTTGCGAAAGCAGATGTGGTGTTCTTTGGACACAATATCGGTCATGGAATGTTGACCACATGGAATGCAAAGAAGAAAGTTAGCGAGGAGTTTCCGCAACCAACCTCGAATAAAGAGATGCTTAACTTCTTAGGACTCAGCGGACCCTATCAGGAGTTTGTTCCAAATTTCAGCACTGTATTGACATCATTAACCGATTTGCTGAAGAAGAACACAAAGTTTCAATGAACAGAACAATGTCAGGAAGTATTCGACCATTCCAAAGCAATATTGACCACCAAACCAGTTTCAGCTGTACCAAACGTTTTGAAACCTTTCAAGGTTGCCAACGATGCTGGTGACATAGGAGTTGGAGATGTACTGCTACAGGAGGATGTGGATGGGATTGTACTTTTCAAAGAAAATCAACATCCCATCCATCAAAGGAAATATTCCACGATTGAAAAATAACTATTGAGTTCGGTACTAGACTTATGACATTTTATTGTGTATATCATAAATAATTTGTTGGAGATGGTTGTATGCACAAATCCCAATCTGCTTTCATGCTTAGAACGCTTGCAAGACTATTTCATTGGAGTCTTATGTTACAGACTTGTAATTTTAAAATCATACATGTAGCGTGTTGTCAGAATGTAATCGCAGATACCTTATCATGGACTGAATTGATAATATTGAGATGAGATTTGCAGTTATCCAATGTTATATATTGGTATATGGGAAGCAGTTAAAGTGAACTTAGATTTAAGTTATCTGTATGTTGTGGTAACGTGTTTAAAGAAAAGAAAAAAAGGAAACCATGTTTTAATTATGATGGTTCTTCTTTTTTGAAAGGGAAGGTATTATGAACGTGTAAAGGGTACTGTACTTTAATAGCGTTGAAGGATTTAGCAAGCACAGCGAATTGTGGAAAATTTATAATGTAACGTTTGGAACAGCAGCTGACAGTACCTGGGTTCTTACAAGACAAAAAATTCAAATTCCACCAATCAGTTTACATTATGCTCCAAGATATTAAACGCCAATCGACTTTGAATTTGGCATTTTGACGATATTAAAAAAAAGATGAAGCGATCCAATACTTTGGGGGTATAAAGTCGAAAAAAAATGAACAGTTGCAGAAGAGCTGCCAAGCGACCAACATCTGCAGACTGCCTGGAGAATAGCTCTCTTAAATTCACTTTTATTTATCAATGAGCTGTTAAACAGAAACACTAAGGAGAAGAGAAGACAGAGGAAGACTCAAAGAGAGGATGTGTCAGTTCTGAAATTTGAATACTTTGGTAAATCTTAATTGGGGCGTTTTAACTGGACCAGTATTGTGGAAGAGCAAGTAGAAGGTCAGAGAAAGAAGTTGCAAATAGTTGTTAGTTAATTATTCACTGTTAGACTTTAAAATAATAAAATTGTTAATTTTTACTTCCTTTAGGATATTACTTGGCCTCTCGAAGTTTAGCAGATTACAGCACAGGTTACGGATTTTCTGTATTGCAGATTTAAATTAGCATGGCAGGGATGGTGTTTATCCCATGTGGTAACACATTATATCTGATTTCTCTGCATCGATGATGCCAGACCTGCTAAGCTTTTTCAGCACGTTCTGTCTTTGTTTCTGGATTTGCAAAATCTGCAGTTCTCTTGTCTTTCTTATTCATATCATTGACAGCCACCGGTGAGGTGCTGGAGAACGGGAAGACAGCTAATGTCGTTACATTACTTTTAACAAGCCTGCAAGGAAAAACCAGGGAACTACAGACCGGCGAGTCTGATGTCAAGGGTGGGTACGTGTTTGTAGGAGATTCTGACAGACAGGATGTAAATGCATTTGTAAAGGCAAGGACTGGTTAGGTATAGTGTGCACGGCTTTGTGTCTGGAAAACGTGCCTCACAAACTAAATTGATGTTTTTGAATAGATGTTCGGGAAGCTAGATGAAGGTACAGCAGCAGATGTTGTCTACGATGACCTTAAGTGAGGTCCAACAACGTTCCACACGGTAGCCGGGTTAATAAGGTTGGATCACAGGGGATCCGGGAGAGTTAGCCAACTAGATACAACATTGGCTTGATAGTATGAAAGAGAATATGCTGGGAAAGATTTCTTGATCCAATTGGAGATCTGTGAGCAGTGGTGTGCCACAAAGACCAGGCTGCTGTTGTTCAATGTTTTTATAAATGATTTGGATTCGAATATAGGAACCATGGAAAGTAAGTTTGTAGACGAAATCCCCAAAATTGATTTTACAGTGGACAGTGAAGAAGGTTATCTTAGAGAACAATGAGATTTCGATCAACTGAGCCAGTGGGCCAAGGATTGGCAGATGGTGCTTCATGCAGATAAATGTGAGGTATTGAATTTTGTTCGACAAGCCAGAGCAGAATTTACACATTAAATGGTAGGGCGCTGGGGCGTGTTGTCAAACAGAGAGACCCGGGGTGCAGGTAGAAAGTTCATTGAAAATGGAGTCACAGGTAGACAGGGCGGTGAAGAAAGCGTTAGGCACGCTTACCTTCATCGGTCAGATCATTGATTATAGGAATTGGGACATCATGTTGTGGCTGTACAAGAGAGTGGTATGGCCACATTTGGAGTACTGAGTACAATTCTTGTCGCCTTGCTATAATAAGAATGTCATAACTGGAAAGGGTGCAAAAATATTTAAAATGATGTGACGGAGACGCAAGGTTTTCACATATATGGTGAGGCAGGGTTTTTGTTCCCATTGTCTAGGAGCCTGATGGGTGACTTTATATAGGTTTATTAAATCATGAGGGGCATGGATAGAATGAATATGCAAGGTCTTGTCCCCAAGGTGGTGGTGTCCAAAATCAGAGAGGATAGGTTAAAGGTGAGAGGGAAAAGATTTAAAAGGCAGTTATTTCTCACAAAGTGTGGTATATATATGTAGCAAGCTGTCAGAGGAAGTTGTAGTGGTGAGGATAATTACAACATTTCAAAGACAATTGGATGTGTACATGAATGGGAAAGGTTGGAGGGGTCTGTGCCAAACGAAAAATAAACTATTTCAGTTTAGGAAACTTGGAGAGCATGGTCGAGTTTGGCAGAAGGGTCTGTTTGCATATTGTATGACTCTAAGAGTCGATGACTCTACAACTCCTCTTTCTTCACTAATTCTTCATTGCCCTCAATTCATGACTGAGTGAAAATTCCTCTGTAAATGCTTTCAATGATCTAACATTCTGAACTTTCTTAAACAGAGAATTCCTGACATTGATGTGATGCTGTAGACCACTGCAGCAGCAGCAGCAGGAGCAGAATTATATTCAACTTCTATCCGTAACGTTTTGCCTGGGATAATCCCTCAGTCTATCATTACCACCAAGCCAATCTATGGTTCAGTGATGTATGGATGAACTTGCCAATGTCAAAACCATGTGTACCTAAACCTGATGACAACTCGCTAAAACAACCATAACTGACTGCTTGCATTAAAACAGTCGAACTTACATCTGATAGACAGGGTATGATCCCAGGACCAACAGACCAACAGTCCTGCCACATTCAGTCATAAGTGGCGATGGACCATGAAACAACTCACTGGAGGAGAGAACTCCACAAATATCCTCATCCTAAATAATGGAACAGCTCTGTGCATCAGTATAAAGGATGAGGATGCAGCATCTGCATCATCCTCAGCCAGACGTGTTGAGTGGATGATCCACTTCACCCTCATCATGATGCCCACAGAATCACAGATGCCAGTTTTCAACCAATTCGATTTGCTTCACGTGACACGAAGAAACAGCTGAACACAGTCGATACGACAAAGGCAATGGGCCCTGACCCCATTCCTGACTGACGACTTGTGCTGCACACAAGCCGTGTCCTGGGGGAAGCTGTTTCATTCCAGCTTCAACTCTGACATTTCCCTGTCAATGTGGAAAATTCCTCAGCTACCTCCACTTTTCTCAGAGTGGAATACTTGCAATCTGACCAATTACCGCTCCATCACGACAGTCAAATTATTAGGAGTTTATTTTGACATATCTGTCAAGCAGCACAGAAATAACCAGCTCAGTGTGGTTTCCGATTGGCCCCAATGTGGATACGGTGCTGTTGTGGAAATGTCACTGAATTTCTAATCCAGAGCAGGCTAATGCTCTGGAAGCTGGTGGAAGTTAAAAACTATTAATAAAGTATCGAGATCTAAAATCTGGTGAAATGTAACGGTGACCTTGAAATCAATGTCGATAGCAAACTTCAATTTGCTGCCACAATGTACTTTCAGGAAGTGAATTCTGATCTGGTGAATTCCATACATTCCTGATTTGGCCTAAAAGTGATACCAGACACACAGGCATGTGATAAACGTTTCAATGGTCTCTAAACGGGTCAAGCAAGATACGAAAGTGTATTGAAGTGCTCCGCGGTTTGGAAGGGTAAAACTGACGGAACACCCAGCTGCAGCCTCAGTATGAGAAAAGGGAACGGGAAACACAGTCCTGTTGACCCTGCAGAAACCTCTTTCCTCATATCGCTGAGCTTGTGACAACCGTACCCCAGCTGTCTCCTGATCCCTTTAGTGTCTAGAAATCCTTATTTATCTTCAGTGTCTTGGCTTCCACAACCTTATGTGGGAGAATATTCCCCAGGCTTACCAGTCTGTGAGTGCAGACTTGCATTCTTATCTCAATACAGTTTAAAGTGCCTGTAACTAATACTGTGGCCCCCTTGTTTTAGATGTCCGAGCCAGGTGAATTGTCATCCCTGCTTCCAATCTGTCTCACCGGTCAGTGTTTTATATATTTCACTGAGATCGCCAGTCATTTTCCTAAACCACATGGAACACAGGCCCAGTCGCCCCAAACTCTGCTCCCACAACAAGCCTGTCATCCCAGCGATCAGTCTGGTCATCCTTCGCTGCTGTCCCCCAATATCAGGTTTGTCCCTTATTAGGTAAGGAGACCAAAACCGCACACAACACTGCTCGATTTTCGAGATGGGGTCTCAGCAAATCCCTGTACAGCTTCAGTAAGACATCCTTACTCCTGTACTCAAATCCCCTTGAAATGATGGTCAGCACATTTGTTACCTTCCCACCTTGTTTGTGTGTCTGCAATATTGCTTTCATGACTGGTGTACAGAGAGATCCAGAACCTTTTCAATGTTACAGCTATCTATTTGTTGTGTATATGTACACTGGTTAGTTGCCAATTCCATTCCCAGTATTGACTTCTGGCTTCAGAACGCACTGCCCTGCATGGACCTCAGAAGTCTGAGCAGAAGAAACAAAAAAAAAGTATAAAACCCATAAAGATCAGCATGTTTCAACCAATCACTTTTCAAATATGAGGTTGCTGTTCGATTGTTCCCACCAAAGTACACAGCGTCATAGTCGACTCAGTGTCTCCTCATAAGCGAACCTCTTCAATTCTGAACCAACCCAGCGAACCTCCTCTGCACCCACTGTAATGCCAGCTCATGCTTTCTCAAGTAGGTAGACCAAAACTGCACACAGTATTGCAGGTGCGACCTCGCCAGCACTCTGTCCAGCTGAAACATAACCATGCTGTGTTTAAACTCAATTATTTTTGCAATGAAGGACACAATTCCATTTGCTTCGTTGATTACCTGTTGCACCTGCAGTCCAACTTCTGCGATTCATGCACAAAGACATCCATGTCCCTCTGCACAGATGCATGCTGCATTTTCTTTTACCGTGGAAGTTATACTCCTTCTTAGTGTTATTCCTACCAAAATGGATGGCTTCACATTTATGATCATTGCACTCGATCTTCCAGACCTTTGCCCACTCACGTAAACTATTTATATCCCTTTGTAAAGTTTATCAGTCCACTGCACACTTTGCTCTGCCACTCATTTTTGCATCATCTGCAATCTTTCAGACACATTTCCGTGGTTCCCAACTCCAATTTGTCCATTTAATCTGTGAATAATTGCGAATCTGTGAATAATCCCAGCACCGATCCCTGAGGCACACCATTGGTCACTGAACAGCAGCCAGAAAACATTCATTTATTCCCACGCTTTGCTTCTTTGTAGTAAACTAATCCTCTACCCACGTTAATGCATTACCCATAGATTTCCAGTAGATTAGTTAAGCATGACCTGCCTTTCACGAACTGATGCTATGTCTGCCCAAATAAACAATTTCTATCAAGATGAGTGCTATTCATTCCTTGATTACAGATTGAAGTATTTTCCCTACTAAACATGTTAAGCTAGTTGGTCTAAAATTCCCCACATTTTATCTACCTCCATTTTCAAACAGTAGATTCTGGTCTCCGGTTTCCCAATCTGCTGGAACTGCACCACAGTACAGTGAATTTAGAAAAAAATCCATAACTGCATTTGCTATTTCTCCCATCACCTCTGTTAGTACCCTGGAATGCATTCCATCAGGGCGATGTGACTTACCTACATTTAGATCCATTAGCTTGCCCAATACTATCTCTCTCGTGGGAATGGTTGTTTCCAGGTCCTCACCTACTTACCTCTCTTTGACAATTACTGGCGTGTTATTCGTGTCCCTCACTGTGAAGACCGATAAAATATTGGCCATTTCCTTATATCCCATTATTGGATCCACCTTCTCACCCTCTAAAGGAACACTGATTACCTTAGCCATTCTTTTCATTTATATATTTATAGAATCCTTTGCTATCTTTATATTCTCAGGTAGTTTACTCTCATAATCTGTCTCAAGTTTCTTGATAGTTTTTTTGTTGCTTTTTTGGCCTTTAAAGTTTTCCCAATCTTTTAGTTTCCCACTGGTCTTTGTCATCACCTTATATTTATCAGGGTTACATTCCATCTGCCATTTATCTGCCCATCTGACCATTCCATCGGTATATTCCTCGAACATAAGACCTTCTCACTCACTGCCAACCACCCGGCCAATCTTTGTGTCAAAGATACACTTATTTGTCACACTCTCCCTACCCCCTCCACATTCACATCTACATTATTTATGAATATCACAAGCAATAAGGGATAGAACACTTATCCCTGGGGTACACCACGCGTCACTGTTCTCCATTCGTACAAACAGCATTCTCCCACCATCCTCTTTCTCCTGCCTCTAAGACTGTTTGAATGTCACATACTAATTTACCCTTGATACCATGAGATTGTACTTTCTTTACCGGTTTCACATGTGAGGGTTTGTCAAAAGCGATGCTGTAAAGAAAAACATATAAACGACCTCCTCGAATAAATTCAATAAAATTATTTCGGCATGACTACCCTCTGATAACTTCATGCTGACTATCCCTGATCAAACATTGCCTCTCTCAATGAAGATCAATTGTCTCCTTTCCTGCTTTCTCCAATAGTTTCCCTGATACTGATCCGATACTCACTGATCTATAGTTGTCTGGTTTACCTGCACCAAACCTTGCTGTAAAGAGTGCTCTCCATTACTCTGGCACCTCCACTGTGACCATATTCCACTTAAACATTTGAGTCAGGGTATTTCCTCCTTTTTCTCCCACTGCAGCCTGTGACACAATTCTTCCAGAGCTGGGGACTTGTCCCATTTTATATCAGCCAAAACCATCATTTCCTGCTCCCATCTTATACGAATCTGTTTAAGAGCTTCACAGTCCAGTCTTCTTGAAATATGCAGTTGCCTCCTTCGTCTTCCAAGTAAAATGGATGTGAAGCTCTCATGTCACAATCTATCAATATTCTCCAGCGTCACACACAGATAGCCCCCTTGGTTTCTAATAGACCCCGAATGTTCTCTGGTTATTCTGTTCTGCTTGATGTCCTTGTGAATATCTTGGGACTCACGCTAATCTTGCTGTCACTTGTCAATATACATTTTCGTCACTCCCCTCTATGTGCATGTTTTTAAAAGTTTCATTTCGATCACCTCTCATTCTCTGAAACTCTCTGGAACACAGGCGGACTTCTCTCATCAGACAATCTTGCCATCTGAGCGATTAATTTCGAGAATGTCCTTACAGACCTTATACTGGTTGTATAAATAACAGACATTGCCTGTTTTACATTAAATCATTTTAAAGCACTTTTCAAATTCACTGAAGCCATCTCTATCCTTGCATCGCAATGGCTTGCATGACAGAGGTATGCACTAGCAATTTAAGAAAGAAACAGTTTTCTATTCAGATATCATTTAAATTTAAGATATTAAGATCACTATTCTCAAAAATCCCTTTACAACAACGTCTTCAATCAGCTCTTCTGATCACTCATTACCAATTCCAGAACACCCTGATCTCTAGCTCGGTGCTCAACATACCGTTAAAGTAGGAGAAAGTGAGGTCTCTATATTGGGGAGACAGGCCGCCTACTTGCGGAGCGTTTCAGAGAACACCTCTGGGACACCCGGACCAACCAACCCAACCACCCTGTAGCTCAACATTTCAATTCCCCCTCGCACTCCACCAAGGATATGCAGGTCTTTGGACTCCTCCATCGTCAGACCACAGCGAAACGACGGTTGGAGGAAGAACGCCTCATCTTCCAGCTAGGAACCCTCCAACCACAAGGGATGAACTCGGATTTCACCAGTTTCCTCATTTCCCCTCCCCCCAGCCTGTCTCAGTCAAATCCATCAAATTCAGCACCGCCTTCCTAACCTGCAATCTTCTTCCCGACCTCTCCGCCCCCACCCCAGACTGACCTATCACCCTCACCTTGACCTCTTTCCACCTATCACATTTCCGACGCCCCTCCCCCAAGTCCCTCCTCCCTATCTTTTATCTTAGCCTGCTGGACCAACTTTCCTCATTCCTGAAGAAGGGCTAATGCCCGAAACGTCGATTCTCCTGTTCCCTAGATGCTGCCTGACCTGCTGCGCTTTTCCAGCAACACATTTCCATATCGTTAAAGTAACCCATCTCATAGATGCTCATGAAATCCATTTTCCCAGCATTAACATACAGTTGGGTGAACACTGCTTATAGGTAACTTGATGCTGTCCATTATTGCTGCAGTTCCCACAAACTTGTATTTCGAATTTCCTGTTTTGGACCATACCCAACATCTGTATCACGATTTTTACTTTGATAGACAACTCTCATCAATGTTTGCTTCTCCTTGCTGTTTCTAAGTTCCACCTTGCCAGACTGTATGGAATATGAGTGACGTGGGGTCTGGCGAGGTTAATGGTAGAATCAGGCGAGATGTTTCGCGAGACATATCTCAGCATTGATATCATTTTGCCATGCCTACCTGTTCTTCTCAAGTGTCGTTGTAACATTATCACCAGATCTCCCATTATTCTGGTGGAGTAAAGAAGGACAATGATCTTTCAGCAATGCTGTGTATGCCCCCAGAGGGGTGAGAATGCTCTAACCTGATGGGAACCAAAGTTTGTGAAAAGATTTGTATCTCGGGTGCTGGTTGTTGATGAAATTGCGCGGGTATCCGTTTTTGGCGAATACATAGTGAATTTACTAGAGAGGAAGAAAAGGACAACCAACTCCCATTCCTAGACGTGATGGTACAGAGAACATCGAACGGAGAATTCACCACAAAGGTATACAGGAAAGCCACACACACAGACCAAGTCCTAAACTACGAAAGCAACCACCCAAACACACACAAAAGTAGTTGCATCAAGACACTGTTCAAAAGGGCCACAACGCACTTCAGCACACCAGAACTGCAAAAAGAGGAGGAAGAACACCTGTACAATGTATTCGCCAAAACGGATACCCGCGCAATTTCATCAACAGATGCCTAAGAGAAAGACAACGGAACGAGGACATGCCACAAGCCAAAGGACTAGCCACACTACCATGCATCAAGAGCATTTCCGAACTGACAGCCAGACTACTGCGACCATTAGGACTCATAACAGCACACAAACCAACAGCCACTCCCAGGAACAACTCACCAGAACGAAGGACCCGATACCCAGCGTGAGCAAAACCAATGTAGTGTACAAAATCCCATTTAGGGACTGCACAAAACACTACATAGAACAAACAGGAAGACAGCTAACGATCCGCATCCATGAACACCAACTAGCCACGAAATGACACGACCAGCTATCCTTAGTAGTCACACACGCAGATGACAATCAACATGAATTCGACTGGGACAACACTACTACTATAGGACAAGCCAAACAGAGAACAGCCAGGGAATTCCTAAAGGCATGGCATTCATCCACAGATTCAATCAATAAGCACATCGACTTGGACACAATAAATGGGCCACTGCAACGGACAGCTGGAACTGACAACCGGAAGCAGCAGATTCAAACCACTACAAATGCCGGAGGAAAGATCACAGAAGTGCTTCATAGGAGGCTCACAAGCACTGAGGATGTCACCTAGACAGGGGACGAAACGTCTGCAATACAAATTCCCAGCTCGGCGAACAGAACCACAACTGATGGGAACCTTACAGCAGGCTGGTAAAGTGTTGCTGCTGCTTTACAGGATCTTAGTGAGACCACATCTGGAGGAGTGTGTATAGAGTTAATCTCCTCATTAAGGAAAGGATATTGGTATTACCTCAAAGATTGTTCCCTCAACTGAGTTCTGCAACTGAAGTGTTAATCATAGAATCTCTGCAGAGTGGAAGCAGGCCATTTGACCCATTGCCAACACACTGATCCTCCGAAGGCCGTACCACCCAATCCCCACCACTCACCCCACCCAGTCTTTATAACCTGGCATTTTCCCTGGCTGATGTGCCTAGCCTGCATATCCCTGGACATTATCGGTAATTTAGCTTGGCCAATCCACCTAACCTGCACATCTTGGGTCTGTGGGAAGAAATTGGTAACTGTAATTGAACACGAATCACTGGTGCCATGAAGCACCAGTGTTAACCACTGAGCTACCCAGTGTGAGCAACACAACTTGCCTGCATATTTCAGCTCTTGAAAAGTGACATTTGAGCAGGGAGATTCCACAAGTCCCCGAAACTGTCATTGAGCGACAGGAGGAGGACATTGAGATCTTGAACGGCTTGGTCAGGAACAGGAGCAGGACATGCACGTTATCGAGATGATAATGTGGAAACACCAGGAGAGCATTCAGCCTAGTGAGTGTGTAAAGCAGGAACAGAATGAGTCAAATCAGCCACTCATGCCTCTTACGCAGCAAGTGGAGCAGATTTTTTTACAGCCTTGTGCCTGTTACACGGGAGTTGGGAAAGGGACATAGAGGTTATAGAAAGCAAAGAACTTAAAATTACCAGCTTCACTAGGGAATGAAAAGTAGTGAGACATCTATGTGTATTGAAGGCAAATTATTCAAATCCGTTATGAAGGAATTAATAACAAGAGATTTTCAAAGTCAAGCCACAATCCAGCACAGTCAACACAGTTTTATGAAGGATAAATCATGTTTGAATGATTTGACTAGCTTTCTTAAATAAGTGACAAACAAGGTTGATAACGTGGATCATATAGATGTATTATATCTGGATTTCCAGATAGCAGTGCGTAATGTGCTTCACAAAAGATAAATATCCAACACAAGACCACATGGGGATAGGAAAAATTTCTTTGCTAAGAGAGATGATTGGCCAAACAATAAAAAGCTACGATATGGAGCCATTGGTTTTGGACTAGGTCTGACAAGGTCAAAATTCACATGACAGTAGGTTAGAGTCCAACAGATTTATTTGAAAACACAAGCTTCCATTGTGCTGTTCCTTCATTAGGTGTTAGAGAAGCAGGAAGACCTTAAACACAGAAGTTATAAGAAAAACATCAAAGGATTGTTCAACTAACGCACACGTATGGTACGCACCTAAGATGGCTCTTAAATCCTTAATGACTTAGAATGGAAATGCAGATTTTGATTGATTAATATGCAAATCGCATAATTTCTTTCAAGTCACTGCCTGGACATACCTTCAGGCATTATCGACGTAAAGGAGGTGACCCCTTCCGTCACACAATGCATTTCAGGCGTGAGGTCTTGTTTGTAGTCTGCTTGTGTCTTCACCTGTAGTCAGACTGGGTTTGTTCCCAAAGTAGGAGTTTAAAAAATGCCACATTGACTGACTGTCTCCAAATTGTGTGTTTTTGGAACAAAATGAAGTGTATCTGCAAATACAAACGTGCAAATGCAAATTCACCCCACAGATTTATACGTGCATATGTGTGTGTGCGCGTGCGTGTGTGTGCGAAGGCGGGTGCCTGTGTGAAGGGGAGAGAGACAATGTGTGTAAGTGAGAGAGACGGTGGGGGAGTGTGTGTGTGAGTGCGGGAGAGAAACAGAGTGAGTGGGCGCATGCGTGTGACAGAGCAGAGTGTGCATGTACACATGTGAGACAGGGGGAGTGTGAGAGTGTGTGGGTGTGGAGCGGATAGGGAGATTGTGCATCAGTGTGTGTAAGGGGTAGAGTGAGAGTGTGTGCTTGTCCAGGCTAAGACACAGACAAATACGACATGTCCCTTGCCCCCCCCTCCCCGACACACTCACTCTATGGTTTCAGAGCTTCCCCTCTCAGCAGCCTCTGCTCCATTTGGTGTTTATGTTACATACCCAGATGCTGTAACTACAGTCCCCATGCTCCATCCAGAGTTGGGTCACGAAATTCTCAGATCTCCTTGAATCTCTGAGGTAGCTCACAGCACAACCTCCAGCAAACCATCCTCAGCAGCTTCACTAGCTTTTCAATAACAGGAGTCAGCCAGAAGCCCCTCAGCTCCAGGTTTAATGGCTGGTCCTTTACAAAAATACTCGAGGGGCTTCCTCGTGTTACTGACGGCACGATCAGCTGAGAGGGACAAACACAGGTGTTCAGTGGATAGGCATAGACCAAGTTTCAAAGGCGTGAGTCAAAGCTGCTAGATGCCGCTGCCCTACATGGAACACCACGTGGGACACACTGGGAAGTGAACAACAGACCAAGAAACACCATTTAATTGTTTCTGAGCTTCATTACTCCAGCACTCGATACACGAGGGAGCCAAAAACAAAGGCCAGGGAAAGATACAGAAAAATAAATAAATAAATTACTGATAATTTCGTGACAGGGGTGAGGAAGTAACTGGAGAAGGGAGACAATGATGAGTAAAGTCACAAGAATGCAAACCTTGAATAAAGACATTGCCAGATCAACTGAAATGGGTCATTGCTCAAATTCTTAGTCTGCCACACAGAACCAGCCCTGACCCCATAAAGTGGGGCAAGGTAAAAGCCAGGATGGAGAGTTGTGCTGACCGTGCGAGTGGATTACTCCCAAATCTGGACTATCTACCCAACATGAAGACCATTGCAAACCTTTGCCATTATATTGCAAACCTCTAAAACCACCCTCTGTCTCCTACCTTTGAGCCAATTTTGTATCCATGTGGCTAGTTCTCCATTTATTTCATATGAACCCACCTAGTTAACCAGATGCCCATGCACAACATTATTAAACGCCATACCAAAGTCCATATCGACAATGTACGCCTTTCTGCCTCAACTAATCTTCTTAGTCACTGCTTCAAAAAAACTCAGACAATTTAGTGAGACACAATATCGCTTGCACAAAGCCGTGTTGAAGATCCCTAATCAGTTATTGCCTTTCAAAATACGTGCAGATTCTGTGCCTCATAATCCCCTCCAACAACTTACCCACTACGGATATCAGGCTCACGGGCTTTTCTTTATCAATCTTCTAAAATCCTTTATGTAGTGGCACCATATTAGACAACCTCTAGTCTTCCGGCACCTCATCTGTGGCTATTGATGACACAAATATCTCCACAAGGGGCCCAGAAATCACTTCCCCAGCTCCCCTCAAAATTCTAGCATACATCTAATAATGTCGTGGACATTTAACCACATTTGTGCATTTTAAGTACTCCAGCATCTCCTCTGTATTACAGACACTTTACAAGATATTAGTATTTATTTCCTAAGTTCTCTTGCTTCCATATCCTGCACAGTAAATACTGACGCAAAATATTCAGTCAGAACCAACCCCATCTCCTGCTGTTCTGCACATCTGCGGTCTTTCTAATCTTTAAGGGACCATATTCTCTCCCTAGTTACAATTTTATCCTCAATGCATTTGTAGAATTGCTTTGGATTCTCCTTAACCCTATTGCCAAATCTATCATATGCCCCCTTTTTGCGCTCCCAATTTCACTCATGTGGCCTTCAGACTCTTCCAGTGATTCACTTCAAATCAGGAATTAAGAAGCTAATGATGACCATTACTATTGGCGGGAAAGTCCATGTGGTTCACTAACGTCCTTGAAGGAATCGATCTGCAATCCATACCTGGTCTGGCCTACATGTGACTCCAGACCCAGAGCAATGTGGTTGACTCTAGCTACCCTATGAGCAATTAGGATGAGTAATAGATGCTGGCCTAGCTAGCGACGCCCTCATTCCATGAATGAATTAAGAAAAACCTCTCTATTCCTGCCGTCTGTGCCGGACATATGCTTTCTTCTTAGCCGTGACCAGAACCTCAATTTCTCCAATCCTCCAGCATACCTTAAACCTATCAACCTTACCCTTCACCCTAACGGGGACATATCATCTCTGTGCTCTTGACATCTCATTTTTGAAGGCTTCCCACTTCTCAGATGGCCCCTTATCTGCCAATATCTATGCCAATTGACTTTGGAAATTTCTTGAATTGGCTGTTCAACAATTTAGAACTTGAAGTTTTAGACCCGTTTCATCCTTTTCATCTCTACTTAAAAGCTAATAGGATGGCGATGACTTGCCACAAAGTGCTCCCTCATTGATATCTCAACCATCGCTTCCCCACTGCCTTATTTCCCAAGGGTAGGTCATGTTTAGCTCCTTCTGTTTTTGGAGTGCATTGGTCAAACAGCTGCAGCTTTGTAACTGGGAATGGGGTTAGCACAGTCTTTGACTCATTGGGCTGAATCTAACAACAAAACCTGTCATTTCCATTGAGTGTGACAGAGGGATCGACTGCACAAGGCCGATCTAGTGTGCTGGTGCTATCTTATCGAACCAACTCTTTAACTACTTACCCCACCCCATGGTGTCCCTCTCATTAAATGTCAGCACAATTATTCCAACTTTCCCTCTCTCTCTCTCTTACCCCTCTACTATATCTCCCTCACTAATAGCAATGCATGGATGCAACACTATGGACTGACTCCCTCTGGACACGTCACCATATCCCCACCCCCACCTGTACTATAGTTCGGATGCCCCTGGATATTTTGTGATCTCTGGCATTCGTGCCATCTTTAACTGACCAATGGGCACGCGGTTGAGCTTTCTCAGTTTGGAGCTGCCCTGCATAGTTTACTCTGAACATGGCAGATAAGGGGCATTTACACCACGGTGTGTTGACAGGAGCACGAAGGTCCTGGTGGGTGAAATAATACAGAGGGGGTGGCATTCCCCACCCAGAGTGGGCCACACCACCAGACCCGCGGAGCATGGCCTGAGTTCACCATCCAGCTCAGTGCAGTATCAGCGGTCTGAAGAAATGGCCAGCAATACAAGACAAGCATCAATAACCTTCCCCGCTCTGTCAGGATAAGGTTCACCGTATTCTATCTGCTCTCTCACACTCACTGTACATCTGTTATAGCACCGACCCCCAAACAAGGCTCATGCTCCACCACTCTCAATTATGCAAGCAGCACCTTCTCTCTCTCTCTCTTTCCCCTCTCCCTCACTAATAGCACTGCATAGATGCAATACTATGGACTGACTCACTCTGGACACGTCATCATACCCCCACCACCACCTACACCAGTGCTAATAGCAGGGCTACACACTCCCACCTCCACTCCCTCCCTTTCACGCATTCCAGGAGAAACAGCTTGGAATAGGACAGAGTTGACCAAGTCGGGTGGTGGAGTGCCCGATATCAATCTCGCAGCCACCCCCGTACCTGTGTGTCTCTATTTGACTCAGTGAGTATCTATGTGTAGGTACAGGTGTGACAGTGTCCGTGATGCTTAAAATGACACAACCTCTCCCTCAACTGGCTTCCCCAACCTGATGCAGCGACAGCGACATCGGGTGATAACCTTCGAGGATTCAGTCTGGGAAGGAGAGAGAGAAGCAGCTCACAGCACCATCCAAACTGACAGTGCCATCAACACACACACACACACAATGCTGGTAGATAGAGGGATCCAAATATACTTGGCCCTGCCAGAATGGAAATGCTAACCTCCGAGTGAACCATTTTGTCAGGAGATGAGATGAATTGATTTCTCATTCTGTGTCTTGCAATGCTTAAAAATTACCTGAGAAAGGATTGAAAAATCCAGACAAAGGCCCAGTAGTGGTGGTAATATTGCAGGAACAACATCACTCTGTATCAGATGAAACTGCTCTGTGCTTCCAAAGATATTATTTGAAAAAACAAACAGTCGTGCAATGTGAGAGGTTCACAGTAAAAGATTTGTTATCTTCTTAGAGCATATAAAACTCTGCCATTGATGCAGTGGTGTGGGGAGGCCAGCAGAGGGCAGTTTTGTATGAATCGACTCACAAAACTCTGTGTTCAGCACTGATTCCTCACAGTGCCAGGCACCCGGGCTCGATTCCACCCTCAGGCGACTGGCTATGTGGAGTTTGTACATTCTCCCCGTGTCTGCCGGTATTCCATCGGGATCGCCAGTTTCCACCCATAGTCGAAAGGTGTGAATGTTAGGTGAATTGGCCATATTAAATTACCCATATTGCACAGGGATGTGTTGGTTAGGGGCATTAGTCATGGGCAAACGTAGGATAGTATTTGAACGGGTCTGTGTGGGTTACTCTTAGAAGGGTCAGTGTAGACCTGTTTGGCCGAAGGGCCTGTTTCCACACTGTTGGGATTCTTTGAACTCTATGAACCAGAGGGACACAGACAGAGAGAGGAGGAGGGAGACTTTGACTCCAGTTTCAATGTATTTCCTTCAAAAACAGCATTGCACAGAGATGCAGACAGAGGTGCACACAAACTTAGATACTGACACTAATATACATAGCACAGACAGAGATATGCACACAGGTATGGACATTTACACATAAACACATGAACATACGCCACCATTCACCCCCACATACAAGCACACACAATGTCTTTAATACAGAGATATATAATTTTTATTAATAAGTGATCAATGGTCAGTCGGAGAAGGCAGGAGAATGGGGTTCAGAAATGTTTTAGCCATGATCAAATGTCATGGCAGACTAGATGGGCTGAATGGCCTAATTCTGTTCCAGTGTTCATTGCTCATATGATCTTGTGGTGTCTGAAAATGTCTTTCCACGAGGTCAGTGGAGGCTGAATTTGGTAAGTATTTGATTTAGGAGAGTTCATGGGATTGCGGACAAGTTTGAGGGGCTGAGTGGTCGATAACTGTTCATAATTGTCGATTCCTTATATATCAAAAGAGTGGTGATTGGTTTGATGGGAACACATTTTGAGCATAAGGATCTTCCCATTTCAGACTGGGACAGGGATGGTCCTTTTGCTTTAGGGTTGCGTAATATGTGGTGCTCTCATGCCAAAGTAGCAGTGAAGACTGGGTTACTGAAAACACTCAAGGTTGAGTGTCATAGATCTTTGATGAACAAGAGAATCAACGTTTATTGGGAACAGACAGGAAAGGGATGTTTAGTCACAATCATATCAACAACGCACATTCTTAATGGTCCTGCAGGCATGAGGGGCTGAATGACCAACTGCTGCTCCTAACCCATGCGTTGTTCTCTCATGCACTCAGTGAAGTTACAGAGCGAAAGAAAGATCCCATTCAGCCAGTCATCATCGTTGTAATGAGACAGGCGGAGACCATTCTGCCCTCTAAGGATTTATACAGGAATAGATTGAAGTCATTCAGCCCACTAAGTACATTGCACAGCTTAGGATGAGGCCATCCAACCTTTCTAGCCAGCTGCACAGCGACAGGGGAAACCCGGTTAACTATAAGGAAATAAACATTCGGGATGAATGTTTATATTCAGGTTGCAAAGTTGTAACTGGGTGGAGTTCCTCAGGGATCAGTGTGACAGTATCAACTATTGACAATCTATACGAATGACTTGGGTGAGGGGACCGATTGGTTTGCAGCTCAATTAGTTCATTCACCAAGGTAGTCATTTAACTGGACTGGAGAGTCTGCAATGGGATACAGACAGAAGACATTAGTGAGCAAATCTTTGGCAGAAAACAGTATAATGTGTGTAAGGGAAGTCAGTGTCATGTTGAACAGAGAAAATAACAGTAACCTATTTAAATGGAGAGAATATCGCAGAACTGATTGGTACAGAAGGATTTGTGCATCTCGGTACATGAGACACATAAACGTAGTCAGCAGATTCAGCCAATAATTAGAAAAGGGTATCGAATCTTGCTGTTTTTATGCAAAGGCTGTTGGGTATAAAGATTGGGATGTATTACTGCATTTGTACAAGACAATGCGGATCCTACAGCGGATATATTGAGTGTGGTAATGATCCCCTAAACTGAAAGAAAAACATGCAGTTGTTTTAGAAGACTTTCACAGATGTTTCACTTTACTCCTTGCTAGAATGAAGGATTGATGGAATCATAATGTCATACAGCACGGAAACAGATCCTTCAGTCCAGCTCATCTGCACCGACCAGATATTCCAAACTAATGTAATACCATTTGCCAGCATTAGACCCATAACCTTCTAAACCCTTCGTATAATATACCCATCCGTTGCCTCTTAAAGGTTGTAATTGTACCAGCCTCTACCACTTTTGATGCCAGCTCGTTCCATACACACACTACCCTCTGTATGAAAATGTTATTCCTCAGCTACCATTTTAAATCTTTCCTCTCTCACCTTAAATCTATACCCTCTGGTTTGGACTCCTCCAGCTTCAGTAAAATACCTTGGCTGTTTTCCGTATCCATGCCTCTCATGGCCTGTACAAGGTCAGAACACGTCAGGTCTGAGAATGAGAGATGTTCATATAGAAACATGTAAGAACCTGAGGAGAATGTATTGGGGTGGAGCTGAGGGATGATAAAATAAAAATAATGATTCAAGTTTAGCAAACATCATTCTCATTTTAACACAGCTACTACAAAGACATGAATTTATTGTACAAACATTATGCAGTCACGTATAAACATACCTTCAAATATTAAATTATGAATCATTCTTAAATGGAGCAGATAACAGGAATGGAGTCATGCAAGCAGGGGAATGTTCGACGAGACCTTACATGGACTAGATTGGTGTTCGGATAACATTACTGTATGTTTCATATCCGACAGTGAGAAAATGTAACCTGTCAGAGAAGCCATAGCCATTGCTCCATCTCTTTAGTTGTTCTTCTCTACAGCAACATATGAGAGCTGAAAACCACCAGTCAACTTTATCACTTCAGAGGCAGCATAACAATTGAAACAATCTCAATTTTGCTTTTGTCATGAAATCAATTTTTACTTCAACAAAGCTCTTTCCAACTACTATTCTGCAACGTTTCATTTATTTTTCTGTTTGCCTTCAGCTGTATGTGTGTTTCAGTCTGTCTTTATGGGCATGTTTCTGTTTTTATGAGAGCTGAAAACTGGCAGTCATATAAAATAGAACATTAAAACGCAGTACAGGCCCTTCGGCTCTCGATGTTGCGCCGACCAGTCATACCAATCTGAAGTCCATCTTGCCTACACTATTCCATGTACATCCATATGCTTGTCCAATGACAGCTTAAATGTACTTAAAGTTGGCGAAACTACTACCGTTGCAGGCAAAGCATTCCATACCCTTAATACTCTCTGAGTAAAGAAACTGCCTCTGACATCTGTCCTCTATCTATCACCCCTCAATTTAAAGCTATGCCCCCTCGTGCTCGCCGTCACCATACTTGGACAAAGGCTGTCCCTGTCCCCCTCTGATTATCTTATATGTCGCTATTAAGTCAACTCTCACCCTTCTTCTCTCCAACGAAAGCAGCCTCAAGTCCTTCAGCCTTTCATCATAAGACCTTCCGTACATACAAGGCAGCATCCTAGTAAATCTCCTTTGCACTCTTTCCAAACCTTCCACATCCTTCTTGTAATGTGGTTACCAGAATTGTACACAATACTCCAAGTGCGACCGCACCAGAGTTCTGTACAGCTGTAAAATAACCTCATGGTTCCAGAACACGATCCTTCTATTAATATAAGCAAAAACGCTTTATCTCTTCTTAAAAACCCTGTCAACCTGGGTCGCAGTTTTCAATTATCTGTGTACCTGGACACCGAGATCTCTCTGCTCATCTACACTACCATTAGCCCAGCACTTTGCATTCCGGTTACTCTGACCAAAGTGAATCACCTCATACTTGTCTGCATTAAACTACATTTGGCACCTCTCAGCCCACCTCTGCAGCATATCTATGTCTCTCTGTAACCTACAACATCCTTCGTCGCTATCCACAACTCCACGGACCTTAGTGTCGTCTGCAAAACTACTAACTCACCCTTCTACACCCTCATCCAGGTCGTTTATAAAAATGACTAACAGCAGCGGACCCAAAACCGACCCTTGCGGTACACCAGTAGTAACTGGACTCCAGGATGAACATTTCCCATCAACCACCATCCTCTGTCTTCTTTCAGCAAGCCAATTACTGATCCAAACTGCTATATCTCCCACAATCCCATTCCTCCGCATTTTGTATAATAGCCTCCTGTGAGGAACCTTATCGAACGGCTTGCTGAAATCCATACAAACCATATCAAACGATTTACTCTCATATACCTGTTTGGTCACCTTCTCAAAGAACTCAATAAGGTTTGTGAGGCACGACGTACCCTTCACAAAGCCGTGCTGACTATCCCTAATGAAATTATTCTTTTCTAGGTGATTATAAATCCTATCTCTTAGAACCTTTTCCAACACTTTACCAACAACTTAAGTAAGGCTCACTGGTCTATAATTACCAGGGTTGTCTGTAATCCCCTTCTTAAACTAGGGAACCACATTTGCTATCCTGCAGTCTTCTGGCACTAATCCTGTAGAAAATGACGATTTAAAGATCAATGCCAAAGGCTCGGAAATCTCCTCCCTGGTTTTCCAGAGGATCCGAGGATAATTCCTATCCGTCCCAGGTGTCTTATTTATTTTCATACGCTGCAGGATTTCTAATACCACTTCCTTGTGAACCTCAATCCCACCTCGTCTAGTAGCCTGTATCTCAGTATTCTCCTCGACAACATTGTCATTTTCTAGAGTGAATACTGTCGAAAAATATTCATTTCGTGCTTCCCTTATCTCCTCTGACTCCTCACACAACTTCCCACTACAATCCTTGATTGGCCGTAATCTTACTCACGTCATTCCTTAAATACCTGTAGAAAGCCTTAGCGTTTACCCTGATCCTATCCACCAACAACTTCTCATGTCTTCTCTTGGCTCTACTGAGCTCTCTCTTTAGTTCTTTTCTGGCTCCCTTGTAACCCTCAAGCGCCCTAACTGAGCCTTCACATCTCATCCTAACATAAGCCTTCTTCTTCCTCTTACCAGAGATAACACTTCCTTTGAAAACCACAGCTCCCGCGTTCCACAGCTTCCTCCCTGCCTGACAGGAACATACTTATCTATGACACTCAGGAGCTTTTCCTTGAAAAAGCTCCACATTTCTAATGTGCCCATTCCCTGCAGTTTCCTTCCCCAGCCTATGCTTCCCAAATCTTGCCTAATCGCATCATAATTGCCTTTCACCCAGCTGTAACTCTTGCCCAGTGGTATACACCTATCCCTTTCTATCACTAAAGTAAACATCACAGAATTGTGATCGCTATCACCAAAGTGCTCACCTACTTCCAACCCTAACACCTGGCCGGGCTCATTACCCAGTACCAAATCAAATGTGGCTTCACCCCTTGTTGGCCTGTCAGGAAGCCCTCCTACACACACTGAACAAAAACGGACCCAATCTCTAGTACTCGTACTTTACTATTCCTAGTCAATATTTGGAAAGTTGAAGTCCCCCATGACAACTACCCTGTTTCTCTCACTCCTATCGAGAATCATTTTGCTATCCTTTGCTCTACATCTCTGGAACTATTCGGAGGCCTGTAGAAAACTCCCAAAAGGGTGACCTCTTCTTTCCTGTTTCTAACCTCAGCCCATACTACCTCAGTTGACGAGTCCCCAAACATCCTTTCTGCAACTGTAACATTGTCCGTTGCAATGCCACAAGTCCCCTTCTTTTAACATCTTCTATGTTCTTACTGAAACATCTAAATCCTGGAACCTGCAACAACCATTCCTGTCCCTGCTCTATCCATAATCCGAAATGGCCACAACATCTATGTCCCAGGTAACAACCCATGCTGCAAGTTCACCCACCTTATTCCAGATGCTCCTGGCGTTGAAGTAGACATATTTGCTTGCTGGTGCCATCTTGCATCCCTGAAGCTTGATTTCGGACCACCCTACTCTCAACCTTTTCTATACTCGAACTACAATTTTTATTCCCATCCCCCTGCTGGATTAGTTTAAACCCACCCCAATAGCCTTAACGAATTTCCCCCCAGGATATTTGTACCCCTTTGGATCAGATGGAGACCATCCTGCTTGTAGAGGTCCCACCTACGCCAGAAAGAGCCCTAATTATCCAATAATCTAAAACCCGCCCTCCTGCACCATCCCTGTAAAGACGTGTTCAACTCCTCTCTCTCCGTATTCCTTGCCTCACTAGCACGTGGCACGGGCAACAAACCAGAGACAACAACTCTGTCCATCCTAGCTCTAAGCTTCCATCCTAACTCCCTGAATTTGTGCCTTAACCCCTCATCTCTCTTCCTACCTATGTCGTTGGTGCCTATGTGGACCACGACTTGGGGATGCTTCCCCTCCCCCTTATGGAACCCAAAACACGATCAGAGACATCATGAACCCTGGCACCTGGGAGAAAACACACCAACCGTAAGTCTCTCTCGACTCCACAGAACCTCCTATCTGTCCCCCTAACTATGGAATCCCCAATTACTACTGCTCTGCTCCTCTTCCCCCTTCCCTTCTGAGCAGCAGGGACAGACTCTCTGCCAGAGCCCTGTGCCCTACTGCTTTCCCCGGTAAGTCCCCCTCCCCAACAGTGTCCAAAACGGTATACATATTGTTGAGAGGAATAGCCACAGGGGATCCCTAAACTGCCTGCCGGTTCCCTTTCCATCCCTGACTGTAACCCATCTGCCTTTTGCTTGTACCTTTCTTGTACATCTTTACCTCAAAGGGAGGGTTCCTGTTGAGGATTCATTGGAATCTCTCCACTGCCTGCAGAAAAGGGAATTCAGCCAAATGCAGCTGTCACAGGAAGAAACCCCAGTGCTAGCAGCTTCTGTGAGGCAGAATAACAATTGAGGAGAAAGTGAGGTCTGCAGATGCTGGAGATCAAAGTTGAAACTTTATTGCTGGAACAGCACAGCAGGTCAGGCAGCATCCAGGGAACAGGAGATTCGACGTTTCGGGCACAGGCCCTTCCTCAGGAATTCCTGAGGAAGGGCCTGTGCCCGAAACGTCGAATCTCCTGTTCCCTGGATGCTGCCTGACCTGCTGTGCTGTTCCAGCAATAAAGATCCAGAATAACAATTGAAACAATCCCAATTTTGCTTTTGTCGTGAAATTAACATATTTGAACAAAGATCTTCCGAACTACTATTCTGCAGTGTTTTTTTTCCTGTTTGCCTTCAGACGTGAGTGCGTGTGTGTGTCCAAGCACAGAGTGATTCAGCACAGAGAAGATGTTTGTGGTTCTTGGACATTTACCACCTCAATCTTGAGACATCTCTGCAGGCGATCCGCAGCACAAGCATCCTCAGTTGCCCCTCGGTGTCTTTCCCTCCATCAAAAGCCCAGAAGTGGAGATAGCGACTGAAGATCATGCAATGTTCAGAACAATGTATCCCCCTAAGCTCCTGAAGCAGTCTGTGTCCATGTACAGCAAGACCTGGACAGCATTCAGACTTATGCTGCTAGAGTGTCGGTAACATTCATGTAACAGTCCTGCTGGACACTATGCATTACCACAGTAAAGGGAGACGGTCATTCAGTACCTCAAGCTCACTTCACAGGAATATGAGGAGGTCATTCAGCCCATCAATACTATTGGATAAGAATAGGGATAGCCTAATCATTCCCTCCTGTCTACTACACAGGAAGATAAGGAGTCCAGTCAAATACATTGAGCTGTTAAACAAGAACCAGGGGCTGCCCAGACAGGTGCTTGAGCTTCTCCCATGAGATCAGGAGGCGGCCATTCAGCCGCTCAAGCTCCTTGTACAGAAATAGGAGGATGTTTTCGACGAGCCAACATGACAAACCAATGAAAGAGACTGCACGGATAGACTATTCCATGTCGTTCCTCCTGGCTCCATTGCTAATGGTACACAATGGATGCATGAATGTGGTTTGTTGACGGTGAGGAGGGAGGACATCTCCGAGAAGGCAGACCGGTATTCCCTATGGATGTCAGAAGCTGTTGGGAATGGCTAACTTTTTTAGGAGTTAGGCATTGCAGCTGATGACAGATTTGTGAACAAGGTGACGTTCAGTGCCAGGTCACATGCGAACTGCACACTAAGGGGGTGAGTTCATTCAGACCCTGGAGCTCTCGCTTAACCAACATGGGAGCTCCACAGAGGTACATCAATTTCCAAGAAGCACGTATCATGGGCAAAATGTAATTTCTCATGCCACCAATGTCTTTCTCTGGAGATAATGTGTGTTCGTCCATAATCTTCAAGTTTCAATGCAGTCAACTCTTATTCTCTCACCGTGCTGCAAATTAAGCATCCATTTCATTCACACTCTCCTTATGTTACCATCATACCAGAGATTTTTCTGATAAAACAGCTTTGCACTGCCTCTGTGACAAGTAGATCACTGATTTATAATAGGAGAGGAAGTCTGTCCACAATAGCCCAAATACTACCTCAACAACGCTCCACAACTCCTGCACATGGTTCACTTTGTAATGAAGGCTGACTATTCATTTCATGTCCTGATTAATGGATGCCCTGCATGAACTCTGTTTGTGACTTATGACCAAGGACATTCCGATCCTTTTTGCCAAAAGCACTTCCCAACCTCTCACCTTCTAATAAATACAGCATGAAAAGGACTGTGTGTGTTGCTCACATTCAAATCTCTTCTTTGTATTATAAACAGCGGTGTTCCAAGCACTGATGCATGTGATACCCAATTAGTCGTGGCCTTCTGTCCAAAGGAGGACGCTAGTCTCTGTGTTCTCTCTATTATCCAATTCTCAATCCATGTAGGGTACCTTCCCCTTACCGAAGGACTGTAACTTTCTTCACTCACCTGTGTGCAAAAGTGTTAACCTTCTTCTGAAAATTCAAATACACCGTCCCCACTAGTTCTCACTCGTCGATGTCACAACCAACATCCTGCATAAACTCCAGTACGTTTTTTCAAAGATAGTTATCCTGTCCAGAATCTAGGTTGACACTGCTCCATCATATCATTGTTCTCCAATGATCTATTTATGATTAATTTGCTCATAGTTTCCTCACAACTGACATAAAAATATCCCCCAGTTGGTTTTCTGTTTTCACTCTCCATCCTGTTGTAAGTATGTTTGGTTATAATAGCTGCTTTCCAATCTGCAGGATCATTTACAGAATCTAAAGAGCTTTGACCTTCCTCATATAATTAAGGAAAAAGCAGGAAAGAAGGAGGCCATTGATCCATCGTCACTGCAGCAGTTCCGAAAAGAGTTATCCAGCAAGCTCAATTCTCCAACCCTACCTCTGTAATGATCTAAATTCATCGCTCATCTGGTCCAACAGTTAACCAACCTTCAATGCAATTAGCTTTTCCAGTACTTCAACTTTACTAATTCTAAATTTCTTAACTTCCTTACTTTTGCCAGGCACCCTGTTCTCTAATATTTCCAAAAAAGATTTTCCGTTGCTTCCTTTGTTTGGACAGAACCAATGTATTCACCTCACTGGACAGAGCTGTTCTCTGTCTCCTCGTGAATACGTGAGAGCATGGGATTCTGGCATAATGGATATGTCACCCACTCCTGCTTGGCAAGTTCCAGAATCAAAATTGTTGATGGGCATTTTGATTACAGTTCTCTCCCTGGTGTAAGAGTGCACAGCTCTGTGACCTCCTCATTGGTGAAACAAACTGGCTTCGCACTTTGGACCTGAGAAAGGTATACTATTGAGAGGTATTTGTGGCAATCTCAGAAAGGATAATGCAGTGTCCTGTTCCTTCCCTGTGCAGTGTTGTTGTGGTTCTGTTCGCCGAGCTGGGAATTTGTGTTGCAGACGTTTCGTCCCCTGTCTAGGTGACATCCTCAGTGCTTGGGAGCCTCCTGTGAAGCGCTTCTGTGATGTCTACTCCGGCATTTATAGTGTTTTGTATCTGCCACTTCCGGTTGTCAGTTCCAGCTGTGCGCTGCAGTGGCTAGTATATTGGGTCCAGGACGATGTGCTTATTGATTGAATCTGTGGATAAGTGCCATGCCTCTAGGAATTCCCTGGCTGTTTTCTGTTTGGCTTGTCCTATAATAGTAGTGCTGTCCCAGTCGAACTCACGTTGCTTGTCATCTAAGTATGTGGCTACTAAGGATAGCTGGTCGTGTCTAGCCATTTTGTGCATATATTGAAAGAACAAAAATGCTCAGGTCAGAGATACACAGTAACGCAGCATTTAAACGCAATATGCCAGGGAACCGTAGCATTTATATCTTCAGGTAACTGGGAAAGATGTAGTTTGGTGTTTTCTGGTTGGTGTAGTTGTACTGCACTGAAAGGCCTTTTTGTATGCTGTATGACTCTATCGCACTTTAATTGTTGGAAATAGAGAATGTGGTCTCACTGTTGCCATAGCTTGTGAGCATCAAATAGTGAGGAATACAATCTCCAAAGGGAGTTGAAGCTATATCATTCTCCTTTCACTGTCAAATTGTTAAGAACCTCGTTTCTGTCTTTGTAACATTCCTGTTAGTATTCTTGCACTATAAGAACCCCCGGGGTTTATCACCATATTCTGATCAGAAATTAAACACAGGAAACAGAATGCTGGTCTTGCTAATGAAACGCACCTCACAAGAACAACTGACAGGAATCTGCAGTATTAAAGTTATCCATTCGACCCAATCTGATTTCTAAAGCAGTTTCAAGCGAGGCTTTCCCTTTGTCCTATGCTCCTGACCTCTCGACAACATTATCAACCTTTCCTGAGTGCTTTTCCAGTGCTGTTTAAAAGTCACATATGGAAAGCTGTGTCCAATAATCTGAAAGGAAAAGTCTTCATGTTCATGAGAACCGTGTCATTTTTTTTTCAGTATCTAAAGACAACAGAAATGTAGAACCGAGCATCAGGAGTAAGTCACCAATACAGCTCCATCATGTGATAAGATCGTGGATGATCTGATTGTGACCTCAATCACACATTCCTCCTTTTCCCTGACAACGTTAGTGCGTAACTCTTAGTCAAGAATCTGTCTGTCTCTGCCTTAGGAATATTCAATGTCTTATCCCCCATCGCTTTCTGGGAAGCGAATTGAACAAAGACACAACATTCAGAGAGGATAACACCAAATCACCATCTTCCTAAAGAGCCATTTTTCAGTTGGAAAGTCCATCCACTCATGGTCTCTCGCACAAGCTGAAATATTGTTTTAGAACTCAATTTGAAAAGACTACTTGGAATATTCTGAGGTTAAACAAGATCACATGTTGTTCGCCGAACCCCCAGCAAATCCAGAGCGAGTCATTTCAAGATTTCCTCCTGAATGAAACGCTCCTCCCAGGAGTCAGCTGAGTGAATCTTCTCTGGATTGCATTTCATATCATTGTAGACATCGCTCTGTCTATGTCCTTACACCGCTACATTGTAAATCTGTAGAAAACCGTCCCTAATTTTAAATGTATTCTGTTTCAGAAAGTTTCAACATTTATCTTACCTCTCTCAGAATTTGATGTATACGTAAAGATTTTGCTTTGTAATCCAGGGGCCCGGTTCCTCTGTGCCTAAAGCCAATCTCTCCACTGAAATAATACACCACGTTTCCATTCAACCCACCAATCTTTTAACACAGACATATTTTTCCTACTATGTTCCATACACCAATATTTGACTGTTAACTTCACCTACCTTAATCTCCTTATAGACTCATGTCCTCTTCATATCTTCCTTCTCGAACAGTTTCAAATTTGTATTCTTCTGTACTACAGACAGAATATTTGGCAAAAGAAATTCACTGTGGCCATATTGCAAAGTAATTGACAATGAAATATTGTTACTCCATGTCTAAACTATAAATTTGAGACAATGCTTAAGTGCTTTGCATCACTCAATTCCATTACTTAAAATAGAGTCAGATGGTGTGGAATGTGTGTGGGTAGAATTGAGGAACTGTAAAGGTAAAAAAAAAACATAGTTGGAGTTATATATGGGTCCACAAATCGTAATCAGAAGCTGGGGCGCATGATAGACGAGGAGATAGAAACAATATGTAGGAAAGGCAAAGTTACAGTGACTGGAGGGATTTCAATAGGCAGGTGGACTGGGAAAATCAGTTGCAGTGGTTTGCAAGGAAAGAAATTTGTGGAATGTCTACGAGATGGCTTTTTGGAGCAGCTTATGGTGAAGGCAATGAGGGAATGGGCAATTCTGGATTTAGAGCTGTGCAGTGAGGCAGACTTGATAAGGAAGCTTAAGGCGAACGAACCTTTAGAGGCAGTGATCATAATATGATTGAATGTACTCTTCAATTTGAGAGGAGAAAGTAGAATTGGAGTTAATATTACAGCTGAATAAAAGCACTTCAAAGACACAAAGGGGGAGTTGTGTAGAATTGACGGTGAGAGGAGCCGAGCAGGAAAGACAGTGGAACAATAATGGCGGGATTTTCTCGGAGCAATTTAGGAGTCACAGCAGAGATTTATCCCGAGGTAAAAGATGCATTGTACAGCAAGGATGAGGCAACCATGGATGACTGGGACAGTCATGGTTAGGGTAAAAGAAAAATAGAAAGCAGATAACATAGCAAATGGCAGTGGGAAACCAGAAGATTTGGAAGCTTTCAAAGAAGAACAGATGGCAACAAAATAAGAAATAAGTACGGAGAAGATTAAATATGAGGTTAAGCTATTCAGCGATATAAAGGACAACTGTAAGAGTTTCTTTAGACATAAAAAGGGCAAAATACAAGCAGAAGTGGATATTGGGGCACTGGAAAATGACGCTGGAGAGATAGTCGTGTGGAACAAATAATAGGTGAGAAACTGAATAACTATTAAGAGAATTGGCAAAGAAGTGGCAGATGGAGTACAACTTGGGAAAGTGCGAGGTGATGCACATTAGTAGGAACAAGACAGGCATGGACTACTTTATAAGTGGAGAGAAAAATCAGAAGTCTGAAGTGCAAAGAGAGTTGCGAGTTCCAGTTCAAGATTGTCTCTAGATAAACTTGCAGGTTCAGTCAGCAATTAGGAAGGTGTTGTATCTGGCGCACAATGTTTTTGAAATCTTATATTCAGCAAAAGAACTGAGTTAACTCTTTCAAACAATATTTGTTTATTGAACACAATTAATATTATAACAATAAAATGCATTATAACACAATGATAAACGTTACAAATTATCTTATGCTTTAACTTAACTTTGGATGATCACAAACTACCCCACTAGAAGTTGACCGGGCTCGACTTGGTGATGTCTTCTTGTTCTTCTGATGGTCTTGGAAGTGTTTTCTCTTTAGAACATAGAACATAGAAGAATACAGCGCAGTACAGGCCCTTTGGCCCTCGATGTTGCGCCGATCCAAGCCCACCTAACCTATACTAACCCACTATCCTCCATATACCTATGCAATGCCCGCTTAAATGCCCATAAAGAGGGAGAGTCCACCACTGCTACTGGCAGGGCATTCCATGAACTTACGACTCGCTGAGTGAAGAACCTACCCCTAACTTCAGTCCTATATCTACCCCCCCCCCTTAATTTAAAGCTATGCCCCCTTGTAATACCCGACTCCATACGCGGGAAAAGGTTCACACTGTCAACCCTATCTAACCCCCTAATCATCTTGTACACCTCAATCAAGTCACCCCTAAACCTTCTTTTCTCTAATGAAAACAGCCCCAAGTGTCTCAGTCCTTCCTCATACGATCTTCCTTCCATACCAGGCAACATCCTGGTAAACCTCCTCTGCACCCGTCCCAGTGCCTCCACATCCTTCCTATAGTATGGCGACCAAAACTGCACACAATATTCCAGATGCGGCCGCACCAGAGTCTTATACAACTGCATCATGACCTCAGGACTCCGGAACTCAATTCCTCTACCAATAAAAGCCAGTACGCCATATGCCTTCCTCACCGCACTATTTACCTGGGTGGCAACTTTCAGAGATCTGTGTACATGGACACCAAGATCCCTCTGCTCATCCACACTACCAAGTATCCGACCATTAGCCCAGTACCCCATCTTTTTGTTATTCTTCCCAAAGTGAATCACCTCACACTTAGCTACATTGAATTCCATTTGCCACCTTTCTGCCCAGTTCTGCAGCTTCTCTATATCCTGCTGTAACCTGCCACATCCTTCCTCACTGTCAACAACTCCTCCGAATTTCGTATCATCCGTAAACTTGCTCACCCAACCTTCTAACCCCTCTTCCAGGTCATTTATAAAAATGACAAACAGCAATGGTCCCAAAACAGATCCTTGCGGAACACCGCTAGTGACGGCACTCCATGAAGAAACTTTGCCATCAACTACTACCCTCTGTCTTCTTCCATCCAGCCAATTCCTAATCCAAACCTCCAACTCACCCTCAATGCCATATCTCCGTATTTTCTGCAGTAGCCTACCATGGGGAACCTTATCAAACGCCTTACTAAAATCCATATATACCACATCTACCGCTTTCCCCTCATCAACCTCCTTCGTCACCTTTTCAAAGAATTCAATAAGGTTTGTGAGGCACGACCTGCCCTTCACAAAACCATGCTGACTATCCTTGATCACATTATTCCTATCCAGATGTGCATAAATCCTATCCCTTACAATTCTCTCTAAGACTTTGCCCACAACAGAAGTGAGACTCACCGGCCTATAGTTACTAGGGTTATCCCTACTCCCCTTTTTGAACAAGGGAACCACATTTGCTATCCTCCAGTCTTCTGGCACTACTCCTGTAGACAAAGAGGACATAAAAATCAAGGCCAATGGCTCTGCAATCTCCTCCCTTGCTTCCCAGAGAATCCTAGGATAAATGCCATCAGGCCCAGGGGACTTATCTATTTTCACCTTTTCCAGGATTTCCAACACCTCTTCTCTACATACCTCAAAACCATCCATTCTACTTATTTGTGACTCAGTATTCACATCGACGACAATGCCCTGTTCCTGAGTAAATACTGAAGAAAAGTATTCATTCAGTGTCTCCCCAATCTCTTCCGCCTCCACACGCAACTTCCCACTACTATCCTTGACTGGACCTATTCCTACCCTAGTCATTCTTTTATTCCTAACATACCTGTAGAAAGCCTTAGGGTTTTCCCTAATCCTTCCGACTAAGGACCTTTCATGTCCCCTCCTTGCTGCTCTTAGCTCTCTCTTCAGGTCCTTCCTGGCTACCCTATAACTCTCAATCGCCCCATTTGAACCTTCACGTCTCATCTTGAGATAGGCCGCCCTCTTCCATTTAACAAGGGATTCCAATTCCTTATTAAACCACGGCTCCCTCGCACGACCCTTTCCTCTCTGCCTGACAGGTACATAATTATCAAGGACACTCAATAGTTGCTCCTTGAACAAGCTCCACATATCATTTACACTCTTGCCTTGGAGTCTACTTTTCCAAGCCACACATCCTAAGTCATGCCTCACCGCATCATAATTTCCCTGACCCCAGCTATAACTCTTGCCCTGTAGTACACACTTCTCCCTCTCCATCACGAGAGTAAAAATCACCGAATTATGGTCACTATCCCCAAAGTGCTCACCTTTCTGTGGTTATTCTCGAGTTACTGAACTGTGTGGGGTTTTGTGTTGATTTTATACTTCCAAGTCTTCACGCCCTTTTGGGAAGGTAAGGAGGATCTGTCAATGGAATGATCAGGTTCATTTACCCTGATCAATCAGACTCAACCATGTGTTGGCTCAAGGGCAACATTCCATTGTCCCATTCAGGTCCAACTTCAGGTGAGTATAACAGGGTCTGGAGCTGTCAGGTTTGTTTGCAAACCATCTGTGGGTAGCTGCAGCCTGTCTGGATTCTGCAGCATATGGATTAGCACAGAGACTTTAGTCAAGGCTTGGGATCCATTTCCCAGTATGCATTAATCATTGTTCGTTGTTGTAACTCTATGGTTAGTTTATTATTGCCCATCGTAAGATTATTCTTTCAGGTGGCCCACCCGGTCAGAAAGGCAAATACAGTAATGGCATTTATTTTGAGAGGACTTGAATATTAAAGCAGGGATGGATTTCTGGAGCTCGATAAGATTCTGATCAGACCACATTAGAGTATTGTGTACCGTTGTGTGCCCATAACTAAGGAAGATTGTACCGTCCCTGTAGCGTGTTCAGAGGAGATTCACAAGAATGGTCCTAGGAATGAAAAGCTTAACATATGAGGTCTCTGGGTCTATACTCGCTGGAGTTTATAAGGATGAAGGGGGATCTGATTGAAGCATACAGAATACTGGTTGACTTGTCAGAGTAGATGTTGGGAAGATGCTTCCACTGTCAGGAGAGAAAGGACCCAAGGACACAGCATAAGAGTCAAGAGAAGATCTTTTAGACCGGAGATAAGGAGAAATGCCTTCAGCCTGAGAGTGATGAATCTCTGGGAGAATGGCAGTTTCCTTCCCTAAAGGACAGTAGTGAACCAGGTGAGTTTTTCTTGGCAATCGATTCATAACCACCATCCGCCACTTAATTCCAGATTTGAAGTCACGCTCTGCCATTTGCTGTGGCAGGATTTGAACCCAGATCACCAGAACATTACCTGGGTTTATCACATAAGAATTCAGTGATAACGCCACGAGGCCACTGACTTGCCCAATCCTCCACAGTGTGACTAACTTGTGCATTATGATATGCCCTATGATTTGCCTTCATGTTATCTTTGACTTCCTTATCAAGATATGAATGATTGTTCCCCGTTATGCAATTCCTCTTCAGTCTTTAGTATCTCCCTAATTATTTGCCAAATTTCTTCAGCTGTCCTGCCTTTGACTGTTCTTTTCTCTCCCCAGTTCACCCAGACTAAATCCTTCCTTAGGTCAGTATAATTATTATTGCCTAACCCTAAAACACTCATGTATGACTCAGTCTTCACTCTTTCAATCTGAATGTGAAACTCCAGCAAGTTGTGGTTCCTCTTTCCAAGGCAAAGCTCATCCACCAATCCTTCTTTGTTACATAATATCAAATCTAAATTAGCCCATTCTCTGGTTGTTTCCATGACATTCTGCTTGCAGAAACAGTCTCTCATGCACTCCATGAATCTTTATTCGAAGATATCTTTGTCAAGGTGATTAACTGAGTCAATTTGCATGTTCAAACCACCCATAGTTACTGTTGTGTCCTTGTTACAAACCTTCACTCTTTTCTACGTCAGAAGTACTTTGGGGGACAGTGACTGAAAATTCCTCTTCCCAAGAGGTTTCTTCTCTTGCTTTTTATTTGCACCGAGACGGATTTCAAATATGTTTTGGCACAAAACACTTTGCAAAGGTTTGAGTTCCCACTCACACGGGCAGGTTTTTATTTTATTTTCATTAGCCACATTTCACAGCAAATATCGACGATTTAAGAGGGCTAAAAGTGGTCATGAGATATCTTTAGCAAACAGGGTTGAGGAAAATACCAAAAATTTGTTTTCACCTATAAGGAGCAAGAGGGGAACTAGAGAACTGTTTGGCCCACACAAGGAATAAGGAAGAAAGTTATGCATGGAGCCAGAGACAATGGGTGAGATTCTTAACGAGTACTTTGAATCTGTATTCACCAAGGAGAGGGACATGATGGATGTTCAGGTTAAGGATAGATCTTTGAGTACTCTGGGTCAAGTCGACATAAGGATGGAGGAGGTATTGGATATTCTAAAAGGTATTAATGTAGACAAGCCCCCAGGTCTGGGTGAGCTCTACCGCATGTTACTAAGGGAATTGAGAGAGGAAATAAGTGGGGCTTTAACATATATCTTTGCAGGATCCTTGAGCATTCGTGAGGTCCCGGAGGACTGGAGAATTGCTAATGTTGTCCCCTTGTTTAAGAAGGGTAGCGGGGTTAATCCAGGTAATTATAGACCAGCGAGCCTGACATCAGTGGTAGGGAAGCTGCTGGAGAAGATACTGAGGGACTTGAGTAGGGTGTTTTGTTAGGTTCCCCATAGTAGGCTGATGGAGTAGGTGAAGTCACATGGGTTTCAGGGTGTTCTATCTAGATGGATAGAGAACTGGCTGGACAACATGAGACAGAGAGTAGTAGCTTAAGGGGATTTCTCAAAATGGTGACCTATGACCAGTGTTGTGCAACAGCGATCTGTGCTGGGACCACTGTTGTTTGTGATATATATCAATGATTTGGAAGAAGGTATCGGTTGCCTGATTAGCAAGTTTACAGATGACACCAAGATTGTTGGAGTAGCAGATAGTGAAGGGGACTGTTAGAGAATGCAGCAGAATATAGATAGATTGGGGAGATGGGCACAGAATGGCAGATGGAGTTCAATCTGTGCAACTGCGAGGTGATGCATTTTGAAAGATCCAGTTCAAGCGTGAACTATACAGTAAACAGAAAAGTCCTGGGGAAAATTGACGTACAGCAAGATCTGGGTGTTCGGGTCCATTGTTTCCTGAAGATGCCAACACAGGTGAGTAAAGTGGTCAAGGCGGCATATGACATGCTTTCCTTCATTGGATCAGGTGTTGAGTACAAGCGCTGGCAGGTCATGTTACAGTTGCATACGACTTTGGTTTCGCTGCATTTGGAATACTGCATATAGTTCTGGTCACCACATTACCAAAAGGACGTGGATGCTTTGAACAGAGTGCAGAGGAGGTTCACCAGGAATGTTGCCTGGGATGGAGGGTGCTGGTTATGGAAAGAGGTTGGGTAGATTAGGATTATTTTAATTATAAAGACAAAGGTTGAGGGGGTCCTGATTGAGGTCTAAAAAATCAAGAGAGATAGAGACAGGGTGCATACCAAGCTTTCCCGCCAGATTGTGAATTCATGACCCCTAGTAATTGAGTTCCAAAGTGAGAGGGGAAACGTTTAGGGCCTGAGGGATATATGTGGAAGGTTCTTTACACATAGGGTGGTGGCAGCCTGGAATGTGTTGCCAGCGGTAGGGCAGGAACGATAGTGTCATCTAAGATGTATCTGCCAGATACATGAATGGGCAGGGAGCAGAGGGATACAGGCCATTAGAAAATAGGTGGCAGGTTTAGAAAATAGGGGATCTGGATCAGCGCAGGCTTGGAGGGCCGAAGGGTCTGTTCCTCTGTTGGAATGTTCTTTGTTCTTTATCATTCATTCTAAAAATTGTAAGTTTTCAACTAATTGTATGCTACACTTTTATAATATAAACATTTTTTTTATTTGACAGTGCATGTCAAATTATTGTCATTGCTAAATTAGAGTCACAGAGTCATAGAGATGTACAGCAAGGAAACAGACCCTTCCGTCCAACTCGTCCATGCCGACCAGATATCCCAACCCAATCTAGTCCCACCAGCCAGCACTCAACCCATATCCCTCTAAACACTTTCTAATCAGAAACCCATCCAGACGCCATCTAAATGTTGCAATTGTACCAACCTTCACCACTTCCTCTTGCAGTTCATTCCATACACGTACCAGCCTGTGTGTGAAAAGGTTGCCCCTTACGTCACTTTTATATTTTTCCTTCCCAACCTAAACCTATGCCCTCTCGTTCTGGACTCCGCCACACCAGGGAAAATACCTTGTCTATTTCCTCATTCATTCCCCTCATGATTTTATAAACCTCTGTTAGGTCACCCCCTCAGCAGCCGACGTTCCAGGGAAAATATCCCCAACCTATTCACCCTCCACCTATAACTCAAACCCTCCAACATTGGCAACATCCTTGTAAATATTTTCAGAACCCTTTCAAGTTTCACAACATCCTACCGATAGGGAGGAGACCAGAATTGCACACAATATTCTAAAAGTGGCCTAACCAACTTCCTGTACAGCCGCAACACGACCTTCCAACCACGGTACTCAATGCTATGATCAATTACGAAACCATACCAAATGCCTTCTTCACTGTCTTATCTATCTGTGACTCTACTTTCAAGGAACAATGAACCTGCACTCCAAGTTCTCTTTGTTCAGCAACATTCCCTTGGACCTCACAATTAAAAATATAACTCCTGCTAAGATTTGCTTTCCCAAAATGCAGCATCTCTCATTTACCTAAATTAAACTCCATCTACCACTCCTCAGCCCATTGGCCCATCTGATCAAAATCCCATTGTAATCTGAGGTAACCTTCTTCACTGTCCACTACACCTCCAATGTGGGTGTCATCAGCAAATTTGCTAACTATATCTCTTATAGTCACATGAAAATCATTTACATGCATGACTATAAGTAGTGGACCCACCGTCGATCCTTGTGACAGTCCACTGATCACATGCCACCAGTCTGAAAAACAACTCTCCACCACCACCCTTTGTCTTCTATTTTTAGCCAGTTCTGTATCCAAATGGCTAGTTCTCCCTGTATTCCATGAGATGTAATCTTGCTAACCAGTCTCCCATGGGGAACCTTATCGAATGCCTTACTGAAGTCCATATAGATCACGTCCACTGCTCTGCCCTCATCAATCCTCTTTGTCACTTCTGCAATAAACTCAATCAGGTTTGTGAGACATGATTTCCCATGCACAACGCCATTTTGACTCTCCCCAATCAGTCCTTGCCTTTCCAAATACATGTACATCCTGTCCCTCAGGATTCCCTCCAATAACTCGGCCACCACTGACGTCAGGCTCACTGGTCTATAGTTCCCTGGCTTGTCCTTACCACCTTTCTTAAACAGTGGCACCACTTTCGACAACGTCCAGTCTTCTCGCACCCTACCTGTGACTATCAATGGTACAAGTATCTCAGGAAGAGGCTCCGCAATCTCTTGTCTCACTTCCCACAGAGTTGTAGGGTAAACCTGATCGATCAGGTCCTGGGTATTTATCCACTTTTATGCGTTTCAAGACATCAGCATGTCCCCCTCTCTTATAAGGACATTTTTCAAGATGTCACCATCTATTTCTCTGTATATCGACATCTCCCATGTCTTTCTCCTGAGTAAACATTGATACAAAATACTCGTTTAGTATCTCCCCATCTCCTGCGGCTCCACACAAAGGCACCTTGCTGATCTTTGAGGGCTCTATTCTCTCCCTATTTACCCTTTTGTCCTCAATGTATTTGTAAAATCCTTTTGCTTCTCCGTAACTCTATTTGCGAAAGCTAATTCATGGCGCCTTTTTGCCTTCCCGATTTCCCTCTTTAGTATACTCCAACTTCCATTATACTCTTCTGAGGATTCAATCGATCTATTCTGCTTGTACCTGACATATGCTTCCTACTTTCTCTTAACTAGACCCTCAATTTCTTTAGTCATTCAGCATTCTCTATACCTACCAGCCTTTCCTTTCACCCTAACAAGAATATACTGTCTCTGGACTCTCGTTATCTCATTTCTGTACGCTTTCCATTTTCCAGCCTCCCTTTCCCTGCGAACATCTGCCGCCATCAGCTTTTGAAAGTTCTTGCCTAATAACGTCAAAATTGTCCTTTCTCCAATTTAGAACTTCAACTTTAAGTCCTGATCTATCCTTTTCCATTGTTAATTTAAAACTAATAGAATTGTTGGCAAATAGCTGAAGCTCACACATTTCAGTGAGCAATTAAATCAATTAATTATATTTAAATTTGTAAGAATGATAAGAAGATTTGATTATTCAATCATTTGCTCACTCTCAATATGCAATCAGTCAGAGGTCAACCACTTGGCAAATGATAGAGCGACAATGTATGTATTTGAATACTGAGATTCAATGTGTAATTGTGATCAGCAAAATAGTCAGACAACATGCTCTTTTTCGATACTAAACAAAATGTGTATTTTTTACTTTTGAATCATAAAAGGTTGTTTGCTTTTAAAATTTAATTCTATCAATGTAGAATCAATGTAATTGTTTTCAGAGATGGTGCAGTTATTGTTCAGTTGAATGATTTTAGCTCATATCTGATTATTGCCCAATTCACAAACATGGCAGCTCCTGATTATTGCTCAGGCCAGTAAACCCATCACTTTACATCATAGCCGACATTAAAAGACGATTCCAAAAGGCCTGAATTCGGGTACAGTGCTACTGGCTCTTACAGCTGCCTGTGGCACTGAGTGAGACACTGGCCTGCTCCTGAATCTGATCAGACAGGTTCCAACCTGGGTCAGGGAAGTCATTCAAACATTCCCTCGCAGAGATCCATTCAGAATGCAATTTGGACAGGAGGAAACTAGCCAACAGCCTATCACTGCTCACAGTGTAGCTACAAATGCTTTCCAAATTAGATACCATTGACTGACCAGGAACCAAATGTTACACATTCGTCCTCATTCAGAGCCTGGCCCAGGGAGCAGATGTATGGACATGGTGTGTCAGAATCACAACACACAAATTACTTATGGTGATGACAACTGGCTTGTCCCCGAGACTCCATACATCTGCCCCCTGGACCAGATACTGGGTGAAAATGTTCACAATTGACAGTCTTCTGCAGGATCTTGTGTCTCACAGTGAACCCTCTGAAACTATATTCAATAAATTAACCTTCACATTCACTAGTATCAAAATAAAATTATACATGTCTGTGGATGGTCAGATACTAATTCATAGGTCACCCAGCAGAATGTATCTGAAGAAACCAGGAGCAAACATCAAGCCAAGAATCACTTTAATAACAGAACTTGGTGGATATTTTCTGGTCGAGGTAACCATGCATATTGTGCTGACACTCAGGTGAATATAACAATGCACACCAGAACTGAATGTCTTGGTCTAACGCCCCTCCCCAGCTTCCTGACCCCACACACCTCACTCCCTCGCACACCTCACTCCCGCAAACATTCACCAACTGATGAGAATCCACAAACTGAGTGAAACTTGGCACATAAAACAGTACAGCACATTCGAGCCCTTCAGCCCTCCATGTTCTGCTGGTCTTTTATCCTACTCTCAGATCAGACTAACCTACATAACCTTCAATGTAATAACTTCCATATGCCGATCCAAGAGCCTTCTTAACTATCCCTAATGTATCTGCCTCTACTACCACTGATGGCGGTGCATTCCGCCCACTCACCACCTTCTGAATAAAGAACCTACCTCTGATATTTCCTCTAAACCTTCCTCCAGTCACCTTAAAGTCATGCCCCTTGGTGATAGCCACTTCTGCCATGGGAAAAGGATCTGGCTATCAACTCTGTCGAAGTCTTTCAACATCTTGTACACCTCTATCAAATCACCTCTCATCTTTCTTCGCTCCAGTGTGAAAAGCCCTCACTCCCTCAACTTTTCTTCCTAAGACATATCCTCCTGTGAAGGGAATATGCTAAAACATCGACTCTCCTCTACCTCAAATGCGGCCTGACCTGTTATGCTTTACCAGCGCCACACGTACGTAAATTAATTGGCCACAAGAATATGTCTGGGACTATGAATCCTGCAGAAATAAATCACTTCATGATCTCCGAAAGCCTGTCCCCCATTGATAAGACACATGTTGAATATGGGTGTGTGCAGCTTCACCCCTCCATCTACTGAAACTCAGTAGCAGCAACACCTGCCATCTATATGGTGTTCTGCAGAAATTTCCCAAGGCTCCTTATAACGTACCTCTGAAGTCCGATCATCAAGAGGGACAAGGGAAGCAGATACATGGGACCCCCACCATGTTCGCGTTCTGTTCCAAGCCACATTCCATCCTGAGTGGGAAGTATATTGCTGTTCCTTCAGTGTCACTGTTTCAAGGTCCCTCCAGAATGGTTATGGAAGTCTAACTACAACACATGGACTGCAGTAGTTCAGTGCGGCAGCTCACCACCACCTTCTCAAGGGAAACAAGGGACTGACAATAAATACTGACCCAATCATATTCTATGAATAAATTAAAATGAAAAATATTGTCCAAACATGCCCAATGCTGGACACTATGCTTTAGGTTTTGAGAGCTCAGGCTGGTTGAGTTCAGTCCGTAACTTGCTTGTTGTGAACAGCTGAAAGGATAACCCATCAGTCTCTCAGAGGCATGGCCTACATACCGAGCATCACACAGACATTGACATTCACACCCAACATTACTGAGCTCTGAGATAGACGAAAGCAATTCAAAATGTACTCATATTTGACTGACATGTTTAAACACACAGTGATATTGTTACCACAAAGATGATTATGAGTGAGTATTACCAGGGAGAAAGTGAGGATTGCAGATGCTGAAGATCAAAGTAAAAAAATGTGGTTCTGAAAAAGCACAGCCGTTCAGGCAGCATCTGAGGAGCAGGAGAGTCGACTATTGGTTCACAACATTAATACAAAGGAAAATAATTGCATATTTTCAAAGTTCTTACACTTAATAATAATGTGGCCTTGGGTGTGGGAATGAGATTCATCATTCCAATGTTCCTTACTGTGAGTTGTACACTGTTTTCATCATATTGTTGTTATAAAAGTGAACGGAATAAATGGGTGGATGTTGTGCATATTGCGCAATCTAAAACTTGGTATTATGTAAGGATGACGGACCTTCAGTAAAGGGACTTTGCTGTTAATGGTTAGAACAATGCTGCAAACATGTAAACAGAAATTTCCAGCTCAAGGCATACACAAGGACGTTGGGCTAGTATCAATGGAGCTGCACAATTCTGTTTGGATACTGACATTGTGGGGCTAACATACACTGGTTATCGTTTATGAGGGATTCAATGTAAGATGCCATCACCTTTATAACACCTTCATTCAGGATCGGGTCCAAGGTACAGAATTACGGAGTTCAGGGACACAGCAGAAGGGATATACTTGCAAGACATGGTTGTTTGCAGGTCATTGTTACAAATGTTGAACTGCATCTGGACCAGCTCCATGTGCTAGTCCATTGAACAGTCTGGCCCACACACATCTCCCTGTTGCTCAGGTATGTCTCTAACCAGTCTATTGTGAGGGATTGTGAAAGTAACTGCCCAGATCCAGTTTGGAAGCTCCATGGACAGATTTTGGAGATGGCCAGTGTTTTGGAGGTCATGGCGAGGGCCAGTAAAACTGAGTCTGAATTCAGGCTTTTCCTCAAAGTCATTTCCAACAGCTTTACTGCCTGCAAGATGGTGTGTTTACTGATGTGAACATGAATCGGCTGTTTACTACAGTCACTCAATTGTGTAATAGTTAGGTGTGCGCTCTGGTAATTCAATTATTGTTCACTTCAATTGTTTTCAACTGAAAAATAATGATGTTTGGTTTATTTTAAAATTTGTAAGAAATAAAGTGATATTAACTCTTCACTATACAAAATGTAAAATTGATCTGTTGCATATTTCCCACAGACTAATCAAGCAACAGTCAGATATTGTCTGGAAAGCAAGATTATGTGAACAGGACTATGTCCCAGTCAACATCACCATCCTCTCTGGTAGGTTCTGTCCCACTGAAAGGACACAGCCAGGCAGAAGAGGGCAGCTCCTTGGCATATAGTCAGTATAGGGCCGCATGGTGGCTCAGTGGTTAGCATTCTGTCTTACAGCACCAGGGATCCACGTTCGATTCCAGCCTTGGGTAACTGTCTATGTGTAGTTTTCAAATTCTCCCCGTGTCGGCGGGGGGTTCCACCCACAGTCCAAAGATATGCAGCTCAGGTGAATTGGCCATGGTGGTGGATTGCTCTTTGGAGGGTTGGTGTGGACTGGTTGGCCCGAAAGCTCTGTTCCCACACTGCAGGGAATCTAATATAATCATAGTGCTCAGCATTGATGCTGGATCCTGTGGTGGTTCGACTACTCTGTGGAAGGTTATGGGGAACCTATAAAAGAGAAACATATAATTGATCACATCATCACCGATCTGCCTACTGCAGATAGACCCCTCCATTTCATATATCGGTAACAATGTTCACTGCACAGTCCTTATGGGGAGGAAGGGCTAACTTCACATTTTGCAGACCCTCCTCACCGTGATATGTACTGAATGGTACAGACTTTAAACATATTAAGCAACCAATGACCATGCATCCATGAGGCACAATGGCCCATCGGAAGCAGCAGGATCATCTTCTGCACAACTCATGCAGTCTGCAATTTCCTGGACCGACATAACTCCCTCTGTACAGTAACCATCACGGCCCGACATACCTCCCACTGTACAGTAACCATCACGGCCCGGCATATCTCCCACTGTATAGTAACCATCACGGCCCGGCATACCTCCCACTGTACAGTAACCATCACAGCTCGACATACCTCCCACTGTACAGTAACCATCACGGCCCGACATACCTCCCACTGTACAGTAACCATCACGGCCCGATATACCTCCCACTCTAGGGGGGGCCATTAAAAGCAGCATGGTGGCTCAGTGTTTAGCACTGCTACCTCAGAGCCCCAAGGCCCTCGGTTCGCTTCTGGCCTTGGGCGACTGTGTGTGGAGTTTACACATTCTCCACCCCCCGCCCCCGTGTCTATGTGGGTTTCCTCCCATAGTGCAATGATGTTCAGGCCAGGTGAATTGGCCATACTTAAGTGTTTTAGTCAGAGGGAAATGGGTGTGGGTGGGTTACTCTTCGGAGGGTTGGTTTGGACTGGTTGGGCCGAAGGGCCTGTTTCCACATTGTAAGGAATGTAATCAACTCTCCAAGGTTCAAGTCAATAAATTGATGGAATAATCACTTGTCTGAATGAGTGCAGCTCCAACAGTACTCTAGTATGGACTTATTAGCAACAGGCAACACAGTTGCATGGGGAGGATCATGTCTCATAAACTTGATTGATTATTTTGAGGAAGTGACAAAAATGATTGATGAGGGCATGGGACTGGATGTTGGCCGTTTGGACCTTAGCAAGGCCTTTAATATGGTTCCTTATGGCGGGCTCATACAGAAGGTGAAGGTGAAATGGGATCAGCGTCAGTTAGTAAGATGGATAGAGAACTGCTTGGCCATAGATGACAGAGTAGTGGTGGAAGAAGTGTTTTTGTGACTGGAGATCTGCAAATAGATTGGCGGAGTTGCAGATTGTGAGGATGATTGCCAGAGAATACAGCAGGATATAGTTCAGCTGCAGACTTGGATAGAGAAAAAACAGATGTAACTTTATCTGGACAATTGTGACGTGATGCGTTTTGGAAGGTCTAATGCAGGAGAGAAGTATGAAGTGGATGGAAAAACTACTGATTGCATCAACATCCGAAGGGATCTTGGTGTACAGCTCCACAGTTCCCTGAAAGTGGCAACACAGGTGGATAGGGTGATCAAGAAGACTGACGGCAAACTTGCAGACAGGCATCGGAGCATGCAGTATAAAAATTAACAGGTCACATTGCAGTTGTAGAGAAACGTAATTCAAGGTACATTTAGAATATCATGTACAGTACTGGTTGCCACACGATGTTGAAGTGTTGAAGAGTGTATGGAAATGTTTTACTAGCATGTTGTCTGGTTTGGAGGGTATTAGCCAGAAGGAGAAATTGAACATACGTGGTTTGTTTGCACCTGGGCATCATTGGCTATTGGGCTACCTGATAGATAGTTACAAAATTATCAGAGGCATAGATAGAAGGACAGTTAGAGGCTTTTTCCCAGAGTAGAAATATCAATTACTCAAGACCGTAGGTTTTAGGTAAAAGGGAGAAAGTTCAGGAGATGTGATAGGTAAGTTTTCTTTTGCTGTTCCAGTCAGAATGTGAAAGTGCCTGGAATGCACTGCTGGAGGGGAAGAAGCAAATATAGCAAGATTTAAGAGGGATCTTGGCACAAGTATGAGTAAGTAGGGAATAGAATGACATCGAAGGTATCGGATCAAAAACTTTTGATTTAACTTTGGAATGGCATCATGTGTCAGTGAGGGCTTGCTGGGCTGAAGGGCCTGTTCCTGTAATGGACTGTTCTTTAAGACAAGGTTTGAGGGCGGGAGTGGCGAGATGCTGACTGAGTGATGACTGATGATCAACAGCCACAGTATTGTGGATCCCCCCCCACCCCACTCATCAACTTGCAGCTTCATATCCCCCCCCCCGCCCCCCCCCACCACTGTGGGGAAACTCAATATGGAGAATTTGACATGAAAGTCAGACCTGGTACCTGGTGACTCCATCTCGCTCCTCGTTCCTGCAGACTTCTATCCTGGACACCAATGTCTCAGGGGACACTGCATGAACAGAAGCTGCATGTACTCCACACCCACCAATGCTGGTATCTGTCACATGCCAGCCTCACCATGCCATCCAAGCACATCTCCGACCCACTGACAGTTTGCTTCTGTACTTCAATGCTGCAGCTCAGGGTGCACTGACAACTCTCATTGCAATGCTGCTGCACGGACACAATGCTCAGGGACACACACCCAGCTCATGGCCTGTCCCTCTGGGCTGCTCACTCCGTGTTTGTACACACTCAATGTGCTGCAAGGACACTGTGCTCGGGAACACCCACCCAGCTCATGGACTGTCTCTCTGGGCTGCTCACTCCGTGTTTGTACGCACTCAATGTGGCTGCAAGGACACTGTGCTCAAGAACACCCACCCAGCTCATGGATTGGCCCTCTGGGCTGCTCATTCCGTTTTTATACACTCACTTCGAGCCGTCTTGAATGCTCACAGAATTATTGACTTGTCTCACCCTGCCCTCAACAGTGTTTCCCCTCAGCTAGAGCTACCAGGCTCACCCGCCTGCTGTATTGCCTTGATGTTTAGCACAGACACAAACCGAGAAAGCTGAATATCATTGTCCATCGACAGTCATAGTGCCAAGCACACTGAGTCAAGGTGAGTCTCAGATCCCAGTCCGGGAGCTTAGACACGGTCAGTCAGCCTCTCGTGGTTGTTCGGGTCAGGATCCTTCCCCTGTGACGGGGTGAGGAGCTGAATGTTGGGCTGTCACATACCCTCTTGGCTCTATCTGCTCTATTGTGGGATAGTTCCTCCTGGAATGAGACAATTATCAAGAGGTATTAGGGAGATGGAAGTGGTTGGTACAGCTGTTAGTTCTGGGACAGCTGAGGGGAAGGTGGATAGGTGTTCTGAGTGAGTGAGTGGGCAGCACAGACACCAGGCAGAGCTGGTGAGCGGGACAGAGAAGAAGTTAGAGAGAAACCGAGAGAAGGTGCTGCATTTAGTGAGAGTAGGAGAACATGAGTCTTGGTGGGAGGTGGGTGCAGTAACAGAGAGAGAGAGGGCAAGGTCACAAAGTGCAGTTGGTGGCACTTACCCTGGTCACTGACGTCCTTCCTACACTGTTGGGCATTCACCCAGAAGGATGGCACCTCACTGACCCACGGGTCAATCTCAGACAAGCTAGCAGGTCTGGTGTCATGGATTCCCCTGCCAGTCATAGAGTCATAGAGATGTTCAGCATGGAAACAGACCCTTCGGTCCAAAGCATCCATGCCGACCAGATATCCCAACCCAATTCAGTCCCACCTGCCAGCACCCGGCCAATATCCCTCCAAACCCTTCATATTCATATACCCATCCAAATGCCTCTTAAATGTTGCAATTGTACCAGCCTCCACCACATCCTCTGGCAGATCATTCCATACACGTACCACCCACTGCGTGAAACATTTGCCCCTTAGGTCTCTTTTATATCTTTCCCCTCTCACCCTAAACCTTTGCCCTCTAGTTCTAGACTCCCCGACCCCAGGGAAAAGACTTTGTCTATTTATCCTGGAGGACGATAATGTCCCTGTCCTGCACCATGCCATCCACCAGAACCTCAGGGGCTCGGCCACAAAGTAGGGCCCTCAGTTTACTACCTTTGCCAATCTACCACTCTCTCTCCCTCCCCCCCCCCCCACCCCCGCCGTCATGTCCAGGGCAGTTTCGGACTGACAATCCAAGATTGGCATCTGTAACAGGGAATCCGGTGCATTCTGGGATATCAAGGCAGTGGGCAGTTTTTACACTTATAACAAAAACGGAAAGTAATCATTGGGCTCGTATCAGATGAAAGAAGGGACATAGAGGCAGGGCAGCTAGTTAACGAGGCAGATTCAGGATGTTGTTATTATGAGAACATTCACTTAGACTTATGGAGACAAACCCTCCATGAAACTGAGAGAAATGAGATTGGCCAAGTCAAAGGATTCAGACCCTTGTCTTGTGCAGATTTTGTTGTCCATACTATTGGAAGTTATAAACTTAGAGACAGAACCTATAAAGGAGATTCACATCATTAAAAGAAGCTGGGGAGAAATGTCCCCTGCCACGTTTGCTCATTATTCATCATTTTCTCACTGAATAGAGGCAAAGTGTCAGAGACCTGCTGATATTGTAGCTTAGTTTATTATGAAGCAAGGGGCAGACTGAATACTTACAGATTGGAATTCTACGAGCCAGAAGAATGGACCCTTAGAAAATCCCAAAGGAATTCAGGGCTGTCAGCCTGAATTTCTGCAGGGAAAGCTGTATGTAATTAATCGGGCTGTTTGGTTTTCATGCAGAGAATCGTACAGTTAATGTGACTTACTTGATTTGATGAGCGAACACATAGCAGTCTGCTAAAAAATGGAAGCTATGAGCTCCAGTTGAATGTACCAAGCATCCTGGAGAAGTGCAAGTCAAGTCACTTAGGGACAGCAATCAATAGAAAGAATACACAATAAATGAGCATACTGTCAGTGTGGAAGATCCTCGTATAAATGCCTCCCTATTTCTCCCTTTTATTTTGCTTTGACGGAGGGTCAGTTAGACTCGAAATGTCATCTCTTTTCTCTCCTTACAGATGCTACCAGACCTGCAGATATTTTCCAGCATTTTCTCTTTTGGTTTCAGAATCCAGCATCTGCAGTAATTTGCTTTTACCCTGAAGGCAGCCGGCATCGTCAATAATCTAAATAAGGCAGCAAATGGCACCATTTCCTCTCTCAGTTCAATTGCAGAATGTAAGAGGAGGAAGCTTATACAAGAACTGCATAAATAACTAGATCAATCACGGCCTGTGTGCTGCATGTAGGTTTATATCACATGGAAGGATGGAATTAGAATGGAGAGTGTAGAGGAACAATGCGAGGATTGCAGATGCTGGAAATTAGAGTCAAAGAGTGTGGTGTGGGAAAAGCACAGCAGGTCAGGTAGCAGAGTGCCAGGAGAATTGACGTTTCGAGCATGTTTCACTCTTGGAGGTGGTACAGAAGAGGTTTGTTATCCTGGGAAAGTGATAATGCAGTTATGAGGAAAGGTTGAAGTGGAGGATGCTGAGAGGAGATTTGATTAGCCTGCACATGTTGTCAAGGATAGAGAGGGAGAGACTGTCTTGTTCTTATTGGAGAGCTCAGTTACCGGCAGCAAATATTTAATGTAATTGGCTGAAATATTAGAGAAGTAGTGAGGAAAGTTGTTATTTCACCCAGAGTAAGGAAGGGATCTGGGAGTGATGCATGGAAGCGGAGTAGAAGCAGAAACTCTGGAAAATTTTATAAATGTACCTAGATCTGAACCTGACGTCCTACAGTCTCTGTGGAATCATAACAATGATTTTTGTTTTTGGAAAAGGATGAAGCTGGGTGGCACCTTCATTTTAATTAGTGCAGACAATTTCCAGAGTAGTCTGTGTTGTAGAAATTTCTGATATTTAGACAATATCGAGAGAATCAATGTAAAGGTGTCGGGGAGAGGACAGAGAGGAGTAGTGTGTAAATTGATTAGCATCACAAAAATACTGATCCCAGCCTTTATACACAACGCTACTTCACTGTGGTGGACTTTTTCTCCTTCTTGTATAAATGCTGAAAGCCTTTGATTATTCGATTCTCAGTCTTAGTCACACTGCAGCCATATCTGTCTTGTTTCATTCTATTTGTTCTACTGTTTCATTGGCCTTGTTGAAAAAAAACAGAAAGGATTTTGGGGATGACAGCAAGTACCAGAAACCATGATGAACGTAAATTTGGGAAAATGTTACAGAGATATGAAGGTGTGTGAAAACAGCAGGATATTACAGAGATATGGATTGTCTAGGGGCTGAAGGACATTACAATGACAAAGATAGTTTTAGGTTTTGGTTGAAGTGAAAAGTTAGCTGTACAAGCCAGATCAATATTTTGTCTACAGTAAACTTGCAAAGAGAAACTCTCCACGAAACCTGATGAAAATGATACCCGTGTCTGTCTGTATCAGAAAAAGAATCCAACGGATGTGGGAGATGGTGGGAGGGCTGGGTGGGGTTGTGAGAAGTGGTTAAGGCACGCAAGGCCTACAGATAGAGCCCACACTGTGACAGGTGAACTGATCTGTTCTACCATAGAGATTCGGGTCAATGATGCAGACTGAATTCATACCAGATGAAACAAGTTTTGTTTTCATAAAATACTTTTGAATTGTAATATTTCAGGAAGTGAAAACTTAATTTTATCTGATGCTCTGTTGAGTTGACCCTGGTAAAGTATTCCTACCTGGGAATTGCTGTTTTTCAGCAGTCACTTCTGTTGTAACAATATCAGTTCGGAATCACATGCAGATACGGATACAGAATAAGTAAGCACATTCAGAACTGAACAAGCTCAGCGCATTAGGTATTTATAGCCACTCACATCTATTCTGGAAATGAGTCCCACAATCAGACCAGGAAAATCCCACACTTCCTGCCTTGCCTGAATATTATCAGCTGCTCTCACCTATCCTAGAACTGATGTCCTAAATATGATTTTGAAGATTACAGACTCTGCCCAGCCTTTGTGGGATCAGCTGCTCGCACCTATTCCTGTATGGAGTCCCACAGTTAGAACAGCCAGATCCCAAACTCAATAATACACCCATACATTTGCAGTTTAACAGCAGATTTCCTCTTCAAACTATAGTCAAAGATGCAAACTAAAGATTATTTTATCTGCGCCTACAAATATCAGTCTCTGTGACGTCCCTCATGTTCTGTCATCCTTCCCATCTCTGTAAAGCCTCTACTTTCTACAAACAGTCATACATTTATGGCATCCTTCAAACACAAAATCTGCCCCTACTCCCGAAAAGCCATTCCTCCTCCTGGAGAAGATCACAGACATACAGGCCGATCAAGTTTGTGAATGAGATTAGAGATAATAAGGACGTTATAGGTGAAGGGGTTTGAGATAGAGAGCTTGCAGAAGACAAAAGAAAACCTTGTATCGGCACTGCAGGAGATTAATAAGATGAGGTTCTCCTGAAAATAATGTGACTTTTCTTGGAAGAATTCATAGCGAGTATTGCTGTAGCGGGAGGAATTTCAGACACAGTGATATTTGAAGGGGCTAATGAAGATTCAAGATACATAGAGGGTTCTTTTGATCTGGTGGCAATTACAGAAATAAGGAGAGCTGGAGGAGTTTCCACAGATAGGGTGGGATTTAGAATGTGGAGGCTGCAGAGATTGGGAGTTGTGTAGGGACAGAAGGTGGTTACAGAATCGGCAAAGCTGTAGGGACACGAGGATTTTCCACAGAAGATCACATATTGGTGCACACAACAGGGAAAATTGTAGGGACTTTTGGAAGCGATGGGCAGATTTGTAAGGGACTGCGAAAGGTGCACTGAATAATGAACAGTGTAATGGCTGGAGGAGGTTATGGAGATCAAGAGATTTGTCAGCGCGGGAGGGAGTTAGTGACATTGATGGACTGATGATTGCGTGAGCTGGTGGAAATTGTAAAGATTGGGAGCTTTCTATGTATCGGAGTAATTACAGACAAAGCGAGAGCTGTCAGGCCTTGAGAATTATTACAGAGAGAGGGAGTATTTAGAGGAGATTGCAGAGAAAGAAGGTTTATAAAATGGCCTGTATGAGTTACAGAGATAAGGAAGGGTGCTTTGACTGATGGATGTTTCAGAGGTAAGAATGGATCACACCGGATCAATAAGGTTATGGAGACACAGTTTTATTAGAGTTGGAGAACTCTTGAGACCGCACCAAACCACACAGAAGTCTGAAGGCACAGAAGGGTGTCATTTGACCCATGATTTTTGCACCAGCTCTTCATCTGAGTTCGTTACAGAGTATTGATCTCCTACTTCCCCCATACCATTACACATTTCTTTTAGTCACAATAATCATCCAATCCCCTCTTGAACCTGTCCATTGAACATCCATTTCCAACACATCTAAGTGTATCCTGACTACTCACCAAATAAAAAGGTTCTTACTTCGATCAGATTTCTCCTGTTGTACATAACGTGGAATTTGTGCCTTCTCGTTTTTCCCTCCTTTTATCCAATCTAATCTATTCAGTCTGCCTATGAGTTTGAAAAACTGCATCAGATCTCCTCTTAGCCACCTTCACTTCAGTGAGAACAGTTGCAACATTTTCAGTCTGACTTCATAACTGGTCTTACTAATTCTCGGAAATACTCTTTTAGATCAGTTATTCATCCTTTCCAATGTGTTCATATCAGTCCTATTATGTGACACCCAGGAATGTATACAATACTCCAGTTGAGGTCGAATGTGTTTGATGCAAATTCAACATCATCTCCTTACCCTTGCACTATCAATATTTATTCAGACAGGAACACTGCATGCTTTACCTATGTACAAACTTCATTGATCTTTGCACATCGTCTGCTCCTGCATTCCTGCCTATTTTATATTGTCTTTTAATGTTCTTTTTAGAAATTTGCATTGTCTCATATTTCAATGTGCCAAACTTCATCAATCACCTCTCCACTCTTTCTAAGTTGGCGATGTAATTTTAGAGTTCTATAATGTTTTCCTCACAGTTTACAATTTATTTAAGTGCTGAGTCAACTGTAAACTTTGAATGGGTCCCTGCACACCAGATTTACATAGTTCATACATATCAAAATGAATGAGGTCCACAAAACTGAATCCTGGGGAACTTCACTGAAAATCTTTCTCCAGCCTGAATTAAAAATCTAGTCACCATTCCTCTCGATTTCCTACCCACCAGTCAATTTTGTTTCCAAATTGATACAGTCCCTTTTATTCCATGAATGAATGGATGTATGAATGATTTAATGTCACATATATCGAGCGGGAAAAACCGTGAAACACGTTTGTTGCCTGTGCCACAAAGATATTCGTCATCAATTTTGAACTTTTCTCGTGACAGTTTCCTTCTCTGTCGCCATGTCCTGGGTGGGTTCGGCCACTTTGGTAAAGACAGAGATGAAGTATTCAGCTCACACTCAGCCATTCCCCTTCTTCTCGGTAAAAATCCTCTTTCAAGTGTTGAATCAGCCTTATTCCAACTTTTTGCACGCTCCCTTAGAGGTGTGACAACTTTATGTTGGCTCTCCGTTTCCTCATAAATCCCTCCGCTTTACCATCTCTAACCTAAACCTTCAGCATTTCTCCTGGTTAACAATATTATTCTCTATCTGACAGCTATTCAATTGTTCTTCTTCACCTTAACATTTTGCTCCATTGTCATGGAGGGAGCATTGGGTTTGTTTACCCTGCCTTTCCTGTGAGAGGAAATATTCCTGGACTGGTTCCAAACCATTGAATGGAGCCCATTGTTCAATTTTTATTTTTCTGACCAACTTAGTGTTCCGGCCATACTTTCCCAGATTCATTCTTACCCCAGTGAAGACAGCTCAAGTTGATTGATTTTCCTCAAACTTAGTTAACATCAGAGGCATACGTTTCGCATGCATTCCCTTATCGGTCTGTAGCTGACTGGGATTCTTTATTATACTGATTCAGACTTTCAATTATGACTGATATTTCAGCCTTCGGCCCTAATTCCTTGAAAGAAAATGCCAATGTGCAGCAAGTTTCAACAAGCAACGGTTTATTATCAGCAAATGAACTTTCATTTTCTTCTGTGAAGACCTCACAGGTTCACCATCTCTGTGACGAATAGGTACGTGTAATCCACCAGCTCCCACTCCACTCTGCTCCCTCACAGGGTCACCGTCTCTGTGACACCCAGGTACGTGTAATCCTCCAGCTCCCAATCCACTCTGCTCCCTCAGAGTGTCACCGTCTCTGTGACTCCCAGTATGTCTAGGCCTCGATCCTCAGTGCTGATTTATTTCCTCACACTTTGGTGCCTCTAACTCCCAGGTGTGAGTGAGCCTCAAACTCCTACTCAAAATTTCTCCATCACACGGTCGCTCCCTCTGTGACTCCGTGCTGATTTTCAGCCTCCTGCTCTGCTGTTTCACCACCATCTTCTCAGGGACAACTCCAAATCAATAAAAAAAAAAGCTGACTCAGCCAACAATGAATGAAGGAAGGAATTTGTAGAAAAATCAACAAGCAGCACTGCGGTCACTCAGGAAGGCGCTTTCAGCAGCCCTTCACAAACCCGGAACCATTATTCCCTGGAAGGACAGGAGCTACAGGTGCACGGGAACACCAGAATTTCCAAGGAGCCCTCCAAGTCACGTTCCATCCTCCCAGCAATGTCTCTGTCCTTACACCCAAAGGACTGCAATGGGTCAGGAAGACAGCTGACCACCACCTTCACCAGGGAAATACAGATGGGAAGGTAATGATGGCCGAGCAAGTGATGACCACGGTACATCATTGAATTTTAAAAAAGGGAAATTCAAGACTGTTCATGTTCTCTTTGCTTCCTCCATACAACCCACATTCCCAGCTAATTTTGTGTCACCAAATGTGAAACATTTGATTTTGTCCGACCATCAAATCCATTTGAATTTAGTTGTATGTCCAGCACTAATCCATTTTCTTCCACTTAATTTTATATCCGTTAAAGAATTCCCAATCTCTGCCAGTACATTCCCTCCAATCCCACGTGTGCCAATATTGCTTATCCACCTCTTCAGTGGGACCTTGATAAAAGGTTTCTGAAAATCCCAAGAAACCATTCCTCCCTTTTATCTACTCTGCTGTCTACAGCCAGAGAGGAAAACAAAACCAGCAGCGATTATGAAATGACATCTCGCTTTCAGAACAACATGCTGGCACTGTCAGAAGACAGAGAGCAGATAGAAAGGAGTCAGCCAGTGACAAGTGGAATTCCACAGGGGTAAGAGTTGGGACCACACTGAACATGCTGTACATTAATAGTCTGGAGAAAGGATGTGAGGGGGTACGGGAAACAGATTTCCCAGAAAGATCCCAGGGATGAAATGCGTGTCACATGAGGAGCAGTTGGAGATTCTGGGTCTACACTCGATGACGTTTAGGCAGCGGTGGCAGACTCTGATTCAAACGTACATAATACTGAGGGACCTGGATAGGGTGGGCATGGGGAAGATGGTTCCATGATTAGGAGAGGCCCAAAGAGAGACCTTCAGAGTGATGGAACGCCCCTTTAGAATGGAGATGTGGAGCAATTTATTCAGCCAGAGGGTGATAATCTGGGGAACTCACTGCCTCAGGAGGCTGTGGATGCGAAGTAATTCAGTGTATTAACTCAGAGATAGATAGGTTCTTGTCAGGGGTGCCGTGCTGGAAAAGAACAGCCGGTCAGGCAGCATCCGAGGAGCAGGAGAATCGACATTTCTGGCAAAAGCCCTTCGTCAGGAAAGGACTGATGAAGGGCTTTTGCCCGAAACGTTGATTCTCCTTCTTCTCGGATGCTGCCTGACCTGCTGTGCCTTTCCAGCAACACACTCTCAACTCTATTCTCCAGCATCTGCAACCCTCACTTTTGCCTGATAGATAGGTTCTTAATGAGTAAGGGGATGAAGGGTTACAGTGACGAGGTGAGAGAAACAATTCCACTATCATCGAATAGTGGAATAGACTTGATGGTCGAAGTGGCCTCCTTCTATATCTGATCACAGAAACCCGACAGTGTGGACAACGTTCCATGGCCACCTCTCCTAACCTGCACATCTTTGAAATGTGGGAGGAAACAGGAATACCTGGAGGAAATCGGGATGGGCTTACGTGATGTGCTTATTCATCTGCTTTTGAATTGTGCCATATCGTTTACCATACATTCCAACACTTTCCTGATTATTACCATCACCTCTTGGTTTCAGATAGACTGGAAAAACTACATCAGAAAGTAACTTGGAAATTCTTGTGTATAAATCTCAGAGCAGTAGTTTACAGGGTCAGTAGGTCATAGAAAGGGCAAATGGAATGCTGGGATTGACTCCAAAGGGAATGGAGAATAACAATAGGGAAGGCTTGTAATAACTATAGAGGGTTCCAGTCAGCTCACAATGAAAATACTGTGAACAGGTTTGTTCCCCGATCTAGAGGGAAATGTTCTTGCATTGGAGGCAGCCAAGAGAAGGTTCAACAGACTGTCCCTCAAAATGGAGGGATATTGATCAGAAAAGCTGGAGAAGGTTGAATTTGAACTCATGAGAATTTAGAAAATTAGGCAAATCTACTGATACATCTAAAATTCTTTGGTCTTCTTACAGGATCTGTACTGAGACATTGCTTCCCTGAGAAAGGATCTGTAACCGGAGATAAAGGCGAATGTAGGCACTCGGGAAGTTTACAGAGAAAAGCAGGGTTGTAGAGACTGGAGGATGTTACAGAGTTGGGGTGGTTTGAGGTCACTGTTGGTAGTTAGAGATCAGACAGGTTGTTGGGATGAAAACTGTCACAGAGAGGTACAGGGTTATCAGTCCTGAAGGAGTTACAATAATAGGGAGGGTGGTATTTGGAGCTGTAGGGAGGGTTGTAGGGCCTCGGCAATACACTGATAAAGATGTTCGTTGGCTGTGCAGGCGTTTACTGAGTTAGGAAGGTTCAAAGGGGCTGGGTCAGTTCAGATCCAGGGAAAATTGTAAGGATTGGAGGAGCACAGATACTAAGGGTTGTAAAGCTGCAGGAGTTCAGACAGTTATTAAGGGCCGTGAAAACAGATTTGCAGCATTCCCATCCATTACACACAGATGTGGAATGTTGTTATGGAGGAGGTTACAGAAATCGAGAGGGTTGTAGATGTTGGAAGATATTGCAAAGACAGTTACAAAGCTGTAGTATTTGAGGAGGTTACAGCGACAGGATGCATTGAGGGAGTGGAATTTGCTTCAGGTATTAAACATGCTGCAAGGGATCAATAACCTTACATAGATCAGGAGCATTGGAAGGTCTGGAGAAAAAGAACGAGAATTGCGCGGATTGAAGAATATCACAGAGATGGGGAGTAACATGAGTATGAGGAGTTATAACATGATATGAGCTGTATTCAATGGAGGCAGGGAAGTTACAGGGAGATCCGAAGGGACTACAGGTGATCAAAAGGATAGTGAGGCTTCTCAGTGCAGGATGGGGCAGTTTACGCAGACAGGGAGTATTTTATGGAATGGTGCTATTTACAGAGACTAAGAGATTTATATAGAATTGAGGCATTAACTGAGATACGGAAGGCTGCAGTGGATGATATCAGATGCTGAGGTTCTGGAGGTTGCATCAATGGGAAGGCTTGAGAGTGTGGAAGAGCTTACAGACACTGGAACAGCAATAAGCCCTGGTGATACTTCCACAGATAGAGAGCATTGCACAAACTGGAGGAGGTTCCTGCGGTAGGGAGGTTTGTAGGGGAGGGTGATGTTTACACAGACGGGAGGGGTAAGAACTGGCGAGGATGATGGAGTTGAGTAGATGGATGGAGATACTGGAGGAGCGTACTTTGACAGGGTGGGTATATATATATATATATATGGAGAGAGAGAGAGAGAGAGAGAGAGAGAGACAGTTACAGATACAGGGAGATTTTTGGGACAGAAATACGGAACGCAAAGGGAGAGTTGCCAAGTCAGACAAAGAGAGAGTGTTTGAGGTGCTGGAGTGAGATGAGAAGCAAACAGAGATGTGGATTGTTGCTGTGGCTGGAGAAGTACTCTGAGTACAGAGAGACTTTCAGGGCCTGGAGCAGGTTATTGAGACAATGGTCTCCACAGTCTGTGAGGACTGGAGTACGCCTGACAGATAGGGAATGATACAGCTGCTGGAGTAGTTATAGAGTAGGCTTGCTAGATGGGGAGTAATATCACTGGTGCAGTTACAGAGTTGGGGAGACAGGGTGTGATATCGCTATTGAAGCAGTTACAGAGTAGCTTTGGCCGATAGGGAGTGATAGAGCTGCTGGAGCAGTTACAGAGTGAGCCTGACAGATGGCTAGTGATTTAGCGGCCAGAGCAGTTACATAGTAGACTTGACAGATGGGGAATGACATAGCTACTGGAGAAGATACAGAGTAGGGTTGACAGATGGGGAGTGATATCACTGCAGGAGCAGTTACACAGTTGGCCTGACAGATGGGGAGTGATATAGCAGCTACAGCGGTTACAGAGTTGGCCTGACAGCTGGGGAGTGATATAGCTACTGGAGCAGGTGACAGATGTAAGGAGGGATCTGGATGCTGGCGTAGATTGCAGAGACATGGTGTACGGATGAACGTCAGAAGTTCATACCGACAGCAAGGTCTGTGGTTGCATGAGAAAGTAACAGAAACAGTGAAGGTTTCAGTGTTGGAAGTGGATTCAGTGTGTGGGTTAACGTCGCAGAGGTAGACGCTGCCATAGTGATTGGAGGAGCACACAAACGGAGGGATGCTATAGCATATGATATTCCAGAGATAGGGAGTATTCCAGCGGAAAAAGGAAGTTACAAAGATAGGTGGGGTTATCGGGCTGCTGGAGGAATCGGTTTGGGAGGGTTGGAGAGTCTAGAAGAGATTGGATAGATGGGGAGTGTTCCATGGTCTGAGAAAATTCCAGTGATTGATGATTGCGTAGTTTACACAGATAGTGGGGTCAGTGGGGACTGACAGTGATACAGAGCCAGGGAGTGCTACACAGAAACATAGGAAAGAGGGGCAGTTGTAGGCCATTCTGCCCCACCAGGAGAAGGTCAGCTCTGCAGATGCTGGAGATCAGAATCAAGGGTGCGTTGCTGCCAGACCCACTGTGCTTTTCCGGCATCCGAGGATCAGGAACATAGACATTTTGGGCCAGAACCCTTCATCACGAATGAGTAGTAAGGAAAGGATGGTGTACAGAGATAGGGAGGAACTGGAAGAGTTTACTACGATAGTGAGGTTTGTGGTGATGTTTTTTGCGATTGGATGAAGTCAGTAATACAGAGTGGTGTAGATACTGGATGGTTCTTCAGACTGAAGGAGGTTAGAGAAAGTGAGAACTGTAGGGACTGACTTGGATACAGCAACAAAGAGGATGTTTCATATACATCAATGGTTTTAGTGACCTCGTGGTTACAGAGATAGGAAGGCTGGTAGTGACGACAGGGGTAGAGTTATGGAGCAGTGTCGTGATGGGAGAATGTCACAGCGATAGAGGAGATTGCAGACATTGGGAGGGTTATTGTGGCTTCAGGACACTGTACACAGGGAGGGCTGCCGGGATGGGAGCAGGTTACACAGGCAGAAAAAGCAGTAGGGATTGGAGGAGTTTATACAGACAGAGATGTCTGTAAGGATGGTCCTGTGGTGGTGTAGGATGGGAGGCAGGAATGTTATAGGGATTGAAGGTTACAGTGATATCATGTGCTGTAGGGGCTGGAGGAGGGTACGCAGAGGGTCGAGGCTGGAGGATGTTACAGAGACAGGGTGGATTGGAGGTATTGTGCAAGATGGCAGAAAGAGACATTATTGTAATGATGGGAGGAGGAGATTCCTGACATTTGGCATGTCATCCAATCTGGAGCATTTTACAGTCACCGGGAGATAGTCAGCATTGAAGTAGGTTTTAAATTTGCAGAGGGATTGCAGGGAAGGGGTGAGGTTACAGAGATAGGAACTGTTCTCAGAGTTAGAAACATTAAAGGCACTAGCTCAGATGAGTTGGACTGAAGGGTCTGTTTCCATGCTATATGACTCTATGGTCCGACAATAGAGAATTATGGAGGGTAAAGAGAGAACATAAAGATCCCAGGCTTCAATAGCACCTTCTCGTGGTCGGCCTGCTTTCCCCTCCATTGTCCTGATGCTCACTAAGACAGCATAGGCCTGGATTGATAACTGTGACACTCCCGATGCTGTCTCAGACAGGCTCAGTACAGCAGAGCTGAAAGTAATCCTCTCACAAAGGATGGGGATTGAGCCTGGGAGTTTTATGCTCTGTGTTCACCGTTCAGCACTGTATCTCCGTCATGACTTGAGGGCCGATGTTTCGAGCTATTTAAATGCTCTCTGCTCTGTTCCCTGTGAATGAACTTACCTCACTGCAGGATTTATTGAGGATTCCAGATCTCCCTGCCCTTTGTCTCTCTGGTTGACCTACCATCTTCAATGTGGTGATGGATGAGACAGCCAACAGTTGGGAAGTCTATTGGGTCAGGAGCTTCCTGAGTATCTACAGGAGAGAGAGAATTAGACAGAATGAGAAATTAGACTGATGCAGTGAGGGTTACACAGGGAGAATGGTACTGACTGCCACAGAGATCTGGAAAATCCGAGACTTCACCACTGGTCTGTGCTGCTGCGTCTCTCTGGAGTGGAGAATTCTGTTGGCTCAGGATCTGGAGTAGCTGGAAGAGTGAGAGATATTGACAGAGGCAGCAATTAGACCCACACAGTGAGGGATACCAAATGGAGAGAAACTGAGTGATGTCACCAGAGTGCAGGAATGATTTCAGGATCCAGCAATGGGCATGATGAAAGGTTTTTGATTCGTGGTACAGTAGGATCAGTCACAAAGGCGTGAGAGAGAACGCATTTGGCCTCAGATGATGCAGCTGAATCAGCCTGAATGCAGATTCTGGGTAACACGTGTCAAAACCATAAGCAGGAGAATGTTTTTCAGGCTGCCTGACAACATTTCATTGCTCAACACTGTTACACATTCAAATGAATTCCTGATTAATGCAAAGGCACTGTGATAATTTTGGGAGACTTCAGTCTGTGTCAAAAGTGATATTTTCCAAACTCATTTTGGAATGCTTTTGTCAGTATTTCTTTCAATAACACATTGTGTAAATGGCCAGGGATATGACTATCTCAGATCGACCGTTGGATGGTGATGCTGAGTGAAGGAGTAATGTTACACTGAGATATCCTCTGGGAAATTGTAGTGTAGTGGAATTCAGTGAGATGATGGATTCTTAAAGTGACCATAAAGCACACCCTACAATCACAACCAAAGCCATTGACATGTGTTTGAGAGGAGAACTGACCAAGGTAAACAGGGGAAACAGTGAAGTGTTTGGCTGGTAATGGACAGTGGAAAACATTTACAGTCATAGAGATGTACAGCACAGAAACAGAGCCTTCGGTCCAACCCATCCACGCCACCTACATATCCTAACACAATCTCGTTTTATTTGCCAGCACTTGGCCCAAATCTCTCGCAATCCTTCCTAGACCCATCCAGATGCCTTTTAAATGCAATAATTATACCAGCCTCCACCACTTCCTCTAGCAGTTCATTCCATACACACACCACCCTCTGCCTGTAAAAGCTGTCTCTTAGGTTCCTTTTATATCTTTCCCCTCTCATCCTGAACCTAGGCTGTCCGGTTCTGGACTCCACTACCTCAGGGAAAAGACCTTTTCTGTTAAACCTATCCATACCTCTCTTATAAACCTCTGTATGGTCTCCCCTCAGCCTCAAATAGCCCCAGCCCATTCAACCTCTCCCTGTAGCTCAAATCTTCCAATCCTGGCAACATCCCTGTAAATCTTTTTCTGAACGCTTTCTATTTACAGAACATCCTTCCGATAGGGAGGAGACAAGAACTGCATGCAATATTCCAAAAGTGGTTTATCCAATGTCCTGTACAGCCAGAACATGACCTCCCAATTCCTCTACTCAATGCTTTAATCAGTAAACGCAAGCATACCAAACACCTCCTTCACTATCCTATCTACCTGCAACTCCACTTTCAAGGAGCTATGAACCTTCATTCCAAAGATCATTTGTTCAGCAACACTCCCTAGAAATATACCATTAAGTGTGTAAGTCCTGCTGAGATTTGCTTTCCCAAAATGCAGCACTTCACATTTATCTGAATTAAGCTCCATCTGCCACACCTCAGCCCATTGGCCCATTTGGTCCAGATCCCGTTGTAATCTGAGGTAACATTCTTCACTATCCACAACACCTCCAATTTTGGTGTCATCTGCAAACTTACTGACTACACCTTCTATATTCACATCAAAATCATTTATATAAATAACAAAAATAATGGATCCACCACCGATCTTGTGCCATTCCACTGGTCACAGGCATCCAGTCTGAAAAACAACCCTCCACCACCACCCTCTGTCTTCTAGCTCTGGGCCAGTTCTGTATCCAAATGGCGGGTTTTCCCTGTATTTCATGATATTTAACCTTGCTCACCAACCTCCCATGTGAAAACTTTTCGAACACCTTATTGAAGTCCATATCACTCACATGGACCGCTCTGCCCTCGTCAATCCTTTTTGTTATTTCTTCAAAAGCCTCAAACAATTTCTTGAGAACATGATTTCCCACGCACAAAGCAATTCTGACTATCCCTAATTACGCACTGCCTTTCCAAATACATGGAAATCCTGTCCCTCATGATTCCCTCCTTCAACGTGCCCACCACTGACGTCAGGCGAACCGGTCTGTAGTTCCCTGGTTTTTCCTTACCATCTTGCTTAAACAGTGGCACCACGTTAGCCAACCTCCAGTCTTCTGGCACCTCATCTGTGACTATCAATGATAAAACTATTTCAGCATGGGGCACAGCAATCACTTCCCTAGCTTCCCATAGAGTTCTAGGGTACACCTGAACAGGTCCTGGCAAGGTCCTACGAAGTGTTCCTGAATCAAGAGACCGTGGAGTGCTGGTTCATATCGCTTCGAAAGTAGAGTCGCAGGTAGATAGGATAGTGAAGAAGGCATTTGATATGCATTCCTATATTGGTCAGAGTACTGAGTACAGGAGTTGGGAGGTCATGTTGTGGATGTACTGGACATTGGTTAGGCCACTGTTGGAATATTGCATGCAATTCTGGTCTCCTTCCTATCGGAAAGATGTTGTGAAAGATTTACAAGGATGTTGCCAGGGATGGAGGATTTGAGCTACATGGAGAGGCTGAAAAGATTGGGGCTGGTTTCCCTGGAGCGTCGGAGGTTAAGCGGTGACCTTATAGAGTTTAGCAAAATTATGAGGGGCATGGACAGGATAAATAGACAAAGTCTTTTCCCAAGGGTCGGGGCGTCCAGAACTAGAGGGTATGGTTTTAGGGTGAGAGAGGAAAGATATAAAAGAGACCTACGGGGCAACTGTTTCACACAGAGGGTGGTACGGGCATGGAATGAGCTGCCAGAAGAAGTGGTGGAGGCTGGTACAATTGCAACATTTAAGAGGCATTTGGATGGGTATATGGATAGGAAGGGTTTGGAGGGATAAGTGCCGGGTGCTGGCAGGTGGGACTCGATTCGGTAGGGATATCTGGTTGGCATAGACGTGTTGGACCGAATGGTCTTTTTCCAGGCTGTACATCTCTATGATTCTATGACCTGATAAGGTCTTAGAGACTTATCCACCTTTATATGTTTCAAGACATCCAGTACATCCTCCTCTGTAATATGGACATCTTGCAAGTTGACAGCATCTATGTCCCTACATTCTACATCTTCCATGTCCTCCTCACAGTAAACACTGATGTAAAACACTTGTTTAGTATCTCCCCATCTTCTGCAGCTCCACATGCTGGTTGCCTTGCTGATTTTCAAGGGGCCAGATTCTCTCCCTAGTTACCATTTTGTCCTGTAGGTTTTTATAAAATCCCTTGGGATTCTCCTTAACAATATTTGTCCAAGCTATCTCGTGCCCCCTTTTCACCCTCCTGATTTCCCACTGTAGTACACTCCTACTGCATTTATACTCTTCTCAGGATTCACACTCTCTCCTGAGATATGTTTACTTCTTTTTCTTCACTGAAACCTCAATTTCTCTCCATATCCTGTATTCCGTACACCTATCAGCTTTTCATTTCACCCTAACAGGAATACTGTACACTGTCTCTGGACTGCCATTTTCATTTTTAAAGGCTTCCCAATTTCCAGTGATAAACGTTTCATTCTCTCTAAATGGAAACTCCCCAATTCCTGCATCTTGCAAAACCGCCGCTTGACAATAATGACAAAATCAAGAACTCTCCAAAGGAAGGCATCGATGAGGTGAGCTCTGGACAGGAACATAGATCTGGAGGTTACCACATGCACGGAGAGTGCTTTTTACCAGAGCAGCACCAGGTCAGTATCAGGCACAAAGACAGAATGGGCAAACAGATTCACATCTGATCTCACATCTCCCAGCCTGGGAACCTAAAGCTGTGCACAGCCATTCTGGAGAGTTATACAGATATCAGGAGTATTGCTGTGGCAAATAGAGGTTTCAGTAAGTTTGTGGGAAGATACTAATAAAGGAGGTTACAGAGGTAAGGAGGATTGTCGGGACTTGAAGAGGTTTCCCAGTTTACGAGTGTTGGAGGGATTGGAACAAGTTACCAAGATAGGGAGGGTTTAAGATTGAACGGTTCTGCAGAAAACCTTTACAGGGAGAAATGAAGGATTGTTGACAGTGTGGAGGAACAGAAGAATCTTGGGGTCCACGTCCCTTGATACATTGGTACTCAAACGGATAGCCTTGTTCAGAAGGCATGTGATGTGTTGGCTTTCATTAGCAGGGGGATTGAATTCAAGAGCTATGAGGTTATGCTGCCGCTTTATCGAGCCCTGGTTAGACAACACTTGGTTTATTGTGTTCAATTCTGGTTGTCTCATTATCAGAAAGATGTGGAAGCTTTAGAGAAGGTGCAGAGGAGATTTATCAGGATGCTGCCTGGACTGGAGTGGAGATCTTACGAAGAATATTTGAGGGAGTTAGGGCTTTTCTCATTGGAATGAAAAAGGATGAGAGGTGATTTCACAGAGGTGAATGAGATGATTTGAGGTTTAGATAGAGAGGGTAAAGGAGAAAGTGAGGTCTGCAGATGCTGGAGATCAAAGTTGAAACTTTATTGCTGGAACAGCACAGCAGGTCAGGCAGAATCCAGGGAACAGGAGATTCGACGTTTCGGGCACAGGCCCTTCTTCAGGAATGAGCAGAGAGTGTTCAGCAGGAGAAGATAAAAGGTAGGGAGGAGGGACTTGGAGGAGGGGAGTTGGAAATGTGATAGGTGGAAAGAGGTCAAGGTGAGGGTGATAGGTCGGATTAGGATGGAGGCGGAGAGGTCAAGAAGAAGACTGCAGGTCAGGAAGGCAGTGCCGGGCTGGGTCCCCCCACCTTGTCTCAGCCGGATCCCTCCAGCCCGGCACCGCCTTCCTGACCTGCAGTCTTCTTCTTGACCTCTCCGCCTCCATCCTACTCCGACCTATCACCCTCACCTTGACCTCTTTCCACCTATCACATTTCCAACTCCCCTCCTCCAAGTCCCTCCTTCCTACCGTTTATCTTCTCCTGCTGAACACTCTCTGCTCATTCCTGAAGAAGGGCCTGTGCCCGAAACGTCGAATCTCCTGTTCCCTGGATGCTGCCTGACCTGCTGTGCTGTTCCAGCAATAAAGTTTCAACAATAGAGAGGGTAAACACATACTTTTCCCATTGCAAAAATGGAAATGATGAGGTGGCATAAGTTGAAGGTGATTGGAGGAAGGTTTATAGGAGATGTCAGGGGTGGGTTCTTTACACATCGTGTAGCGGGTGCGTGGAATGCACTGTCGACAGTGGTAGCAGAGTCCAATACACTAGGGACATTTAAGCAATTCTTAGATAGGCAAATGGATGATAGTGAAATGAAGGGTCTGTAGGATAAAAGGTCAGCACAACATTGAGGCCAAAGGGCCTGGGCTGTGCTGTACTGTTCTACGTTCTAAATAGGGAGGGTTATAATGGCACAAAGAGATTTCAGAAAGGTGGAGAGGATGGGATCTGAATGAAGAGGACAAATAGGAAGGTGTGCTCGGATTGTCGAGGGTAACAGACACAGCATTGATCTGATCTGGAGCAGACGACCCAGACTGGGAGGGGTGTGTGGACTGGAGGTAGTTTCACAGGGAGGGAGGACAATAGAGCCACAAGAGGTTACAGAGATATAGGAGTTCATGGAGATGGGGAGGTTGGGAGGGGTGAAGCAGTTTACAGGCACATGGATGTTGGTAGGATGGGATGGTTGGAGACAGTTTCACAGATAAGGAAGTTTAAACCTCCTGCAGTTTAGTCAAAGTGGGAAGGTTTGTAGGGGAGGGTGACATTTACACAGATAGAAGTGTAAGAGCTGGAGAAGGTTATAGAGATGAGTAGATGGATGGAGAGACTAACGGAGCTTGCATTGACAGGGTGGGAGATAGCCATGGGAGGATGTTACACAGATAGTGAGTCTTTTCGGAACTGGATCAGGAGAGTAACAGGCATTGGAGTGAGTTCTACAGATCCTGACTGCAGCAGGGACCTGACAGGATTGATCGTGTCTTTCGGACTGGAAAATGATATGGATAGATTAAACCCAATGTATGCTGTTTTCTTTTTCCTGAACAGAGCCTCAATATCCCTCAGCAGACAGGGATCCCGAAACCTGCCAGCTTTTCCCTTCACTCTAACAGTGATATACTGGCCCTGGATTCTTGAGATCACACTTTTAAAAGCCTCCCATTTGCCAGTCACTCCTTTTCCTTCACACAGACTCACCCGATCAGTGGTAATCATGATGTGGAGAAGCCGGTGTTGGACTGGGGAGGACAAAGTTAAAAATCACACAACACCAGCTTACAGTCCAACAGGTTTATTTGGAGACACTAGGTTTCAGAGCGCTGCTTCATCAGGTGGTTGTGGTGTACAGTCATACGGCACACAATTTATAACAACAGGATAGCAGTGTCATGGAATGTAATATCAAACACATTTCGTTTCTGCCTTTCATATTTTCGGATTATCACCTGCGCTTCGAAAGCCAGTGCATTGAAATAAACCTATTGGACTATAACCTGGTGTTCTGCGAATTTCAATTCACCGAATCCTGCCTAATCGCCCCAAACCTGCCCTGCTCCAGTTTCATCTGGGGACCTGTCTGATCCTTTTCCATAACTCTGTTCTAACGAAGACAGTTGTGGTCACTGGACCCGAAGTGCTCTCTGACTGACACTTCAGTCACTTTCCAGACCTCGTTTTCTGAGGGGAGGTTCATTGCTGCTCCCACCTGAGTAGAGTTAGGCCTTGTTAGAGTTACATCTTGGTTTAGGAAAATTTCTTGGACACATTTGACAAATTGCACTCCGTACGGGCCTTTTACTCTGTGAGTAGCCCAGTGGAAGGGGAAGTTAACATCTCCAACCAATACTACATTATTATTTCTATAGGTACCTGCACTCTCTCTACACATCTGCTCCTCTAGTATCCGCTGGCTCTTTGGGAATCTGGAACACTGTCCCAACAGAATCCATCCCCTTTTTGTTTCTAACTTCTAACCATATGACCTCATTTGATGATCCCTTAAGAGTATTCCTTCTAAGCACTGTTGTTCTGCCCTCCCTTATCAAAAGTGCAACTCTCCCATCTCACTCACTCTGTCAGACCTGCAGCTTCTGTATCATGGAACAGTAAGCTGCCATCATGCCCTTCTCTCAGCCATGTTTCTGTTATGACTATAATATTCCAGTCCCCAAAGCCAATCCATACTCTGAGATCGTCTGCCTTACCAGTCAGGCCTCGTGTGTTGAAATAAATGCACGTTAAACAAGTCGTCTTTTCCCTCCCTTCACTGTGTCCCAGGATATCCAGAATAGGAAACTTGTTCTCGGTGGCTGATGTACTTTTCCCCTGACTGGTCGATGGTACCTCTCTGACTCAGAGTCCCTGCCAATCTAGTTTAAAACCTCCCCAGGTAACACTAACAAATCTCCCTCGCAGTGCCCCTCTGTTTTAAGTCAAACCTGTTCCCCCTTGTACAGGTCACCTCTACCCCAGAAGAAATCTCAACGATCTAAACATTACTCCATCCCCCAGCTCCTCAGCCTCACATCTATCTAGCCTATCTTTCTATTTCAGTCCTCAACGGGGCAGGTGGCACTAGGAATAATCTGTAGATCACTTCCATGGAGGTCGTCCTTTCAAACCTCTCACCTAACTCGTGATACTCATTTCACAGGACTCCACCCCATTGTCTACCACTGTCATGTGGATTGATGTGCACAATGAGCAATGGCTAATAACCCCCCCCCCCCCTTCAGAATGTTCATTAACCGCCAGAGACATTCTTGACCCTGGTACCCTGAAGGCAGCACACTATCCTGGGATGTCTTCTGCAGCCAAAAAATCTCCTGTCTGCCCCCCTCACAACTGAGTCTCCTATAAGCATCACGATCATTAGAGAGGATCTGGCAAACGGACTGGGAGGACTATCTGCAGTTGGGTCTATATTTGGAAAGTGGGAGTATGTTAAAGTGATACAGTGAGAATTCAGGGCTAGTGTGTTCCTGACGAGGGATTGGTAAAGGCAGAAATTCCAGCGAATACTGATCAAGCAATATCGTGAGATTGATAAAGAAAATATCGAGTAATAAAACCAGGCGAAGCCATCTAAAAGTTTAGGGACTGCAAGGGGGTCTTTAGAAATGATGGGAAAACAATGGCCATAAAATATCCTTGTCAGGTACAATAAAGGAAAAGCCACAAGGTACTTTATCAGTATAGTTAGAATAAGAGGATTACTGGGGAAAGAGTGAGGCCTGATAGAAACCAAAGGGACAATCCGTGCATGGAGCCAGAGGAAGTAGGTGAGGTTTTCAATGAATACTTCCAATCGCTATTCACACAGGAGAACGACATTGTCGCCGGGGAGTTCATTTGGGATGGTGAGGCTCTAGAACATATTAAGATCGATAAAGTGGAGATATTAAATGTTTTCACAGGTATAAAGCTGGAGAAATCCCCAGTGCCCAATAAAATGTATCCTAGGCTGCTTTGGGAGGTAAGGGCGGAGATTGTTGGGGCCCTGATGGATATATTTAATACTTTGCTGGCCACAGGTGAAGTGTCAAATGACTGGAGGATATCTAATGTGGGTCCTTTGTTCAAGAATGGCAGCAGGGGTGGCAAGAGGGGAAGGACGCGTGGTGGTGGGTTTTGATTGCATGAAACATCACAGCAATACTTAGAGAGGACATTCCTGTGGGATCACCCACTGTGTTGGAGGAACTGTGAAATATGAATGGGTCATCACTTTGATACGAGTGTACTGACCCTGAATAATCCATGGCAGACTGAGGAACAAATATGTCGGGAGATCTCAAATATCAATCATAATAATAAGACTGTTATGGTAGGGGCTTTTAAACTTTCCAAATCTAGATTGGCATTGCCACTATTCAATGTTAGGAACAGAGAAATTTCGTAATTGCGTTCCAGAAAACTGCCAAACAGTATGTAAATGACCCAACTAGAGAAAGGTGCAAAACCTGTCCTCACGTTGGGAAACAAGGTAGGGAAAGGGACTGAGGTGTTAGTGGGAACGCATTTTGCTAAAGTGACCACAGTACTATTAGTTTTGAAAATAGTGATGGAATAGGACAGGCCTGGACCACAAGTACAAGTTATAAAGTGGGGCCATCCCAATTTTGGTCGTATAAACCAGGAACTTTCAAAAGGTGATTGGGGAGTCTATTTGCAGGGAAAGGAAAGCCTGGCAAGTGAGAATATTTTAAAAGTGAGATAAATTGAGCGATCAGCGCCAGCATGTTCCTGTTTGTGTGCAGGTCAATGCTGACAGCGTTCGGAAACACTGGCTGTCTATTGAGGGTCTGGTCAAGGAAAAGGGGCCACATGTCATGTATAGCCAGCTGGATCAAGGGAATCCCTGAGGATATACAGGGGCTGTAGGAGTATACTTTGGGTGGAAATCAGGAATTCAGAAAGGGAACATGAAATAACTTTGACAGAGAAGAAGGAGAATCCAAATGTGATTGTATAAATATATTAAGAGCAAAAGAGTAATTCGAGACGAAATAGGGGCCCTTAAAGATCAATGAGGCTATCAATGTGTGGAACTGTAGAATATGCCTAAGACCCTAAACACATTTTGCACATAACTCACTGTGGACAAAGACTGGGCAACTTGGGGAACAAGAGTAATTCGTATGACCACAATTGGAGTATTCTGCAATTCCAGTCTCCCTGCTATAGGAATGACGTTATGAAACTTGAAAAGGCTCAGAAAATATTTACAAGATGTTGCCAGGGTTGTTGCTGAATAAGTTGGGGTTATTTTCCCTGGAGCATCAGAGACTGAGGTTTGGCCCTACAAAGGTTTATATAAACATGAGGGGCATGGATTGGGTAAACATTCAAGGTCTTTTCCCAGGGGTTGTGAAAACGAGAGGGCATAGGTTTGAGGTTAGAGGAGAAAGGTTTAAAAGGGACTGAAGGGACAGCTTTTTCATGCATAAGGTGATGTGGGTATGGAACAAGCGGAGGGAGAAAGTAACAGAGACTGATACTATGACAACATTTAAAAGGTATCTGGATGGGTATATGAATAGTCAGAGTTTAGCGGTATATGGGTCAAATGCTGATTAATGGGATGGATTTGTTTCGGTCTTCTGGTCAGCCTAGATGAGTTGGGGACTGCAGGGTCTGTTTCCATGCTGTACTTCTCTACGGCTTGAAAAGATGCATGTTATAGAAGAGGTGGTGCTGGTGGTTTTAAAACACAAAGGTATGGAAGGCCCCAGGACCTGATTAAGTATATCACGGGACACTGTGGAATGCTAGGGAAGAAATTGTGGAGCCCCGAGCGAAAGTATTTGTACTATTGACAACCATGTGTGATTGGCTGGAAGGCTGGAGGTTGGAATCATGGACAGTGAAGGAGGTTTTTTGAGATTACAAAGTGATCTTGATGAAATGGGTGAATGGGCTGAAAAACTGCAGTTGGAATTCAATCTGAATAAATGCGAGGGAATGCATTTGGTAAAACAAACATGGGTACAGCTTATACAATTAATGTTCGGGCCTCGGTTAGTGTTTTAGAGCAGAGGTACCTCCGGGTTTAAGTACATAATTCTTGAAGCTTGCATCACAAAGTGGATAAGGCAGTGCTTGGCATGCCTGACTATTGCTCAATCCATTGAGTGGAGGATTTGGGACGTCATGTTGAGGTTGTACAGACACTGGTGAGGCCTGTTCTGCAATACTCCATCCAGTTCTGGTCACCCAGTTATAGGAAGGATATTATTAAGCTGCAGGGGGTTCAGAAGAGATTTACCAGGATGTTGGAAGGCTTGAGTTCTGAAAAATGGCTGGATAGGCTGAGTCTTTTTTCACTGGAACCTGGAGAATGAGAGATGACCTTATGGAAAGTTATGAAAAAGATGAGGGATATAGATAGAGTTAATGGCCGTTGCCTTTTCCCAGAATGGGGGAGTCTCAAGAAGAGGGGACACATTTTTAAGGCTAGAGGACAGAGATGTTCAAAACAAAAGGATATAAGAGGCAAATTGTTATGCAGAGGGTGGTTTGAGCGTGGAATGAACTTCCTGAGTAAGGGGTGGATGTAGATACAGTTACAACGTTTAAAAAAAAATTGTATAAGTACATGAATAGGGAAGTTTTGGAGGGACATGGGCCAGCAACAGGCAGCTGTGACGAGTTTACTTTGAGATTATGGTTTGTTTCAACTGAAGAGTCAGTTTCTAAGCTGTACGACTATGACAAGAATATAGTTTTGCTCATTATTTAAGAAAGGTTGTGATGGAAAGCCATGGAATTAAAGACCAATCAGCCCGATGTCAGTGGGGGGTAAGTTGTGGAAGTGATTCTGCCAGATAGGAATCACATGCATTTGAAAAGGCAAGGATTGATGAAAGCTAGTCAGCACGGCTTTGTGCAGACAAAGTCAGGTCTCACGAACGTGATTGTTGTTAAAGTGGTGACCGTGCATTTCCTACACTAACGTCAACAGGGTCTTTGTCAGGATTTAGCATGATATACTGGTTCATAAGGTTAGGTCACATGGGATCAGGGAGAGCTAGCCGTCTGTACACAAAATTGGCTTGACAGTAGGAGACAGAGGGTGATGGGAGAGGATTGTTGTTCAGACTGGAGGCCTGTAACCAGCGGTGTGCCATAAGGATGGGGGCTGTGTCCACTAATGTGCATCATCTACATAACCGATTTGGTTGAGAATATTGGAGTCATTGTTCCTAAGTTTATAGATGACCAAATTAATTTTGTAGTGAATATGGTTATCAAAGGGGATCTTGACCAACTGGGCCAGTAGACCAAGGAATGAAAGATGGAGTTTAAAATCAGGTGTTGGATCTTGTTAAGACAAACCAGGGAGAATGATCACGGTTAATGGTAGAGCCCTGGCAGTGTTGTCGAACAGAGAGAGACCAAGGGGTGCAGTTAACACTATTCCTTGGAAGTGGTATCACAGATGGACAGGGTGGGGAAAGCGGCATTTGGCACACTTACCTTTATGGATCAGAGAATTGAGTACATAAATTGTAGATATTTGTAATATTGTCCTCAATATTTCCCTTGGGCAGAGGAGGCTACGGGTTGATCTTATAAAGTTTTGTAAAACCATGCGGTCCATAAGGAATGTGAATAGCCAATGATACGTGAGCCAAAACTAGAGGCATAAACGTGAGGTGAGATAGCACAGAGGGAGCTGAGGGGCAACATTATCCACAGAGGAAGGTGCATAGATGGAAAGGAATGGCACATGGGAGAAACAAGAACAATTACAAAATGGAAAAGACATTTCGGCAGGTACATGGAGAGGAGAAGGTTTGAAGGGATATGGGCCAGATGCAGGCAAATGAGTCTCGTTCAGTTTGGGAAACCTGGTCAGCATGGACTAGTCAGACTGATGGTTCTGTTTCCGTGCTGTATGACTCTGTATCAAGCCATTGGAGGAGGAGACGCACCGAGGTAAGGCATGTTGTAGACATTGAAGCAAGTTACAGCAATAGGGATGGTAGTCTGGAATTCAGTCTGTTTCAAATATGGGGAGGGACTATAGGGAAGGGAGGAGGTTATAGGGATGGGAACTAATGTAGGAGTTACAAATTATTGAACAGACTGGTCCATCAGACATGCCATCGATACAGTGTTGGAGAGGGAACACAGAAAAGAAAGATCTCAGGCAGCATTCCCACCCTCTTGTGGGAGGCCGTCTTTCCCCTCTGTTGTACGGATACTCACTAAGACAGCACAGGCCTGGATTGATAACTCTGAATTCCAGATGCTATCTCAGTGCAACGTAAGTTAAAGTAGGGGCAGTGATTGAGCCTGGGGTGTGTCTGTACTGTTCTCCCCCTCCAGCATTGTAACTATGTCATGTCTTGTTAGCTGATGTTTGCAGCCCTCCCATTGCTCCCTGCTCTGTGCACTGTGAGTGATCTTACCTCACTGCAGGATTTATTGAAGGCTCCAGGTCTCCCTATCCTTTGTCTTTCTGGCTGACCAACCATCTTCAATGAGATACCCAGCAGCTGGGAAGTCTACTGAGTCAGGTACTTCCTAAGTGCCTACAGGAGACCGAGAAACAGACAGAATGGGAAATTAGACTGATGCAGTGAGGGTTACACATGGAGAATGGCCCTGAGTCCCACAGAGATCTGGAAAATCCCAGTCTCCATCCCTGGCTGTGCTGCCTCGTCTCTCTGGAGTGGAGAGTTATGTTGGCTCAGGATCTGGAGTAGCTGCAAGAGCTCTGTGCCTCCGTTTTTCAATACCTCAGCAGGGAGACCGTCTGCTCCAGCAGCCTTGTTGGTCTTGAGCTGGCGGACAGCCTTCTCTACTTCGTGTGGGGCTGGGCATTGCTGAGCCCGTGGTGTGTAGCGTGCTGTGGCATATGGTCAAGGACACTCAGATCGATGACAGAGCCCTGGTTGAGGAAGTCTCTAAGTACTCCCCCCGCTTTGTTTAATGGTTTCTTTGTTTTTGATCACAGTGACTCCATCCTTGGCCAGCAGTGGGATGGGACCTGGGGGGTTTGGGTGATAAGGTGGAATTCAAATGGATAATGAAGTTCCACAATGACCACTCCAAGTACACCCAACAGTTTGAAATTAAAACAAAGCAAACTACATGGGTATGAGGGGAGAACTGCCCAAGGTTAACAGGGGAAACAGGCTTAAATGTATGACTCTAAATTAACAGCAAGAAAATAATCAACAAAAGGACTTCCCTTCGCACAGACAAAACTTCAGCAAGAAATACCAATCAGCGACTGCCTCGGGTCTTTAAGGATCATATTAGAATAAAACAGGCTTCGAAGACTGTCAATAAAAGTTAACAATTCTGAAGGCAGAGTGTCTCAGAAGCTGACAAAAGAGCGATCAGAATGTTAAAGCAGGTGTTAAAGGGAGAGCAAGGGTTATCCCAGTAAGAGGAGTGTTGTAGGAAGCGGAAACATCGCTGGTCTTGAATGAGATGATAAGGGAGACTTGAACGTACTAGATGTGCTGACAGATACATGAAGTGTGATAAGGGCCTCAACAACAATAAAAAGCTGATATGGATTGTTGTGGCAGGAGGAGTTCACAGAGTGAGGGAGGGCAATATGTGCTGGAGTTGGTTCAAGAGATATGGAGGGTTATGAGACAGGGAAAGAATTACAAATATAGAGCAAGTTGTGGAACTCAAACCAGTTTATCGAGATAGAAAGTGTCAATGGGTTTTGACCAGATATTAACAGAGCAGGAGGGGATAAAGGAAGTGCGATATTGACAGCAACTGGAGGAACAGGAGCATATTTGGGCCGAAAATCAGTTACAGACATAAGGAATCCTTTAGGGACTGGAGAAAGATACAGAGATAAGCGAGGGTTCTTCTGCTTGAGAAAGAGATGCAAACGCATACACACAGAACTGAACATTAATACCCACATACACACACAAACATTCCCAATCTGCAGGATAAAGATCAACTCCACGCTGGTGTCAGATGTGAAGTAGGGAGAGAAATATCCCCTTTTGAGATGTGGGTGTCACTGGCTGGACCAGCTTTCATTACTCACTGCTAATTGCAAGAGGGCAGCTCAGAGTCAGCCATGCTGCTGTGAGTTTGGAAACACATCTCAGCCAAACCGAGTTAGAATGTCAGATGTCCTTCCCTTCAGGATATAAGTGGACCAGATGAGATTTTCCTGATGATCAACAATGCTTTTATGGTCATCATTACATGGTTACAAATGGTCTCACCAATATCCTGTGCAGCCACAACATGGTGTCCCAACTCAGTCTCTCAAGCTCTGACTAACGTAGGCAAATGGTTCCAAATGCCTTCTTCCCCACCCTGTCTACCTGTGACACCACATTCCAGCAACTGTGTACCAGTATCCATCTCTCTCTCTCTTTGAAAATACTACTCAGAGCTGCACCATTTACTATTTATGTCCTACTCTGTTTCCCCTGACTAAAATGCAACTCCTCACATTTCAATAAATTAAACTCCATCTGCTGATCCTCAGCCCACTGACCCATCTGATCAACATCCCACGGTTACCTGAGACAACCTTCTTCACTGACCACTCTGTCACCAACTTTAGTGTCACACATAACTGTACTAACTATGCCTCCTGTATTCTCCTCTAAATCGTTTTTATGAATGAAGTAAAACAGTCGATCCAGCGCCAATCGTTGTCACACACTAATGGTCACAATGTCCATTCAGTACAACAAACCCATGCCACCACCCTCTGTCTCCCACCATCAAACCAACTTTGTATCCATTAGTGCAGCTCTCCCTGGATCCCACCTTATTAACCAGTCGACTATGCAGAACCGTTTACACACCATCTCCCACTCTTCCTCCTGTTTCCTTCCTCAAAAACTCAATCAGGTTTGTGGGATATCATTTCTCACACGAAACCCATGCTGACTTTCCTTAATCTGCCATTGCTTTTCCAACTGCATGAAGATCTTCAAATCTATTCCAACAATTCACACACCACTGATGTCGGTCTCACTGGTCTGTAGTTCTTTGGCGTTTCCTTGCAGCCCAGAATTAATGGAACAGCATTAGCCACTCTCCAGTCTTCCAGCACCTCACTGTGGCTGTCGATGATACAAATATCCCTGCAAGGGGCCCTGCAATCTCTTCCCTAGTTTCTCACAGAATCCGAAAAGCCACAAGGTATTTTATGACAATAGTCAGAGTAAGAGGATTCCCAGCCAAAGACTAGGGCCCATTGGAAACCAAAGGGACAATCTGTGCATGGAGCCAGAGGAAGTAGGTGATTTCTTCAGTGTATTCAATCTGTATTCAGATAGGAGAAAGTTGGGGATTTCAGTCGGGATGGTGAGGTTCGAGAACATGTTAAGGTCAATAAGGAGCAGGTATTAAATATTTTCAAGGCATAAAGATGGAGAAATCCCTAGTGCCAATGCAATGTATCCCAGGCTGCTATAGGAGGTAAGGGAGGAGATTGCTGTGGCCCTGGTGGATATATTTAATACTTTGCTGGCCACAGGTGAAGTGCCGAATTACTGGAGGATCGCGAATGTGGTTCCCTTGTTCAAGAAGGGCAGCAGGGATAGGCCAGGTAATTACAGGGCAGATAGTCTGACAGCAGGGGGAGGGACATTATTGGGAACAATTCTGAGGGACAGGATGGATCACCATTCCAAAAGGCAATAATTGATTATGGATAGTCAGCATAGATTTGGTATAGGAAGATCCTGTCAGATAAATTCAGCTGAGTTTTTGAAATGGTGACTAAAAATATTTATGAGAGCAATGCAGCTGATGTGAGTTACATGGAGTTCATTAAGGCCTTTGACAAGGTCCCACATCAAAGGGTGGTCCAAAAGGGATCCCATGGGATCCAAGGCAAGTTGGGAAATCGGATCCACAATTGGTGGAAGGTTGGTTTTGTGATTGAAAGTCTTTGCCCACCGGGGGTACCATAATAATCTGTATAGGAACCATCGCTGGTTATTATGTACATTAATAACTTGGGTGTGAAAGAATAAGGTATCATTAGTAGGTTTGCAGATGACAGAAAAGGTGAGGGTTAGTCCACAGTGAGGGGGATCTTCTCAGCCTACAGTCTGATGTCGATCAGATGATAAACTGAGCAGTGTAATGGCAGATGGAGTTTATTTCTGATCAGTATGAGGTAGTCCTGTGGGAGGTATGAAAGGGAAGGACAGACATAATGAATGGTAGATTCGTGTGGAGTACTGAGGAACACAGGGGCCTTGATGGATACGTCCACAGATCTCTGGAGGGATCAGACCAGGTGGGGAAGGCAACAGAACTGGGAGCGGGAGAGAGACCCATATCATGTCGGGATGGAGGACAGGAAACGGTCATGAGGCCGGAAAGATGTTTGAGTGAGGCACAGATGTTCAAGAAAGCAATTTAAATAGACAAAGCAAGAAAGAACATAGCAGACAATGAGGGAAAACTGATGGGTAAGACTGCATTTATTTCAATGCAGTGGGCCGGACAGGTAATGCAAATGAACCCATAACATGGCTGGGAACATGGGACTGGGATATTATAGGTATTATAGGAGGCAGCTAAGGGAGGGACAGGACTGGCATCTCATTGTTCCAGAGGACAGATGCTACAGGAAGGAGAGAACAGGAGGCAAAAGAGGAGAAGTGCTGATGCTTTTGACTGGGCGAAATATCACAGCAGTACATAGAGAGGATATTCGTGCGGGATTGCTCAGTTAAGCTATTATAGTGGAACTGAGAGTTAAAATTGGTCGTCAGTTTTTACGATTGTGGTGCGATTGTACTAAAGTGTTAGACAATGGGATGTTGAGGAGCAGATATGTCAGGAGATCGTAGATATCTGTCAAATAATAGGGTTGTCATGGTCTGGAATTTTAACCTTTCCAAACCTGGACTGGGACTGCCACAGTGTTAAGCATTTGGATGGAAGAAATTTGTTCAGTGTGTTCCAGAACAACCCAATCAATAAGTAAATAGCCCAACTGGAGAAAGGAGCTAAATCTGATCTCCCCTTGGGAAACAAGGTAAGGAACGGGACTGAGTTGTTAGTGGGGGAGCACTTTGGCAAAGTGACTACAATTGTATTAGTTTGAAAATAGCTTTGCTGAAGGACAGGCCTGTCCACAAGTTAAAGTTATAAAATGGAGCAAGACAAATCTTGATAGTATTAGACATGATTTTTTTAAAAAGTTGATTAGTGAGGCTATTTGTAGATAAAGGGAATTCTGGCAATTGCGAATATTTGAAATGTGAGATAAAAGAAGCGTTCAGCACCAGCATGTTTCTGTTAGTGTGCAGCCGAATGCTGACTGAATTAGACAACACTGGCTGTCTACTGAGGGTCTGATCAAGGAAAAGGGGGCACATGTCAGGTGTAGCCAGTTGGATAAATGGAATCCCTTCAGAAGCATTCAGGCTGTAGAAATACACCTTGGATGGAAGTCAGGAATGCAGAAAGGGAACAGGAAATTACTTTGGCAGATAAGGTTAAGCAGAATCCAAAGAGATTCTACAAGTATATTAAGAGCAAAGGAATAGCTAGGGACACAAACTGGTATCCTTAATGATCAACAAAGCCAACAATATGCGGAACCACAAGAGCCTAAACAAATATTTCACTTTGAACTTACTGTGGAAAAGCCTGGGGCACTCAGGGAAATAAACAGTGCTTGGCCTGACCACTATTGGAATGCTGTGAGCATTTCTGATCTCAATGCTATCCGAAGGATATTGTGGAACATGAAAAGGTTCAGAAGAAATGAACAAGGATGTTTGGAGAGTTGGAGGGTTTGAGCTACAGGGAAAAGCTGAATAGACTGGGGCCATTTTCACTTGAACATGTGACACTTGAGGAGTTATCTTGCAAAGTTTTTTTTAAATCATGATGGGCATGGATAGGGTCAATAGATAATGTCTTTTCTCCAGTCTGGGTGGAGCCAAAACCTACAGGACATAACTTCAAGGTGAGAGGGAAAGATTTAGAAGGGACCGAAGGGACAGCTGGTTCCTGCAGAGGATGGCGCGTCTATGGAATAAGCTGCCACAGAATATGGTGGAGGCCGATAGAAATATATTTAGCAGGCATCTGGATGGGTATATAAATCGGAAGAGTTTAGAGGGATATTGGCCATGTTCTGGCAAATGGAATAAGAAACATCATGGAGGAGCTGGACCAAAGGGTCAGTTCCCGCGCTGTACATCTCTATGACGCAATGTCTTGAAGTGAGTCCACATTATAGACGAGGTAGTGTTGGAAGTTTTAAATCATTGAGGTAGATAAATCCCCAGGATCTGATCAAATATATCTCAGAATATTGTGGGAAGCTGGGAAGAAATTGTAGGGCCCTGAGCAGTGATATTTGTGCCATTGATAGCCACGTATGATGAGCTGGAGGACTGGAGGGTGACATTGTGGGCAGTGACGGAGGGTTTCGGAGATTACAAAGGGATCTTGAAGAAATACGTGAATGGCTGAAAAACTGCAGATGGAGTTCAATTCGAGTAAATGCAAGGTAATGCATTTAGGTTACAACAAACCAGGGTCTAGCTTTCACAATTAATGGTAGGGTATTTGGTAGTGTTGTAGAACAGAGGGATCTTGCGGTTCAGGTACATAGTTCTTTGAAGATTGCAACAAGGAGAGACAGAATGGATATAAAAGGTACTTGGTACACTTGCCTTTGTTGCTCTGTCCTTCAAGATTAGGAGTTGGGAAGTTGTGTCGAGATTGTACAGGGCACTGATGAGGCCTCTTCTGGAATACTGCGCCCAGTTCTGGTCACCCATTTATAGGAAGGATATTATTAAGCTGGAGAGGGTTCAGATCAAATTTACAGGGATGGTGCTTGGTATGGAAGGTGTCAGTTATAAAGGAAGGCTGTATAGGCTGGGACATTTTTCACTTGAGCCTGGAGGTTGAGAGGTGACCGTATAGAAGTCTATAGAATAATGAGGGGTATAAATAGAGTTAATGCAACTAGTCTTTTCCCAAGGGGCAGAGGAGCTTCAGGATGAGGGGTTACATTTCTTAAGGTTAGAAGGGAGAGATTTAAAACAGAAAACATGACGGGCAATCTGTTACAGAGGGTGATTTGTGTGTGGAATGAAATTCCCAAGGAAGGTGTGAATATATGGACAATTACAATGTTTAAAATACATTTACATTTGGATTGGTGCAGGAATAGGAAAGGTTTGAAGGGATGTGATCCAGGAACAGGCAGGAGGGACGAGATTAGTTTTAGATTATGGTCGGCATCAACCGAACAGTCAGTTTCCGTGCTGTATGACTGTATGACTATGAAAATAATGTCGTGCCCTTAGTTAAGAAAGGCTGCAAGGGGAAGCCAAGGAACTGCAGACTGAGGAGGCAGAAATCAAGGATGGGTAAGGTGTTGGAGAGCATGCTGAGACGTAGGATTTACATGCAGTTGGAAAGACAAGGACTGATTATAGACTGTTAGAGTGGCTTTGTGCGCGGGAAAACATGTCTCACAAACTCGCCTGAGTTTGATGAAGATGTGACCAAGAAGATAGATGAAGGCAGAGTAATAGATGTTGTTCTGGCTTCAGCAAGGCCTTTGACAGGGTTGATCAGGGTACACTGGTTAGTAAGGTTAGATCACATGGGATCAGGGAGAGCTAGCCAACTGGATACACAATGGGTTTGATAGGAGGAGGCAGAGGGTTGTTGTTCAGACTGGAGGCCTCTGACCAGCAGTGTGCTGTAAGGATTGGTGCTGGGGCCACTGTTGTGCATCAACTACATAGACGATTTGGGTGAAAATATAGGAGTCACTGTTGTTATGTTTGTGGATACCAAAATTTGTGGTCTCCTGTGCAGTAAATACAGGTATCAAAGGGGATCGTGATCAACAGGGCCAATGGGCTAAGGAATGAAAGATGGAGTTGAATTCAGGTGTTGGATTTTGTTTCGGCAAACCAGGGAGGACTAATACAGTTAATGGTAGGGCCCTGGGCAGTGTTGTCGGACAGAGAGAGACCAAGAGGTGCAGTTACATTGTTCCTAGGAAGTGACATCACAGGTGGACAGGGAGGGGAAAGCGGCATTTGGCACACTTGCTGTCATTGGCCAGCGCTTTGTTACATATATTGGACAGAGGACCGAGTAAATGAATTTCAGCTATTTGTAATATTGCCCTCAATATTTGTCTTGGACATAGGAGGCAACGGGTGACCTTACAAAAGGTTTGTAAAACCATGCGGCCCACAGGGAAAGTGAATAGCCAAGGGTAGGTGAGCCCAAAACTGGAGGGTATAAGCAGGAGGTGGTAGAGCAAAGATTGAAAGAGGGAGCGGAGGGACAACATTATCCACAGAGGATGGTGCAGAGACAGAACAGACTGCCAGAGGGAATGGTAGAAACAAGTACAATTACAACATGGAAAAGACATTTGGGCAGGTACATAGAGAGTAGACGGTTTGAAGAGACATGGGCCAAACGCAGTCAAACCTGACTCGTTCAGTTTGGGAAACCTGGTCAGCATAGACAGGTTGGGCTGAAGCGTCTGATTCCATGCTGCCTGACTCTATGTCTCCAGATATTGGAGGAGGAGACAATCTAGACAAGGAATGCTATTGAGACTGAAGCAAGTTACAGAGATAGGGATGGTAGACTGGAATGCAGTACGTTTCAATTATGGGGAGGGACTGTAGACAAGGGAGGAGACGACACAGCTAAGAGCTGTTATAGGAGTTAAAACTTATTGAAGACATTGGTCCACAAGAAATGCCATAGATACAGTGTTGGGGAGAAATACAGAACAGAGAGATCCCAGGCAGCATTCCCACCCTCTCGTGGGAGGCCTGCTTTCCCCTCTGTTGTCCGGGTGCTCACTAAGACAGTACAGGCCTGGATTGATAACTTTGACATTCCCGACATTGTCTCAGTACAGCAAAACTTACAGTGGGGTGGTGATTAAGCCTAAGGTGTGTCTGTCCTGTACTCCCCCTCAGAACTGTATCTCTATCATGTCTTCTTAGCCAATGTCTGGAGCCCTCTCATTGCTCTGTGCACTCTGAATGATCTCACCTCACTGCAGGATTGATTGAAGGCACCAGATCTCCCTTCCCTTTGCCTCTCTGGCTGACCAATCATCTTCAATGAGGTGATGGGTGAGACACCCAGCAGGTGGGAAGTCTACTGAGTCAGGAACTTCCTAAATACCGACAGGAGACAGAGAAGTAGACAGAATCTGAAATTAGGGTGATGGAAACACATGCAGAATGGTAATAATTTCCATACTGGCCTGGAAAATCCCAGTGTCCATCCCTGGCCAATGCGGCCTCTTCTCTCTGGAGTGGACAATTCTGTTACCTCAGGATCTGGTGGAGCTGCAAGAGCGAGAGACACTGACACAGGCAGCAATTAGACCCACACAGTGAGGGATACCATGTGGAGAGATACTGAGTGATATCAGCAGAGTATAGGGATGGGAAACCTGTAAGAAGGCAAAGTGATGGCCTGGTATTATTATCGCTGCGCTACCTATCCAGGAACTCAGCCCATGTTCAAAACCCACCAACTGTAAATAGGTGAATGCATGAGTGCTGTGGGGACTGGAGAAGGTTACAGTGATATCATGTGCTGTAGAGGCTGGAGGAAGGTGCACAGATGGGGAGGTTGGTAAGGACTGAAAAATGTTAGAGACCGGGTGGGCTGTAGGGGTCTGGACAGGATGATAGTGACAAGGATTTATGGAGCTTTTTTGAGCAGCGACCATAACTGTTAGCTTCACAGACATTATGGAAAGAGATAAGGATAATGCAGAAGCTAAGTATCTAAACTTGGGGAGGCTATTTATCATTATACTATCACTGTCACTCGATGTTATCATTATCATTAGACTGGCAAGCCTAGACTGCAAGGAACTACACTTGTTGGAGTCTCTATTTGGAACACGGAAGGTGTTTAATGTGATGCAGTGAGAATTCCGAGCCAATGTGTTTTGTGAGGAGTGAATGCCTCAGGCTGCACATCTAGCGAATACAGATCAAGCGATATTGTGAGTTTAATAAAGAAAATACAGTGCAATAAAAAAACAGCCGAGGAGCTTCAACAGTAAAGAGAGTGCCGGGTGTCTGTGTGTGTGTGTGTGTGGGGGGGGGGGGGGTGGTGGGGGTTGGGGGGGGGTTCTTAAAAATGAACAGGCAAACAATAGTCACAAAATATCCTTGGCAGATAATGTTAAGGAAAAGTCACAAAGCATTTAGTAAGTATAGTTAGAGTAAGAGGATTCTCAACTAAGCAGTGGGGCCTGTTGGAAACCAAAGGGACAATCTGTGCATGGAGCCAAAGGAAGGTGGCGAGGTCTTCAATGAGTACATCCCATCTGTATTCACACAGGAGAAAGACAATGTAGCCGGGGATGGTGAGGTTCTGGAACACATTAAGATTAATAAGGAGGAGGCGTTAAATGGTTTCACAGTCAAAAAGGTGGAGAAATTCCCAGTAACGATAAAATATGTACCAGGCTGCAATGGGAGGTAAGGGAGGAGGTTGCTGGGGCCCTGGTGGATATATTTAATACTTTGCTGGCCACAGGTGAAGTGCCGAATGACTGGAGGATCGCTAATGTGGTTCCTTTGTTCAAGAAGGGCAGCAGGGATAGGCCAGGTAATTACAGAGCAGATAGTCTGACAGCAGGGGGAGGGAAGTTATTGGAAACATTTCTGAGGAACACGATGAATCAACATTCGAAAGGACAGGAATACATTATAGATTGTCTGTATGGATTTCATAGAGGACTGTCCTCTGATATTCATGAGGGCAGAGCAGATGATGTGGTTTGTATGGAGTTCATTAAGGTCTTTGACAAGGTCCCATATGGAAATCTGATCCAAAAGGGAAGAGCCCATGGGATCCAAGGCAAGTTTGTAAATTGGATTCACAATTGGTGGAGGGGTGCTTTCGTGATTGAAAGCCTTTGTCCAGCGGATGTACCACAGGAATCTGTGCTGGAACCATTGCTGGTTATTATGTACATTAATAACTTGGATATGAAAGCAGAAGGAATCATTAGTAGGTTTACAGATGACATGAAAGGTGAGGGTGTTGTCCATAGTGAGGGGGATGGTCTCAGGCTGTAGTCTGATATCGATCACATGATAAACTGAGCAGAGTAATGGCAGATTACTGTGAGGTAATGCACTGTGGGAAGTTTAATAAATGAACAATATACATCATGAATAGTAGGTCCTCCTGAAGTACTGAGGAACACAGGTGCCTTGGTGGACAAGTCCCTGGATGTCTGAAGGTGACAGCACAGGTATACAGGGTGGGAAAGACACCTGAACTGGGAGCAGGAGGGGGACCCATATCCTGGTGGTGAGAGTTGCTGGATCTGCTCGAGACTATTTAAACTCATCTGGCAGGAGTGTGGGACCCCAAACAATCGTAAGGCCAGAAAGAAAGTTGAGGCTGGTACAAATGTTCAAGAGAGCAATATAAATAGACAAGGCAGGCAAGATAATAGCAGACAATGAGGGAAAACTGGTGCATTAAACTGCATTTATTTCAATGCAAAGGGCCGGACAGATAAGGCAGGTGAACCCAAAGCATGGATGGGAACATGGGATTGGGATACCATAGATATTACAGAGACACAGCTGAGGGAGCGACAGGACCAGCAGCTCAATGTTCCAGGGGACAGATGCTACAGGAAGGATAGAACAGGAGGCAAAACAGGAGGAGAGCTGGTGGTTTTGATTGGGGGAAACAGCACAGCAGTACCTAGAGGGAGTATCCATGCAGGATCGCCCAGTTACGCGATATTAGTGGAACTGAGAAATAAAAATTGGTCATCAGTTTTCTACAGTCGTGCTACAGCAATAGGCAATGGGAGATGAAGGAGCAAATATGTGAGGAGATCTCAGATACCTGTTAGAATAATAGGGTTGTAGCGGTAGGGGATCTTAATTTTTCCAGACCTTGACTGGGATTGCTGCTGTGTTAAGCACTTGGATGGAAGGAATTGGTTAAGTGTGTTCCGAAAACTCCCAGACACTATGTAAAAGGCCTAACTGGAGAATGGGGCTAAACCTGACCTCCCCTTGGGAAACAAGGTAGGGAACGGGACTGAGGTGTTAGTGGGGGAACACTTTGGAAAGACACCACAATTGTATTGGATTGAAAATAGCGAGGGAAAAGGACAGGTCTGGTCCACAAGTTCAAGTTATTCAAGGGAGCAAGATAGTATTAGACTGGAATTTTTAAAGTAGAGATAGGGAGGCTATTTGCAGGTAAAGGGAACTCTGGCAAGTATCTTAAACCCGAGATAAAAGGAGCGTTCAGCACCAGCATGTTCCTGTTGGTGTGCAGCTCAATGCTAACAGAATTAGGAAACATTGGTTGAGTCTCGAGGCTCTGGTCAAGAAAAAAAAGGAGGCACATGTCAGATATAACTGGCTGACTCAAGTGTATCCCTTCAGGAGCATCGGGGCTGTAGAAGTACACTTAGGAAGGAAATCAAGAATGCAAAAAGGGGCACGAGATCGCTTTGGCAGAGAAAGTTAAGGAGAATCCAAAGAGATTCTACAAGTGTATTAAGAGCAAAAGAAGAGCTAGGGACAAAACCGGTCTCCTTAATGATCAATGAAGCCAACGATGTGTGAAACTTCAAGATCCAAAACAAATATTTCACTTTGTAACTTACTGTGGATAAGGCATGGGGCACTCAGGGAACTAAACTGTGTTTGTCCTGACTATTATTGGAACACTGTGCAATCTGGTCTCAATGCCATCGGTAGGATGTAGTGGAACATGAAAGGGTTCAAAAGAAATGACCAAGAATGTTGCCAGAGTTGGAGGGTTTCCGCTTCAGGGAAAAGCTGAATAGGCTGGGGCTGTTTTCACTTGAACATGGGAGGCTGAGGAGTTACCTGCTGAAGGTGTCTAAAATCATGATGGTCATCGATAGGGTCAATAGACAAGATCTTTTCCCAAGGGTGGGGGATTCCAAACTCACAGGGCATAGATTTAAAGTGCGAGGGAAACTTTTTAAAGGGTTCTAAAGGACAATTGGCTCCCGCAGTGTATGGAATAAGCTGCCAGAGCAAATAGTGAAGGCTGATAGAAACACATTTAAAAGGCATGTGGATGGGTATATGAATGGGGTGGGGGGGGGGGGGGGTTCAGTGGGATATTGGCAAAATCCTAGCAGATATGACTACATACGTCATGTAGGAGTTGGTCCGAAGGGCCTGTTTCCGTGCTGTACATCTCTATGACTCAATGTCTTGAAATGAGTCCACATTATAGAAAAGGAAGTGCTGGAGGTTTTAAAACACAAAGGTAGATAAATCCCCAGGACCAGATCAAATGTATCTCAGGACATTGTGGGAAGCTGGTGAAGAAATTGTAGGGCCCCTCGCAGAGATATTTCTACCATAGAGAGTTATGTGTGATAGGCAGGTAGACTGGATGGTGGCATTGTGGACAGTGAAGAAGGTTTTCTGAGATTACAGAGGGATCCTGATGAAATGCGTGAACAGCTGAAAAACTGTAGATGGAGTTCAATCTGAATAAATGCGAGGTAATGCATTTGGTACAACAAACACGGGCAGGGCTTATACAATTAATGGTAAGACCTTCGGTAGTGTTGTAGAACAGAGGGACCTCAGGGTTCAGGTACATAATTCTTTGAAGTTTGCAACATGGAGAGACAGGATGGTTAAAAAAAGGGGCTTGCCACACTTGCTTTCATTACTGAGTCTTTTGGATATAGGAGTTGGGAAGTCGCATTGAGATTATAAAGGCCATTGGTGAGTCCTCTTCTGGAATATTGTGTCCAGTTCTGGTCGCCCTGTTATCGGAAGGATATTATTAAGCTGGAGAGGGTTCAGATGAGATTTACTGGGATGTGGCTGTGTATCGAAGGCTTCAGTTGTAAAGAAAGGCTGGCTAGGTTGATTATTTTTTCATTGAAGGAGAAAGTGAGGACTGCAGATGCTGGAGATCAGAGCTGAAAATGTGTTGCTGGAAAAGTGCAGCAGGTCAGGAAGCATCCAAGGAGCAGGAGAATCGACGTTTCGGACATGACCCCTTCTTCAGGAAGGGCTCATTCCTGAAGAAGGGCTCATGCCCGAAGCGTCGATTCTCCTGTTCCTTGCATGCTGCCTGACCTGCTGTGCTTTTCCAGCAACACATTTTCAGCTCATTTTTTTATTGAAACCTGAATGTTGACAGATGACCTCATAGAAGTTTATAAAATAATGAGGGGGATAGATAGAGTTAATGGGAGTTGTCTTTTCCCATGGACAGGGGAGTTTCAACACTAGGAGCTACATTTCTAAGTGTAAAAGGAGAGACATTTAAAAAAAAAGACATGAGGGACACATTGTTACACAGAGGTTGGGTTGTGTGTGGAATGAACTTCCCAAGGAAGGGGTCAACATGGGGACAATTACAATGTTTAAAAGACATTTGGATTAGTACAGGAATAGGAAAGGTTTGAAGGGACGTGATCACGCAACAGGCAGGTGGGACGAGATCAGTTTTAGAGTATGGTTAGTGTTAACCAAACAGTGTGGTATGGCTCTCTGACTATGATTATAATGTTGTCTCATTAATTAAGAAATGCTGCAAGAGAAAGCCAGGGAACTACAGACTGATGAGCCAGGCATCATGGTGGGTCAGTTGTTGGAGGTCATTCTGAGAGGTAGGACTTAGATGCATTTGGAAAGACAAGAACTGATTACGGACAGCCAGGATGGCTTTGTGCGTGGGAAAACATGTCTCAGAAATTTGACTGGAGTTTGTTCAAGATGTGACCAAGAAGATAGACGAAGGCAGAGCAACAGACGTTGTTTCTGGCTTCAGCAAACATTTGGTCAGGGTGTAGCATGATACATTGGTTAGTAACGGTAGCTCACAAGGGATCAGGGAGAGTTTGCCAACTGGATACAAAATGGGATGACAGTGGGAGACTGAGGGTGGTGGGAGAGGGTTGTTGTACAGACTGGAGGACTCTGACCAGTAATGTGCTTTCAGGACTGGTGCTGGGACCACTGTTGTGCACCATTTACATAAACGATTTGAGTGAAAATATAGGAGTCCCTGTTATTATGTTAGTGGATACCAAGATTAGTGGAAGAGTGGGCAGGGAAAATAGTTATTGAAGTGGATGTTAATCAACTGGGCCAGTGGGCCAAGGAATGAAAGATGGAGTTTAATTCAGGTGTTGAATTTAGTTCAGACAAACCAGGGTGGACTAATACAGTTAATGGCAGGGCTCTCGGCAGTCTTGTCGAACAGGGAGAGACCAAGCGGTGCAGTTACATTGTTCCTTGGAATGGCATCAAAGGGGACGGGGTGGGGAAAGCAGCATTTGGGGAAACTTGCCATCAGTGGGCAGAGCATTGAGTACATGAGTTGGAGATATTTGTAACATTGTCGTCGATATTTCTCCTGGACAGAGGTGGCCACGGGGTGGCCTTATAAAAGGTTTATGAAACCATGTAGGACCGACGTAAGGTGAATAGCCAAGGGTAGGTAAGTCCAAAACTCAAGAGTATAAACGAGAGGTGAGAGAGCAAGGATTTAAAGAGGGAGCTCAGGGGCAACATTTTCCACAGAGGATGGTGCATAGATGGAATGGACTGCCAAAGGAAATGGTAAATACAAGTACAATTACAACATGGAAAAGACACTTGGGCAGGTACATGGAGAGGAGAAGGTTTGAAGGGATATGAGCCAAACACAGGCGACTCATTCCATTTAGGAAACTTTGGCCGAAGAGTCATGCAGCACAGAAACAGACCCTATGTCTCCAGTTGTTGGAGAAGGAGACTATCGAGACAAGGCATGTTGTAGAGACTGAAGCAAGTTACAGCGATGTGAATGGTCGCCTGGACTGGAGGTTTTCAAATATGTGAAGTGATTGGTGAGAGGGGAGGAGATGACAGATATAGGAACTGTTATAGGAGTTAGAATGATTGAAGACACCGGTCCACAAGACAAGCCATAGATACAGTATTGGAGAGAGAAAAGGGAACAGAAAGATCCCAGGAAGCATTACCACCCTCTCGTGGGAGACCTGCTTTCCCCTCTGTTGTCCCGTTGCTCACCAAATCAGCACACGCCTGGATTGAAACTGGAAATTCCCGATGCTGTCTCAGTACAAAACAAACCTTAAAGTAAAGGTAGTGCCTGAGCTTGGGGTGTGTCTGAACTTTGCTCCCCCTCCAGCACTATGTCTATGTCATGTCTTGTTAGCTGATGTTTGAAGCCCTCTCATTGCTCTCTGCTCTGTGCACTGTGAATGATCTTACCTGGCAGCAGGATTTATTGAAGGCTCCTACCCTCTCCGACCTTTGTCTCTCTGGCTGACCAACCATCTTCCCAACCAGCAGTTGGCAAATCTATTGAGTCAGGAACTCCCTGAGTACCTGTAGAAAACACAGAAATAGGCAGAATGGGAAATTAGACTGATGCTGTGAGGGTTATACATGTAGAATGGCACTGATCCCCACAGAGATCTGTAAAATCCCAGTCTCCAATCCTGGCCTGTGCTGCCTCATCTCTCTGGAGTGGAGAGTTCTGTTGGCTCAGAATCTGGAGGAGCTGCAAGAGTGGGAGACGCTGACAGAGGCAGGAATTAGACCCACACAGTGAGGGATGCCACATAGAGAGGTACTGAGTGATATCACCACAGTGCAGGATTAAACAATTGTGCAGGAAGAAAGGGTTTTGATTCATGTTGCACTGGGATGTGCAACCTGTGAGCAGGCGAAGTGATGGCCTAGGGGCATGATTGTGAGACAATTTATCAAGAAACTCAGCAAATGTTCTCTGGACACACGTTCAAATCCCACCAGTGCAAATGATTAAATGTGAATTAAATGCTTCAAAAAAGATGTAATTAAAAACCTGTAAGTGAGTATTAAACAATTGCTGATGTTAAGAAAAAGTCATTGGGTGCATTCATGTCTTTAGTGAAGTAATCTCAGGTGGGACTGGGATATCACAGGTATTACAGAAACAACAGCTGAGGGAGGGACAGGACAGGACAGGACAGACAGCTCAATGTTCCAGGGGACAGATGCTGCAGGAAGGACAGAAGGGGAGCTGAGAGAGGAGGATAGCTGCTGGTTCTGACTGGGTGAAACATCCCAGCAGGCCTGAGAGAGGATATTTCTGCGGGACCGCCCAGTGAAGCTGTGTTCGTGGAATTAATCAATAACAATGAGCCTTCTCTTTCCTCTGATTGTTCTACAGACCCCGAGAGCCCCGCCCTCCTGCACCTTGACCTTCTCAAGATGGCGGCCCTGAGCTCCGCGCTCCCTCTTCCCTCAAACAAATGGCTGCCGTGACCCTGGACCGCATCCCTGATCAGAGACCGCTGCCTCCCTACCCGGGCCTGGAGGGTCTTTCTCGAGTTATTTTTAACCTGTATCCAGGATTTGTGAATTCTCTCCGCTCCTTTCTGAGCGCCGCTGCCGGAGAAAGCAGCTCTAAGTCTCTCTCTCTCTCTCTGTCTGTCTGTGTGCTGACCAATGTGACACCGCGCATGCTCTGCATGGAAACCAAACTGCGCGTGCGTCTGAGGTTTCCGGTGAGTTTATAGAGAATATTCATATCTGCACAGGATCATGGGTGAAATATTTATCATTAACAATTGTTTTGTCGAGCTAGAGATATACAGATATCTAGCATGCAAGTAGATTGTTCGGTTCAACTTAACCAGACCGGCCAGGTGTGTAAATTACCAGTCGTTCTGAGAGTTTGAAAATAAGTTTCTTACTCGATTTGTGTAAATCGATTAGAAATATGTACGTTATCAGATTTAAATCTCAACTATTTCTTAAAATCTCACATTGATTTATGAGAGAGGTTTAATACTCCACTATGTAGTGAGAACGATCAATCCTGCAAAACAGTTTGCTTTCTGACCAATCCTGAAGTGTTCACTCCCGAGAATGCTTTGGCCCCGCTCCTCACTCACTCCTGTTGGAGGACCGGCCGCTGCTTGGTCCTCCAGTTCCTCCCCTTCCTCCCAATTGCAGAGTTGATTGGGGCGTGACTAAGCACCAGAAACATTAAGGGACAAGGGAAGTTAGAGTCGATGTTTTGTGATGCGGTGAAAATATCCCGAATCTTGGACCGGGAGGCTTGGGTTCAATTCACAGCTAGTGCAGGTGTCTCTAATAACAACTTTGAACAGGTTCATTAAAAAAAACACGGCAAGTCAGGAACAGAGTAAAAACAATATAAAATGCACAAAATATGGTGGGGCTCTCAATGCTCAGATGATTTTAGTCTTTACTAAGTGTTTCAGGGTCCCAATGGGTCCCAGTACAGGCTGTTCCACTCTAATCGTGCACAGCCATATACCACGATTGTGTTGTGTTGGGATACAGAGGTGTTTTTCTGGAACTCCCTCGATTTTGGAGGTGAAAATAAGTGAGAAGGAGCAGGGTTTTGTACAGAGTTAGCTGTTCCCCTCCTGCTGCAGCATCTTATTATTGCCCTGACTCGGCCTCGTACATGTTCGGTAGAGATCAGTGACATTTCGTAAGCCCACAATACAAGATTTGTCACTCTGTTTAAGACAGCGGAAATCTTTTGTAGCACAATAGTCATAGAACAATACAGCACAGAACAGGCCCTTCAGTCCTTGATATCGCACCGACCTGTGAACTGTTCTCAGCTCGTCCCCCTACATATCCCAAAATCACCCATGTACTTATCTAAAGATTGTTTAAATCTTCCTGATGTGGCTGAGTTGTCTACATAAGCAGGTAGTACATTCCACGCCCTTACCACTCTCTGAGTAAAGAACCTGCCTCTAAGTAAAGAACCTCACTCCTCATTTGTAGTTATGCCCCCTCGTGCACACTGGCGTCATCATCCTAGAAAAAGACTTCCACTGTCTACCCTATCTAAGCCTCTGATCATCTTGTATGTCTCTATCAAATCCCCTCTCAGCCTTCTTCTTGCCAAGGAGAATAGGGTCAAGTCTCAGCCTTTTCTCATAAGACCTTCCCTCCAGACTAGGTACCATCCTGGTTAATCTCCTCTGCACCTTTTCCAATTCTTCCACGTCCTTCCCGAAATATGGGCACCAGAACTGCACACAATATTCCAAGTATGGCCACATCACCGTTTTGTATAGTTGCAGCATGATATTGCGGCTCTGGAACGCAATTCCTGTACGAATGAAACCTAACACACCATATGCCTTTTCAACAGTACTATCCATCTGGGTGGAAACTTTCAGGGGTCTACATACATGGACTCCAACATCCCTCTGCACATCCACACTACCAAGAATCTTTCCATTGATCCGATACTCTGCCTTTTTGTTATTCTTCTCAAAGTGCATCACCTCACATTTAGCTGCATTGAACTCCATTTGCCACCTCTCAGCCCAATTCTGCAGTTTATCCAAGTCTCCCTGTAACCTGTAACATTCTTCCACACTGTCCACTGTCCACCGAATTTAGTGTTGTCGGCAAATTTACTAATCCATCCACCTATGCTTGCGTCTAAGTCATTTATAAAAATGACAAACAGCAGTGGTCCCAAAACAGATCTTTGTGGCACACCACTAGTAACTGGACTCCAGTTAAGTATTTTCCATCAACCACCACTCGCTGTCTTCTTTTATAAAGCCAGCTTCTTATCCAAACTGCAAAATCACCTTCAATTCCATGCCTCTGCATTTTCTCCAACAGCCTACCATGTGTCGCCTTATCAAAGGCTTTACTGAAGTCCATGTATACCACGTCAACGGCCCTACCCTCATCTACATGCTTGGTCACCTTCTCAAAAGACACATTGAGGTTTGTGAGATACGATCTGCCCTTGATGAAACCATGTTGATTATCTGAAATCAAATTGTTGTTTGCTAGATGATTATAAATCTTATCTCTTTTCATCCTTTCCTCTAACAGAAGTAAGGCTCACTGGTGTATAATTACCTGGGTCGTCTCTACTGCCCTTCTTGAGCAAAGGCACAGCATTTGGAATTCTACAGTCCTCTGGTACCAAACCTGTAGACAATGACGACTCAACTATCAAAGCCAAAGGCTCTGCTATCTCCTCCCTAACTTCCCAGAGATTCCTCGGATAAATCCCATCCGACCCAGGGGACTTCTCTACTTTCACTCCTTTTAGAATTGATAACACCTGTTTCTAACTAATCTCAATACTTTCTCGTCTGATATTTCATACCTCACTCTTCTGCTTTACAATATTCTCCTTTTCCTGAGTGAAAACCGATGAGAAATGTTCGTTTAGCACCTCTCTGATCTCCACAGGGTACACACACAACTTCCTACTTCTGTCTTTGATTGGACCTATTCCTACCCTAATCATCCTTTTATTCCTCACATACCGATAGAAAACTTTAGTATTCTCCTTTATTCTATTTGCTAAGGACTGCTTGTATCCTCTCTTTGCTCTTCTTAACGCTCTCTTTAAATCCTTCCTAGCTGATCTGTAAATCTCCATCTCCTCATCTGAACCATCTTGCCTCAGCAACACATAAGGCTCCTTCTTTTTTGTAACAAGAGATGCAATTTCTGTTGTAAACCACGGTTCCCTTACCTTATTACTTCCTCCCTGCCTGGCAGGGACGTGCCTATCAAGGATGTGTAATATCTGTTCCTTAAACCAGCTCCACATTTCTATTGTCTGCATCCCCTGCATTTTTCTAACCCATTCTATGCATCCAAATTCCTGCCTAATCATATTATAATTGCCCTTGCCCCATTGATAAATCTTGCCCTGTGACATGTACCTATCCCTTTCCATCGCTAAACTAAACGTATCTGAATTATAGTCACTCTCTCCAAAGTGTTCACCTAAAACTAAATCAAACAGCTGGTCTGGTTCATTATCAAACACCAGATCCAATGTGGCCTTACCTCTTGTCGGCCCTTCGACATACTGTGTCAGGAAACCCTCCTGTACACACTGGACGAAAACCGATCCATCCAACGTACTAGAGTTATAGCATTTCCAGTTAATGTTGGGGAAGTGAAAGCCCCCATAATGACCACCCTATTACTTTCAGAACTACCCAGAATAATTTTGCTAATCCGCTCTTCCACTTCCCTGGAACTCTGTGGAGGCCGAGAAAAAACATTCCAAGCAGTGTGACCTCTCCTCCCCTGATTCAATCCTCAGCCCATACTACCTCAGTAGACGAATCCTCATCAAAAGTTCCCTCAGCCACCGTTATACTATCCTTGACTAACATGACATGCATGGGCCCATTGCAGTGCTTCAATCTCCAAGAAGCAGCCATACTCTCTATGATAGACAGACTCAGTCTAGAACATCCTCTGTCCTTAAGACCTTATACACTGCCTGCGCTCCTCCGTTTCCCCTTTGCATGTTCCCTTTCCAACCCACCTCACCTGGATCACTCCACAATTGGAGCTGTCAAGGGCAGAAGTCTGTGGAATAGCCTCCCTCACCTTCTCTATCATTCTTTGCGATGTATTTTAAAATCATTCTCTTTATTCAACGTTTTGATCATCTATGAAGCACTTTAGGAGATTTGCCATTGTGAAAGATTCTATGCAAGTAGTTGTTGTTATTGCTGTACATTAGGAGAAACAGGAATGATGCATTCAAAAGTCTAACAAGAAAGTCACTGATAGGCGTAGTGTGCAGGCCACCAAATAATAACATCACATTGGGATGGGCAATAAACAAAGAAATAACTATTGCCTGGAAAAGTGGTACGGCTATTATCATGGGTGATTTTAATCTACATGTAGATTGGTCCAACCAGCTCAGTCAGGGTAGCCTTGAGGAGTTCGTTACATGTATTCATGATAGTTTTTTTGACCAGGATGAAATGGAACTGACAAGGGAGCGAGCTATCCAAGATCTGGCCCCTGTGCAATGAGACAGGAATAATTAATGACCTCAGAGTTACAGATCCTGTTGGAAGAAGTGATCACTTTATGGTTCAATTTAGAATGCATATGGAGAGTGTGAAGATAAAATCTAATACCTGGGTCCTGTGCTTGAACACAGGGAACTACAATAGATTGATGGAGAATCTGGATAAAGTAGACTGGAAACAAATATTTTATGGTGGGACAGTTGATGAGCAGTGGAAGATTTTCAAAGACATTTTACAAAGTGCTCAGCAAAGGTATATTCCAGTGAAAAGGAAGGACTGTAAGAAAAGGCATACTCTGCGATAGGTATCTAAGGAAAACAATCAAATTGAAAGAGAAAGCATACAAAGTGGACAAAAACAGCATGAAACTAGAACTGGGAAAACTTTAAAGAGCAACAGAAAGCCACAGAAGAGCTATAAAGAAAAGTTAGATAGAACATGAGAAAAATAAACTAGCACAGACTATAAAGACAGATAGCAAAATTTTATCTTGAACGAGAAAAGAGTGGTTAAAGTAAATGTTGGTCCTTCGGAGAAAGAGAAGAAGCATTTAGTTATGGGATATCACAGTGGAGGATACTAATATCTTGTCAATAATTAGCAAAGAGACAAAGGTAGGTGAGGATTTGGAAACTATTATTATTACAGAACAGCTAGTTTTGGACTGTTGGAGGTAAATGAGCTAATGATAGAAAAGTCTCCTGACCCTGATGGAATACATCCCAGGGTACTAAAAGAGATGCCAGGAGATATAGAAAATGCACTGGCAGTAATTTTCCAAAATTCACTGGACTCTGTGGCAGTCCCAGCAGATTGGAAAGCAGCAAAAGTGATGCCACTGTTTTAAAAAGGAGGTGGACAAAAGATGGGAGATTATACACCAGTTAGCTTATTCTCTGTAGTGGGAAAGATGCTTGGGTCTATTATCAAGGAAGAAATAGCCGAGAATCTTAATAGAAATTGCCCCATTGGACAGACAGAGCATGGGTTCATGAAGGGCAGGTCACGCTTGACAAATCTTTTGGAATTTTATGAAGACATTTCGAGCAAGGTGGACAATGGGGACCCAGTAGATGCGGTGTACCTGGATTTCCAAAAGGCCTTCAGCAAGGTGCTGTGCAAGAGGTTGTAGCATAATATAAAGATGCATGGCATTCGGGGTAGAGTATTTACATGGACAGAAGATTGGTTGACTAACAGGAAGCAAAGTGTGGGGATAAATGCGTATTATTCTGGCTGGCAATCGGTGACTAGTAGTGTGCCTCAGGGTTCAGTGTTGGGACTGCGATTATTTAGAATTATACAGTTGATTTGTAGTTAGGGACCACATTTAGGGTGTCAAAGTTTGCATATGACACTGAGATGAGTAGCAGGACAAAATGTGCAGAGGACTGTGAAACTTTGTAAAGGAACACAGATACATTGAGTGAGTGAGCAATGGTCTGGCAAATGGAATACAATGTTCATAAATATAATGTCATTCTGTTTGGTTGGAGTAACATTAAAAAAGAGATTATTACTTGAATTTTAAAAAGTTGTATCATTTGCTATGCAGAGGCACCTGAGTATCCTTCTGCCTGAAGGTTGTTCACCAGGTATAACAATCAATTCAGAAAGTAAATGGAATGTTGTCCTTAATTGTTGAAGGGATTGTGTTTAAAAGCAGAGGTTATGTTCCAGCTATACTGGGTGCTGGTGAGGCCACACCTGGAGTACTGCATGTAGTTTTTATCTCCTTACTTGAGAAAGGATGTACTGGCACTAGAGGGGGTGCAGAGGAGGTTAACTAGGTTGATTCTGGAATTGAGGGGGTTTGCTTAACAGAGATTGAGTAGATTGGGATTATATTCCTTGGAATTCAGAAGAATGGAAACATATAAAATAATGAATAATAAAATAAGTACAGAGATGTTTCCACTGGCAGGTGAAACTAGGATAAGAGGGCATCACCTCAAGATTAGAGGCAGCAAATTTAGGAAACAATTAAGAAGGAACGTGTTGACCTCTTTGGAATTCATTGCCCAGGGAAGTAGTTGATGCTAGTTCAGTAAACGTTTTTAAAGCTAAGATAGATTTTTTAAAAAAAGAAATAATTAATTAAGGAATAAGGTGAGAACGTGAGTAAATGGTTCTGCGTCCACGAAATGATCAGCCATGATCTTACTGAATGGCAGATGTGGGATATAGGTAAATTAATGTTTCTTCTGCAGATCTGCAATTCTGCAATTATAATTTCTGATACAAAGTAAATGAACTCACACCAGTGTGTAATTGTTTTAGCCAAGAGCTGAGTCAACAAGAATGGAAACTATGTGGAGGAAATATATAATTGTTTTTGTATTAGCTAAAATTGTATGCCAGCGTGAAACGTGATTGCAAAACAAATGTAGATATTATGGGCAAATAGATATGGTGTTGTGAGGGGATGAAGTTAGGTCAGATATGCCTGCACAAACATCTGTTTCCCACTTTGTAGAGAGACACAGGAACAAACCTTAATTAAAGAGGTCATAAAGATTAGAGTGGTCTCGGGAGAAGCCCAGATGAAAAGAGTAGATAATGATGAAGAAAGAATATGGCTAACAATGACCTGTAGTGGGATGAGGTCAAACGGCCTTATGAGGCCAGAATAAGCACTTTGTCACAGACAAGGCCGGATAAGCAGGAGTGGTGGGACCAGTCTTAGGGAAATGGAGGATGGAAACAGGGGGGAAAACAATGAAATAAGAAAAAAATATGTAGGAATCAAATTATATAAATATCGAGAATTTGTTGAACTCGGTGTGTTTTGTCCTCTACCTTGCCTGGCACTGGACATCACACCCACTTGCAAGTGTAAAAATAAATGACGCTACTGATTCAGATCTTTTCTCGGACTGAAATTATTGAAGTGAGTGGGCTTTGTTTCTCACAATTGGGGGCTGTCCGGGATTTTCTTCCATCGCCAGGGGGGAGTGGCTGGCCCTGGACACTGGGAAGACGCGTCCCGTTCCCAATTGAGGAGCGGTCTCGTGTCCCGGTTTGGTCTGCTCCCTTGGGCGACTGGTACGGATCCCACAAGAGAGACATCTGAATCAGACAGTGATGGGAGGTTGATAGAAAATACGGCGAAAAGGGGCCAGGCAACTCTGTGCACAGACCAAGGTGAGAAAATTGACTTTTAAGTATTGCATTGGTGGCCGGGATTGAGTTTTAGTAGTTAATAAGGGACTAACGAAGGAACTCAATATGGGTTGTGCTGTGGGTAAGGAAAAAGCCTCCGGGAAAACAAAAGAAGAAAAAGGCAATGGAAATGGAGGCGGGATCCCTTACAACATACCTCCTGAAAGTCCTTTGGGCAGGATGTTGTGGAATTGGAGAAATAATACTTGTACAAGGGAGAAAGATGATTAAATATTGTTGCTTTATATGGACTAAGGAATCCATTCTTCGTCCCGCTGTTTTCTGGCCAAAGTACGGGTCAGACGAAGACTGGGTTTGTAAATATCTGAATTTATATGTCAATGTGTGAGGGAGAGAGAATTAAAAGAGCTGTACAGCGGGTAGAAAGTTTAACCCTTTGTGATTTGGTTTGAATGAACATTTGTTTGTTGGTGATTGAATGTTTGCGTTTTATTCCCTGGAGCTTGAGTTCCAGGACTGTTTTGAATCTGATTTTTATTATGGAATCTTTACATGATTTCTTTTAAGGTTAAGGATTCTATTGAGTTTATGAAGAAAAAAGAATGATAACTCCTGTTCGTTTTACAGATCATGACTGCCTTGCTATCAGTTTCTAACTAATATCTTTTATCTTTACATAAAAGCGATTTATGGAGGACAGTTGAAGTTTCAGTTCAACATTAGATTAAAGTAAAAACGAAATTCTATGGTTAATATCTGTGACCTTGCATTCAGCCATTGCTCATGCAATAGAAGGTTTTTTTTGAATAGACAAATTATTTTAAGGCAGCTCTGATTATTTTACGACCTATAGTATTGTAATTGAGCAATGATTGGTCAGGACTACTTAAGAAAACGAATTTTGGATTTAAATTAACGGACTAAAACTGGGTAATTACAGTGAATTTCAAAATTGGGAATTGTATGCGTTTTACATTTTAAATATTAAATACTGAAGAAATGAACGTAAATATATAAATATTTAGTATAAATATAAATATATTTACAAGTTAGGAACAGGCTTTAGAAGTTAGTCAAGCATGAATTGATGAATTGGTGTTTGAAGTTATGGGAAGCTAGAAATATTGCAATATTTCTTTTTTTAAAAAAAGGGAAGAACGTAGCGACTTATCCCCTTTGGGAGGTACCAATAGAGGACAAAGTGATTGAGTTTGTAAGTGCCCCCCTCACCAGGGAGGAGATCAGAACATTTAAAAAGGAAATGAAGGTCCTGGTTGAGGATCTGGTGGGGTTGTCTGAACAAATTGATCAATTTTTGGGGCCCAGTCTGTATACCTGGGCTGAGTTAATGTCTATTTTGAATATACTATTTACTGGGGAAGAAAGGAGACTTATACGAGGAGCCGTCATTAAAATATGGGACAGGGAACACCCGATTGGAGATGGGGATGCTGGACAGGGAGAGGCGAAGTTTCCCCTCAGAGACCCCAGTGAGAAAACCAAAACCCGGGGCATAGAGAAGAAATGAGGGAATTGAAAGACTTGATTCTAAAAGGAATAAGAGAGGCAGTTCCGAAGTCGCAGAATTTGACTAAAGCCTTTGAAGTTAGAAAGGAGAAAGAGGAGACTCCCTCAGCTTTCTTGCAAAGATTAAGGGACTCAATGCGGAAATATTCTGGAATGAACCCTGAGGACCCAGTGGTACAGGGTCTTTTGAAAGTACATTTTGTGACAAAGGCATGGCCAGACATACAGAGAAAGATACAGAAGATAGAAGGCTGGAGTGAAAAAACATTCGATGAATTGTTAAGAGAGGCACAGAAAGTGTTGGTAAAGAGAGAGGATGAGAGACTAAAACAGAAGGTGAAATGATGGTAGCTATGGTTGATGAGGTAGTTAAGTAAAGAATGGAACCAATAGTGAGCAACCAGAGCGGCGGGTGGCAGCATGTAGGGCAGAGAGGGAGAGGGAGAAGACAAGGGGGAGCATTTGATAGAGGGTTCGGGTGACAGGGGCAGAGATGGAGGTCTCCACAGGCAGGATGCTATTATTGCGGAAAGATAGGGCATTTTAAGCGGGAGTGTCCTGATCTACCAAGGGAAGAAAGGGCAATTCTGCTTATGAATTTTGATGAAGAATACGGGTGTCAGGGGTTCCTGCCCTCGAAGGCCCACCAGGAACCCTTGATAAACTTGAAGGTGGGACCCTATAGGGAAGAGGTAGTCTTCCTAGTAGATACGGGGGCAGCACGGTCATCGCTGAATTTTAAACCAAAGAAAGTAGAAATGTCGACACGGTCAGTTACGGTTTCAGGGGTAAAAGGGGAAGTGTTTACTGTTCCAGTATTTGAACCTATGATGATAGAAGGTCCAAAGGATAGGGTCACAGGGGAACTGCTGTATATCCCTGATATAGGAAGTAACGTACTAGGGAGAGACTTAATTATCCTCTTAGGACTGGAGATTGGAATTCAGGAAAAAGAATTAGTTGCACAAATGGCAATGTTGACAGAGGATGTGGAGAGAGAGGTAGACCCTATTGTATGGGCTAGAGAAGGGAATCGTGGAAAACTACAAATCCCTCCCCTTCGAATAAATTTAAAATGGAAAGGGGACGTTGTCTGTGAGCGACAATATCCCATTTCCATAGAAGGTAAACGAGGACTGCAGCCAGTAATTGAGGGACTGATTAGAGATTAAGTAAGATCCCCCATGACCACGAATGGTTTAGTGTGATAGATTTAAAGCATGCCTTTTGGGCTTGTCCCTTGGTGGAGGAAAGATTTGGGACTATCCCCCTATGAAATCCTATTTGGATTACCTCATCTGGGAACGAATGGAGAATTGCCAATTCCCGAAACTAAAGAGTTGTTCTTAATGAAGTATATACTGGGCTTGTCCTCCTCTTTATCTTTCCTCAGAAAACAGGGTTTATTTGCACAGACCCTTGAATTCACTGTTCACCCCATCCGGCCGAGTGATTGGATCTTAGTAAAATCATGGATAGAGACTAAATTGCAGCCGGACTGGGAAGGGCCGTACCAGGCTCTTTTGACTACCGAAACGGCAATAAGGACGGCGGAGAAAGGCTGGACTCGTTACACTCGGATCAAAGGGCCAGTGGAATCTCTGATTGAGGAAGAAGTCTGGACAGCCGAATCAACGCAAGAACTGCTGAAACTCAGACTAAAGAGACTTTGAGTAACTGACTATACAGTGGCGATGCAAGCGCGGGATTATTTCTGTAAGATTATATATTAAGTCTTTTAGTGTTTCAGCATGATGTTTAGAATACTGGGAATGCTTAGAGTTATGATTGAGATTTTGTCAAATATCATTTTCATATGTATTATTAACAGTTCCTGAGTCTAATAATCCACAAGTAATAGATGCTGATGCATGCAGCTTAGTAAATTGTGGGGATGTAGATAATCAGAGACAGTACCGCAGCTCTGAGATACATCTTAAGTTCTATCGGGATGGCCTTGGGGATGGTACTTGGTATAATGGTCTCGTCACAGTACATCGGACCCCCTTCCAACCAGATCGCTATTGTCCCGATAAAAAGTGTAACCCAATATACTTAACAATAAAGAAAACCACATGGCACGAAGCAATTCTGGGGGGGGGGGGGCACCTATGAAATACAATTAAATGAAACATCTGGGATAGAAATGAAAGCAAATGGGAAGGATTTCTTGGGCTGTTGTTTTCGAATTAGCTAGGACAGGGAAAACGGGTAGAATTACTGGGTAATAAGATACAACCTTCCACCACTCCCGATTACCCTAAAGTTGTAAAAATTATAGAGGTAAAGGACTTGAAACAAACCATCAAAATAGAAACTGGGTATGGGAATGCAAATGCCTGGGTTGAATGGGTAAAAAGTCTGAACAAAAGCAATTGCTATGCATGTGCCTCCGGTAGGCCAGTGGCCCGGGTGGTTCCCTTTCCGCTCGGGTGGAAGCGAGACAGGAAGGGCATGAAATGTATGATAGCCCTGTACCAGGATGAGACTGCATGGAATGAAAGGAATTGTACCTCCCTATCTCTGATGTTCCCTCCCTTGGAGAAGAACGATGCCAAAGTCCCCCCCACATTTTCCGTTGCAGTTGGAAATCACACGTCGTGTATGCACAGGCGAGGTACGAGTCGGTCGAGAGATTTGGGGGAGCTGAAATTATGTACAGAGATTAAGAATGTTACCGAAACGGAGAAGGGAGGGAACTACTCAGCACTAAAGGTTCCCCGAGCGGATCTGTGGTGGTACTGTGGAGGAAAAATATTGAGACCCACCCTACCTCCGGATTGGAGAGGGATGTGTGCAAGAGTACAATTGGCAATTCCATTTACCCTGGCATTTGAGAAGGCAAAGATAGTAGGGAAAAGGGAAGGGGTAAGAGATTACTGTTAGACACTTCTTTTGATGACAGGACTTATCTTGATTCGGTAGGAGTCCCTAGGGGAGTCCCTAGGTGATTTCAAGGCTCGTAACCAGATTGCAACAGGCTTTGAGTCAGCTCTCTTTTGGTGGGTAACAATTAATAAAAATGTTGATTGGATAAATTACATTTTCTGTAATCAACAGCGATTTATAAATTATACAAGAGATGCGGTTAAAGGAATATCAGAACACTTGATGTGACAAGTAGGATGGCATGGGAAAACACAATGGCCCTTGACATGATTTTAGCAGAAAAAGGGTGTGTGTGTGTGATGTTAGGAGGAAGCTGTTGTACCATTATTCCTAATAACACTGCACCTGATGGTTCAATTACTCGGGCCTTAAGGGGATTGACTACCTTAGCAGAGGAACTGGTTGAAAATTCAGGAGTAGACACATCTCTCACGGGATGGCTTGAATCATGGTTTGGAAAATGGAAGGGGGTGGTGGTTTCTATCTTTACTTCCCTGATAGTAGTAGTCGGGGTATTGGTGGCCATTGGCTGTTGTATCATACCCTGTATACGAGGGCTCACCCAAAGACTGATTGAAACAGCCTTGATGAAACAAATGCCCCTAAAAGGGAATCAGGCAGAGGAACTTTATCGATTAAATAATGAGGTGATGAGTGAGACCAAGATGGATGAAATCTCCGGAATGAATCTTGCGAATTTCGGGGGCGATGCTTAAAAGTAAAATTGCAGAAGATAACAAATGATGATTAAAGAAAAAGGGGAAATTGAGGGATGTGGAAAAAATAGTGTTACTTCTGCAATTCCATTTACTTATACAAAGTAAATGAACTCACACCGGTGTCTAATTGTTTTAGCCAAGAGCTGAGTCAACAAGAATGGAAACTATGTGGAGGAAATACATAATTGTTTTTGTATTAGCTAAAATTGCATGCCAGAATGAAACATGACTACAAAACAATGGTAGATATTACAGGAGAATAGATAAGCTGTTGTGAGGGGATGAAGTTAAGCTAGATACGCCTGTACAAACAGTAGGTATGAACATCTGTTTCCCAAATTACAGAGACACAGGGACACACCCCAATTAAAAGGGTCATAAGGATCAGTATGGTCGAGGAAGGCACAGATGGAGAGAGTAGATAATGATGAAGAAACAATATGCCGAACAATGGCCTACAGCGGGATGAGGTCAAACGGCCTTGTGAGGCCAGAAAAAAGCATTTTGTCACAGACAGGGCCGGATAAGGCAATGGATAAACAGGAGTAATGGGTTCCGGACTTAGGGAAGTGGAAGATGTAAACGGGGAGGAGCAATGTAAAACAAAAGAAACCAAATTATATAAATGTTGTGTATGAAATGAATTTGGGGTGCGTATGTCCCCTGCCTTATGGGAACTGGACATCACATCCTCTTGCAATTGTAAAATAAAGGACACTACTGATTCATATTTTGTGTCGGACTGAAACTATTGAAGTGTGTGAGCTTTGTTGCTCGCATAGTGATCAGTCAGGCAGGGGGTGAGTGCAGTGTTGGTTAGTGATCAGTCAGGGAGGGGGTGAGTGCAGTGTTGGTTAGTGATCAGTCAGGGAGGGGGTGATTGCAGTGTTGGGTAGGAATCAGTCCGGGAGGGGTGATTGCAGTGTTGGACAGGGATCTGTCAGGGAGGGAGAGATTACAGTGTTGGGTAGTGATCATTCAGGGAGGATGTGAGTGCAGTCTTGGTTAGGGATCAGTCAGGGAGGGGGTGATTACAGTGTTGGGTAGGGATCCGACAGGGAGTGGGTAAATTGCAGTGTTGGGTAGGGATCAGTCAGGGAGGGGGAGATTGCAGTGTTGTGTAGGGATCAGTCAGGGAGGGGGGAGATTACAGTGTTGGTTAGTGATCAGTCAGGGAGGGGGTGAGTGCAGTATTGGGTATGGATCAGTCAGGGAGGGGGTGAGTGCAGTGTTGGGTAGGGATCAGTCAGGGAGGGGGAGATTGCAGTGTTGTGTAGGAATCAATAAGGGAGGGGGTGAGTGCAGTGTTGGGTAGAGATCAGTCGGGGAGGAGGTTGCAGTGTTGTGCAGGGAACAGTCAGGGAGGGGTTAAGTGCAGTGTTGGGTAGGGAACAGTAAGGTTGGGGGTGATTGCAGTGTTGGGCAGGAATCCGTCAGGAAGGGGGTAAGTGCAGTGTTTGTGAGGGATCAGTCAGGGAGGGGGTAAGTGCAGTGTTGGGTAGGGATCAGTCAGGGAGGCGGAGATTGCAGTGTTGGGTACGGATCAGTCAGGGAGGGGTTTATTGTAGAGTTGGTTAGGGATCAGTCAGGCAGTAAGTGATTGCAGTGTTGGGCAGGGAGCAGTCAGGGAGACTGAGATTGCAGAGTTGGGAAGGGATTAGTCAGGGCGGGGGTGAGTGCAGTGTTGGGTAGGGATAAGTCAGGGAGCGGGAGATTGCAGTGTTGTGTAGGGATCAGTCAGGGAGGGGGTGAGTGCAGTGTTGGGTGTGGATCAGTCATTGAGGGGGAGATTGCAGTATTGGGTAGGGATCAGTCAGGGAGGGGGTGAGTGCAGTGTTGGGTGTGGATCAGTCAGGGAGGGTGAGATTGCAGTGTTGTCCAGGGATCAGTCAGGGAAGTGGAGATTGCAGTGTAGGGCAGGGATCAGTTAGGGAGGCTGAGATTGCAGTGTTGGGCAGGAATCAGTCAGGGAGGGGGCGATTGCCGAGTTGGGGAGGGATCAGTCAGGGAGGGGTGATTTCAGTGTTCGGCAGGGACCAGTCTGGGAGACTGACATTGCAGAGTTGGGAAGGGGTCAGTCAGGGAGGGGAGGATTGCAGTGTTGGTGGATTGAGTGCATTGTTGGGGAGGTATCAATCAGGGAGGGGGAGATTTCAGTGTTTTGAATGAATCATCAGGGATGGGGAGATTGCTGTGTTCGGTAGGGATCAGTCAGGGAGGGGGTGATTGCAGTGTCGGGTAGGGATCAGTCAGGGAGGGGGAGTTTGCTGCGTTGGGCAGGGATCAGTTATGGAGGGGTTGAGTGCAGTGTTGGGCAGGGATCAGTCAGGAAGGGTGGGATTGCCGAGTTGCGGAGGAATCAGTCAGGGAGGGGGTGAGTGCATTGTTGGGGAGGTATCAATCAGGTAGGGGGAGATTGCAGTGTTGTGTATGGATCATCAGGGATGGGGCGATTGCAGTGTTGTGTATGGATCAGTCAGGGAGGGGGAGATTGCTGTGTTAGACAGGGATCAGTCATGGAGGGGTTTAGTGCAGTGTTGTGTTGGGATCAGTCAGGGAGGGGGTGAGTGCAGTGTTGGGTAAGGATCAGTCGGGGGAGGTGATTGCAGTGTTGTGTATGGATCAGTCAGGGAGGGGTTAAGTGCAGTTTTGTGTTGGGATCAGTCAGGGAGGGGGAGATTGCAGTGTTGGGTAGGGATCAGTCAGGTAGGGGTTAAGTGCAGAGTTCGGAAGGGATCAGTCTGGGAGGGGGTGCTTGCAATGTTGAGTAGGGATCAGTCAGGGAGGGGGAGATTGCAGTGTTGGGTAGGGATCAGTCAGGGAGGGGTTAAGTGCAGTGTTGTTTAAGGATCAGTCAGGGAGGGGTTAAGTGCAGTGTTGGATAGAGGTCATTCAGGGAGGGGGTGATTGCAGTATTGTGCAGGAATCAGTCAGGGAGGAGGAGATTACCGTGTTCTGTAGGGATCAGTTAGGGAGGCTGAGATTGCAGTGTTGGGCAGGGATCAGTCACGGAGGGGGAGATTGCCGAGTTGGGGAGTTGTCAGTCAGGGAGGGCGTGTGTGCAGTGTTGGGGAGGGAACAGTAAGCGGGGAGTTGAGTGCAGTGTTGGGCAGGGATCAGTCAGGGAGGGGGAGATTGCAGTGTTGGGTATGGATCAGTGAGGGAGGGGGAGATTGCAGGGTTGTGTATGGATCAGTCAAGGAGGAGTAGATTTCAGTGTTGGGTAGGGATCAGTCAGTAAGGGCGTGATTGCAGAGTTGGGCAGGGCTCAGTCAGGGAGGGGGAGATTGCAGTGTTGGGTAGGGATCCGTCCAGGAGGGGGAGATTGCTGTGTTGGCAGGGACCAGTCAGGGAGGGGAGGATTGCAGTGTTGGTGGATTGGTGCATTGTGGGGGAGGTATCAATCAGGGATGGGGAGATTGCAGTGTTGGGCAGGGATCAGTCTGGAAGGGGCAGATTGCAGTGTTGGGTAGGGATCATTCAGGGAGGGGTGAGTGCAGTGTTGGGTATGGATCAGTGAGGGAGGGGGAGATTGCAGGGTTGTGTATGAATTAGTCAGGGAGGAGGAGATTTCAGTGTTGGGTAGGGATCAGTCAGTAAGGGCGTGATTGCAGAGTTGGGCAGGGCTAAGTCAGGGAGGGGGTGATTGCAGTGTTGGGTAGGGATCCGTCCAGGAGGGGGAGATTGCAGTGTTGGCAGGGACCAGTCAGGGAGGGGAGGATTGCAGTGTTGGTGGATTGAGTGCATTGTTGGGGAGGTATCAATCAGGAAGGGACAGATTGCTGTGTTGGACAGGGATCAGTCATGGAGGGGGTCATTGCAGTGTTTGGTAGGAATCAATCAGGGAGGGGTTAAGTGCAGAGTTCGGAAAGGATCAGTCAGGGAGTGGACGATTGCAGTGTTGCCTAGGGATCAGTCGGGGAGGAGATTGCAGTGTTGGTTTAGGATCAGTCAGTGAGGGGTTAAGTGCAGTGTTGGATAGAGATCATTCAGGGAGGGGTTAAGTGCAGTGTTGGCTAAGGATCAGTCAGGGAGGGGTTCAGTGCAGTGTTGTCCAGGGATCAGTCAGGGAGGAGGAGATTACAGTGTTCTGTAGGGATCAGTTAGGGAGGCTGAGATTGCAGTGTTGGGTAGGGATCAGTCAGGAAGGGGGAGATTGCAGTGTTGTCCAGGGATCAGTGAGGGAGGAGGAGATTACTGTGTTCTGTAGGGATCAGTTCAAGAGGCTGAGATTGCAGTGTTGGGTAGGGATCAGTCAGGGAGGGGGAGATTGCAGTGTTGTCCAGGGATCAGTCAGGGAGGAGGAGATTACAGTGTTGTCCAGGGATCAGTCAGGGAGGAGGAGATTACAGTGTTCTGTAGGGATCAGTTCGGGAGGCTGAGATTGCAGTGTTGGGCAGGGATCAGTCACGGAGGGGGAGATTGCAGTGTTGTCCAGGGATCAGTCAGGGAGGAGGAGATTACAGTGTTCTGTAGGGATCAGTTCAGGAGGCTGAGATTGCAGTGTTGGGCAGGGATCAGTCACTGAGCGGGAGATTGCAGTGTTGTCCAGGGATCAGTCAGGGAGGAGGAGATTACAGTGTTCTGTAGGGATCAGTTAGGGAGGCTGAGATTGCAGTGTTGGGCAGGGATCAGTCACGGAGGGGAGGATTGCAGTGTTGTCCAGGGATCAGTCAGGGAGGAGGAGATTACAGTGTTCTGTAGGGATCAGTTCGGGAGGCTGAGATTGCAGTGTTGGGCAGGGATCAGTCACTGAGGGGGAGATTGCAGTGTTGTCCAGGGATCAGTCAGGGAGGAGGAGATTACAGTGTTCTGTAGGGATCAGTTCGGGATGCTGAGATTGCAGTGTTGGGTAGGGATCAGTCAGGGAGGGGGAGATTGCAGTGTTGTCCAGGGATCAGTCAGGGAGGAGGAGATTACAGAGTTCTGTAGGGATCAGTTATGGAGGCTGAGATTGCAGTGTTGGGCAGGGATCAGTCAGGGAGGGGGAGATTGCCGAGTTGGGGAGGTTTCAATCAGAGAGGGGGAGATTGCAGCGTTGGTCGGGCTCAGTCAGGGAGGGGCTCATTGCAGTGTTGGGTAGGGATCAGTCAGGGAGGGGTTAAGTGCAGTGTTGGGTAGGGATCAGGCAGGGAGGGGTTAAGTGCAGTGTTGGATAGAGATCATTCAGGGAGGGGTTAAGTGCAGTGTTGGCTAAGGATCAGTCAGGGAGGGGTTAAGTGCAGTGTTGGCTCAGGATCAGTCAGGGAGGGGTTAAGTGCAGTGTTGGCTAAGGATCAGTCAGGGAGGGGTTCAGAGCAGTGTTGGGTAGGGATCAGTCAGGGAGGAGGAGATTACAGTGTTCTGTTGGGATCAGTTAGGGAGGCTGAGATTGCAGTGTTGGAGAGGTATCAATCAGGAAGGGGGAGATTGCAGTGTTGGGTCGGGCTCAGTCAGGGAGGGGCTCATTGCAGTGTTGCTAAGGGATCTGTCAGGGAGGGGGAGATTGCAGTGTTGGGTAGGGATCAGTCAGGGAGGGGTTCAGTGTACAGTTCGGAAGGGATCAGTCTGGGAGCGGGTGATTGCAATGTTGAGTAGGGATCAAAGTTTGTGCGAAGATTTGTAGCTCGGGTGCTCGTTGCTGTGGTTCTGTTCGCCGAGCTGGAAGGTTTTGTTGCAAACGTTTCGTCTCCTGGCTAGGCGACATCATCAGTGCTTGGGAGCCTCCTGTGGAGCACTTCTTTGATGTTTCCTCCGGTGTTTATAGTGGTCTGTCCCTGCCGCTTCCGGTTGTCAGTTTCAGCTGTCCGCTGTAGTGGTTGGTATATTGGGTCCAGGTCGATGTGTTTGTTGATGGAGTTTGTGGATGAATGCCATGTCTCTAGGAATTCCCTGGCTGTTCTCTGTCTGGCTTGCCCTATGATAGTAGTGTTGTCCCAGTCGAATTCATGTTGCTTGTTGTCTGCGTGTGTGGCTACCAAGGATAGCTGGTCATGTCGTTTCGTGGCTAGTTGATGTTCATGTATGCGGATTGTTAGCTGTCTTCCTGTTTGTCCTATATAGTGTTTTGTGCAGTCCTTGCATGGTATTTTGTACACTACATTAGTTTTGCTCATGTTGGGTATCGGGTCCTTCATTCTGGTGAGTTGTTGTCTGAGCGTGGCTGTTGGTTTGTGTGCCGTTATGAGTCCTAGGGGTCGCAGCAGTCTGGCTGTCAGTTCCGAGATGCTCCTGATATATGGTAGTGTGGCTAGTCCTTTTGGCTGTGGTATGTCCTCGTTCCGTGGTCTTTCTCTTAGGCATCTGTTGATGAAGTTGCGCGGGTATCCGTTTTTGGCGAATACCTTGTATAGGTGTTCGTCTTCTTCTTTTTGCAGTTCTGGTGTACTGCAGTGTGTTGTGGCCCTTTTGAATAGTGTCTTGATGCAACTTCGTTTGTGTGTGTTGGGGTGGTTACTTTCATAGTTTAGGACTTGGTCTGTGTGTGTGGCTTTCCTGTATACTCTTGTAGTGAATTCTCCGTTCGGTGTTCTCTGTACCATCACGTCTAGGAATGGGAGTTGGCTATCCTTTTCTTCCTCTCTCGTGAATCGGATTCCTGTGAGTGTGGCGTTGATGATCCGGTGTGTTTTTTCTATTTCCGTGTTTTTAATGATTACAAACGTGTCATCGACATATCTGACCCAGAGTTTGGGTTGAATTTGTGGTAGGACTGTTTGTTCTAACCTTTGCATAACTGCCTCTGCTATGAGTCCCGAGATTGGTGATCCCATGGGTGTTCCGTTGATTTGTTCGTATATCTGGTTGTTGAATGTGAAGTGTGTTGTGAGGCACACGTCCAGTAGTTTAAGTATGCCGTCTTTGTTGATAGGTTCAGCGTCCTGTTTTCTGTTCTGTACGTCCAGTCGGTTGGCTATTGTTTCTCTGGCTAGGGTTTTGTCAATCGAAGTGAACAGTGCCGTCACGTCGAATGATATCATGGTTTCTTCTTTGTCTATGTGTATATTTCTGATGATGTCCAAGAATTTCTGTGTTGATTGTATAGAGTGTTTGGATCCGCTGACCAGGTGTTTCAGTTTCTGTTGTAGTTCTTTGGCCAGTTTGTATGATGGTGTCCCTGGTAGTGATACTATGGGTCTGAGTGGGATGTCTGGTTTGTGTACTTTAGGTTATCCATAGAATCTGGGGGTGTTGTTGCTTTCTGGTTTCATTCTTTGTAGGTCAACTCTGGTTATCTGTCCGTTTTTTGTAGATGCCTTAGCGTGTTATTTATCCTATTGGTGAGCTGTGGTGTGGGGTCAAATTCCTTCATTTGGTAGGTGTTGATATCTGCAAGTAGTTGTTGTGCTTTTTGGATATAATCAGATTTATCTAGGATGACCGTCATTCTGCGTTTATTATGTTCTTATCGTTTCTTCGTGATTTCAGTGCTTCCCTCTCCTTGGTGTTGAGGTTATGTGTTTGTCTTTTCCTTATTATCATAGTTACGACAGTTTGTCTGACTGTTTGTTGTGTCTCTTCTGTCAGTCCACTGTTCCTGAGTGTGCGTTCTAGTGCTGCTAGGAAGTCTGCTGTCTTGGCGTCCCTGTGGTTGTAGTTGAGTCCCTTTGCTAGTATTGTTCTTTCCGTGTCTGTGAGCTGTCTGTGGGAGAGGTTTTTAACCCAGGTGTGTGTTGTAGTGTCCTCTTTGCTGTGTGTTAGTTTGGCCATTTTTTTCTTTTAGTGCCGTTTTTTTGCGGTGTGTAGTCCTGTTCTGTCCTATGGTGACAGCCCGTTCTATGGTCCGGGTCCATTCACGATCAGTGGTTTTTGAAATTAACGACTTTTGGCGCGCAATTTCTTGTTTGTACCTGTGGAGTCGGTTGTGCGCGTCTGTGATCATTACTTGCGTCATCCTGAATCCGTTCTGCTTGGCTGTTTCCTACTATCATAGGGCAAGCCAGACAGAGAACAGCCAGGGAATTCCTAGAGGCATGGCATTCATCCACAAACTCCATCAACAAACACATCAACCTGGACCCAATATACCAACCACTACAGCGGACAGCTGAAACTGACAACTGGAAGCGGCAGGGACAGACCACTATAAACACCGGAGGAAACATCAAAGAAGCGCTTCGCAGGAGGCTCCCAAGCACTGATGATGTTGCCTAGCCAGGAGACGAAACGTTTGCAACAACAACTTCCAGCTCGGTGAGTAGGGATCAGTCAGGGAGTGGGAGATTGCAGTGTTGGGTAGGGATCAGTCGGGGGGAGGTGATTGCAGTGTTGTGTTGGGATCAGTCAGGGAGGGGGTGAGTGTTTTGTTGGGTAGGGATCAGTCGGGGAGGAGATTGCAGTGTCGGTTAAGGATCAGTCAAGAAGGGGTTAAGTGCAGTGTTGGGTAGGGATCTGTCATGGAGGGTGTGAATGCCGTGTTGCCTAGGGATCAGTCGGGGAGGAGATTGCAGTGTTGGTTTAGGATCAGTCAGGGAGGGGTTAAGTGCAGTGTTGGGTCGGGATCAGTCAGGGAGGGGTTAAGTGCAATGTTGGGTAGGGATCAGTCAGGGAGGGGGAGATCGCAGTGTTGGGTCGGGATCAGTCAGGGAGGGGGAGATTGCAGTGTTGGGTAGGGATCAGTCAGGGAGGGGGTGAGTGCAGTGTTGGGTAGAGATCAGTCAGGGAGGGGGTGAGTGCAGTGTTGGGTAGGGATCAGTCAGGGAGGGGTTCAGTGCAGTGTTGGGTAGGGATCAATCAGCGAGGGGGAGATTGCAGTGTTGGGGAGGTATCAATCAGGGATGGGGAGATTGCTGTTTTGGGCAGGGATCAGTCTGGAAGGGGCAGATTGCAGTGTTGGGTAGGGATCAGTGAGGGAGGGGGAGATTGCAGGGTTGTGTATGGATCACTCAGTTCGGCGGAGATTGCTGTGTTGGGCAGGGATCAGTCAGTGAGGGTGTGAGTGTTTTGTTGGGTAGGGACCAGTCAGGGAGGGGGTGAGTGTAGTGTCGGGTAGGGTCAGTCAGAGAGTGGGAGATTGCTGTGTTGTGTAGGGATCAGTCAGGGAGGGTGTGAGTGTTTTGTTGGGTAGGGATCGGTCGGGGAGGAGATTGCAGTGTTGGTTAAGGATCAGTCAGGGAGGGGTTAAATGCAGTTATGGGTAGCGATCAGTCAGGGAGGGGGTGATTGCCGTGTTGGCTAGGGATCAGTCGGGGAGGAGATTGCAGTGTTGGTTTAGGATCAGTCAGGGAGGGGTTAAGTGCAGTGTTGGGTAGGGATCTGGCAGGGAGCGGGAGATTGCAGTGTTGTGCAGGGATCACTCAGGGAGGAGGAGATTGCAGTGTTGGGTAGGGATCAGTCAGGGAGGGGGAGATTGCAGTGTTGGGTAGGGATCAGTCAGGGAGGGTGTGAGTGCAGTGTTGGGCAGGGATCAGTCAGGGAGGGGGTGAGTGCAGTGTTGTGTAGGGATCAGTCAGGGGGGAGATCGCAGTGTTGGGTAAGGGATCTGTCGGGGGGAGATTGCAGTGTTGGGTAGGGATCAGTCAGGGAGGGCGATATTGCAGAGTTGTGTTCGGTTGGAGGGAAATCAGGAGGGAAAAGAGTGGTCATGAGTTTGCTTTAATAATTAGGGTTAAGGAGCATCCAAATATCTTATACAAATGCATAAAGGCCAAGGGTCACTTGGGAGACAATAGGGCCCTCCAAGTTCAAGACAGCCTGCACGTGTAGCTGCAGGAGATGGGGGAGATACTGAACAAATATTTCCTGTAGAGAAGGACATGGAAGATATAGAATAGGATGATGGTTTGGGAAATAGCATTGGGAAATAGATGATGTCTTCTTGCAAAATGTCCACATTACAGAGGAGGAGGTGATGGATGTCTTGAAACCCATAAAGTTGGATAAATCCCCAGGACCTTATCAGGTATACTCTCGATCTCTGTCGGAAGCTAAAGAAGTGATTGCTGGGCCCCGTGCTGAAATATTTGTATCATTGATAGACACAGGTGAGGTGCCAGAAGACTGGAGGTTGGGCTAACGTGGTGCCACTGTTTAAGACGGGTGCGAAGGACAAGCCAGGGAACTACAGACTGGTTTGCCTGACGTCAGTCGTGGGCACGTTGAAAGACGGATATATGAGGTACAGGAATTACATGTGTTTAGAAAGGCAATGTCTAATTGGGGATAGTCAGCATTGCTTTGTGCATGGGAAATCATGTCTCAAGATATTGAGTTTTTTGAAGAAGTAACAAAAGGATTGATGAGGGCAGAGCGGTGGGTGTGAGTGATATGGACTTCAGTAAGGTATTCGAAATGTTTCCACATGGGCGATTGGAGAGCAAGGATAGATCTCAGGGAATACAGGGAAAACCAGCCATTCGGATACAGAACTGGGACGAAGGTAGACAACAGAGGGTGGTTGTGGAGGGTTGTTTTTTTCAGACTAGACACCTGTGACCAATGCAGTGCCACAAGGATCGGTGCTGCGTCCACTACTTTCCATTAATTATATAAGCGATTTGGATGTGGACATAGCAGGAAATGTTAGTAAGTTTGCAGATGACACCAGAATTGGAGGTGTAGTGTTAAGTGAAGAAGATTACTTCACATTACAATGGGATCGTGAACTGATGGGTCAATGGGCTGACGAGTGGCTGATGGAGCTTCATTTAAATAAATGGGTGGTGCTGCATTTTGGGAAAGCAAATCTTCGCAGGATTTATACACTTAATGTTAAGGTCCCAGGGAGTGTTTCTGAACAAAGAGACCTTGGAGTGCAGGTTCATTGTTCCTTGAAAGGAGAATTGTGGGTCTATAGGATAGTGAAGAAGGTGTTTGGTATGCTTGCATTTACTCAGTGCATTGAGTAGAGGAGTTGGGAGGTCATGTTGTGGCTCTACAGGACACTGGAAAGGCCAGTTTTGGAATATTGCGTGCAATTCTTGTCTCCTCCCTGTCGGAAGGAGATTGTGTAAATTGCAAGGGTTCAGAAAAGATTTACAAAGATGCTGACAGGATTGGAGGATTTGAGCTAAAGGGAGAGGTTAAATGGGCTGGGCCTGTTTTCCTTGGAATGTCTGAGGCTGAGGGGTACCCATATGGAGGTTTATAAAACCATGAGAGGCATGGTTAGGATTAACAGACACGGTCTTTTCCCTGGGGTGGGGTAGTCCAGAACTGGAGGGCCTAGGTTCAGGATGAGAGGGGAAAGATATAAAAGGAACGTAAGGGACAACGTTTTGATGTGGAGCGTGTTGCGTGTATGGAATGACCTGCCAGATGAAGTGGTGGAGACTGGTACAATTACTGCATTTAAAATTCATCTGGATGGGTATACGAACAGGAAGGGTTGAGAGGGATTTGGGCCAAATGCTGGCAAATGTGACGAGATTATGTTAGGGTGGCGTGGTAGAGTTGGACCGAAGGGTCTGCTTCTGTGCTGTACATCTCTATGACTGTAAATGTTTTCTACTGTCCATTTCCAGCCATACACTTCACTATTTCCCCTGTTTACCTTGGTCAGTTCTCCCAGCAAACACATGCTTGGTTGTGATTGTAGGGTGTGCTTTATGGTCACTTTAAAAATCCATCATCTCGCTGAATACCACTCTGCTGCAATTTCCCCGACGATACCTCAGTGTCACATTACACTTCCCTCAGCGTCATCACCTCACGGCCGATCTGAGATAGTCACGCCCCTGGCCATTTGCACAACTAGTTATTCAAAGAAACACTGACACAAACATTCTAAGAGGAGTTTGGAGATCATCACTTTCGCCACTGTGACCGTCCCAGATTATACAAAGACTTAAATCTCCCAAAATTATCACAGTGCCTTTGCGTTACACAGGAATTCTCTCAGCCCATCTCCCTCTCAAACCCTCCCTCTCTCTCTCCCAAGTCTCTCCCACCCTCATCTCTCTCACACCACACTCTCACCCTCTCTCTCTCACTCCTCTCTCTCTCACACATCTCTCTCTTTCCCCTCTCTCTCTCGCACACACCTCTCTCTCTCACCGCCACTCTCTCTCTAACCCTCTCTCTCTCTCACCCCTTCTCTCTCACCCCCCCTCTCTCACGCACTCACTCTCAGGCCCTCTCTCTCTCACTCCTCTCTCTCTCATCCCTCTCTCTCTCTTATCTCTCTCTCTCACCCCCTCTCTCTCATCTCCTCTCTCTCACCCTCTCTTCTCTCAGCCTGTCTCTCTCTCTCCCCTGTCTCTTTCTCACCTGCTCTCTCTTCCAGCCGGATCTCTCTCACACACACCCTCTCCCTCACCCCTCTCTTTCTCACACCAATCTCTCTCACACCTCGCTCTCTCTCACCCCTCTCTCTTTTACCTGTCTCTCTCTCTCTCACCCCTCTCTCTCATCCCCTCTCTCTCATCCCTTCACTCTCGCTCCCTCTCTCTCACCCTCTCTCTCTCTCTTTCAGCCTGTTTCGCTCTCACTCCCTGTCTCTTTCTCACCAGCTCTCTCTTCCACCCCATCTCTCTCACACTCCTCTCTCCCTCACCCCTCTCTCTCTTTCACCCCTCTCTATCTTAACCATCTCTGTCTCTCTCCTCTCACCCAGCACTCTCCCCCTCTCCCCTTTGTCTCACCCCTGTCTCACCCCTCTCTCTCAACCCACTCTCTCACACCTCTCTCCCCCCTCTCTCTCGCCCACCTCTCTCCCCTTCTGCCCTTTCTCTCCCTCCTCTCTCCACCTCTCTCACTCCACTCCCCCTCCCCATCTCCCTTCCCCTATCTTTCCTTCCACTCTATCACCCCCTCTCACTCTCCCCCTCTCTTTCCCTATCTCTTTCTCCCTCCTCTCTGTCACCTCTCTTTCACTCTCCCTGTCCTCCCCATCTCACCCCCTTTCTCTCCAACCCTCCACCCTCTCTCCCCTCTCGCTCTCCCCTCTCTCCCCCTCTCTCTGCCCCACTCTCTACCCCCTCCCTCTCCTCAATCTCTCCCCCACTCGCTCTCACCCCGTCTCTCACTCCTCTTTCTTCCTCATTCGCTCTCTCTCCCACGCTGATCTCTCTCATCCCCCTCTCTCTCACCCTCTCTCTCTCACCCCTCTCTCTCACCCCTCTCTCTTACCGCTCTCTCACAAACCGTCGTTCTCATGCCTCTCTCTCACCCCTCTCTCTCTCAGACACCCTCTCTCTCACCTCTCTCTTTCTCACCCCTCTCTCTTACTGCCCTGTCTTTCACACACCTCTCTCTCTCTCAACCTTTCTCTCTCACCCCTTCTCTCTCACCTCCTCTCTATCACCCCCTCTCTCTCACACCCCTCTCTCACCCCTCTCTCTCACACCCCTCTCTCTCTTTCCCCTCTCTCGCTCACACACTTCTCTCTCTCTCACCCTCACTCTCTCTCTCTCACATTTTCTCTCTCACACCCTCTCTCTCACCCACTCTCTCTCAGGCCCTCTCTCTCTCACACCCTCTCTCTCTCATCCCTCCTTCTCTCATATCTCTCTCTCTCACCCCCTCTCTCTCATCCCCTCTCTCTCACCCTCTCTTCTCTCAGCCTGTCTCTCTCTCACCCCTGTCTCTTTCTCACCCGCTCTCTCTTCCAGCCCGATCTCTCTCACACCCCTCTCTCCCTCACTCCTCTCTTTCTCACACCCCTCTCTCTCTCTCACCCCTCTCTCTCTTACCCGTCTCTCTCTCTCACCCGCTCTCTCTCAACCCTTCACTCTCACTCCCTCCCTCTCACCCTCTCTCTCTCTCTCTTTCAACCTGTTTCTCTCTCACTCCCTGTCTCTTTCTCACCAGCTCTCTCTTCCACCCCGATCTCTCTCACACCCTCTCTCCCTCACCCCTCTCTCCTCCTCACCCTCTCTCTCTAACTCACCCCTTTCTCTCTCACCCCTCTCTCTCTCTCAACCGTCTCTCTCACACCTCTCTCTCAATCTCTTTCTCTCACCCCATGCACTGACAGTGCCAGAGACCCGGGTTCAATTCCCGCCTCAGGCGACTGTCTGTGTGGAGTTTGCACGTTCTCCCCGTGTCTGCGTGGGTTTCCTCCGGGTGCTCCGGTTTCCTCCCACAGTCCAAAGATGTGCTGGTCAGGTGAATTGGCCATGCTAAATTGCCCGTAGTGTTGGGTAGGGGGTAAATGTAGGGGTTTGGGTGGGTTACGCTTCGGCGGGTCAGTGTGGACTTGTTGGGCCGAAGGGCCTGCTTCCACACTATAATGTAATTTAATGTAATATAAACTCCTCTCTCTCATCCCTCTCTCTCTCACACCCTCTCTCACACCCAATCTCTCTCACCCACTCTCTCTCTTACCCATCTCTTTCTCCCCTCTCTCTCTTTCCCCCTCTCTCAACCCCCTCTCTCATACTCTCTCCCTCTCTCTCACTCCCTGTCTCTTTCTCACCAGCGCTCTCTTCCACCCCGGTCTCTCTCACACACCTCTCTCTCTCTCACCCCTCTCTCTCTTCCACTCCTCTCACTCACACACCTCTCTCTCTTAACCATCTCTCTCTCACCCCTATCTCTCTCAACTCCTCTTTCTCACACACCTCCCTCTCTTAACCGTCTCTCTCTCATCCCCCCCTCTCTCTCTTACCCCTTCTGTTTCATCCCCTCTCCCTCACCCCTCTCGCTCACACCTCTCACTCTTACCCCCTCTCTCTCTTTCACACCCCTAACCCCCCTCTCTCTCTCACACACACCCTCTTCTCTCACCCTCTCTCTCTCTCTCACCCCTGTCTCTTACCACTCTCTCTCTCACACACACCTCTCTATCTCACTCTCTCTCACCCTCTCTCTCACACCTCTCTCTCTCTCCCCCTCTATATCTGTCATGCCCTCTCTCTCTCCCCTCTCTCTCACCCCCTCACTCACTCTCACTCTCTCACCCCCTCTCTCTCACCCCCCTCACCCTCTCTCTCTCACATCCTCCTCATTCACTCTCACTCTCTCACCCCTCTCTCTCACCTCCTCTCTCTCTCACCCCGCTCTATCTGTCATTTCCTCTCTGTCTCCCATCTCTCTCACCCCCTCATTCTCTCTCACTCTCTCACACCTCTCTCTTAGCCCTCTTACTCTCTTAACCCCTCCCACTCTCACCATTCTCTTTCTCTCTCACCCCTCTCTCTCCCAGCCCACTGTCTCTTACCCCCCACACCCTCTCTCTCTCCCCTCTCTCTCTAACACCCCCTCTCTCTCACCCCCTCTCTCTCTCTCACTCCTCCCCTCTCTCACCCCCCTCTTTCACCCCCAACTCTCTCACAACCTCTCTCTCTCTCTCAGCCTGTCTCTCTCTCACCTCCAGCCTCTTTCTCCCCCCTCTCTCACCAATCTCTTTCTCTCTCACCCCTGTCTCTCACCCTCTCTCTCTCACACCCCCTCTCTCTCACTCCTCTCCCTAATCCCCCTCACTCACCCTCACTCTCAAACACCCCTCTCTCTCACCCCTCTTTCTCAGCCTCTCTCTCTCTCTCATCCCCCTCTCTCTCTCACCCCTTCTCTCTCTCTCACCCCTCTCTCTCACCCCCCTGGCTCACCCCCACAACCTCTTTCTCACACCTCTCTCTCTAACACACCCTCTCGCTTACCCCCCTCTCTCACCCCCCAACTCTCTCACACTCCCTCTCATTCTAACTCCCCTCTCTCACCACCTTTCTCTCACCCCCCCCTTTCACCACCTTCTCTCTCACACCACTCTCTCACACCCACTCTCTCTCTCTTACCCCCCTCTCTCTCTCACAACTCCTCTCTCTCGCCCCCCTGCACCCCTCTCTATCTTTCTCCCCTCCCCTCTCTCCTCCCTCTCTCTCCCCCACTCTCCCCCTGTCTCTCTCATCCCTCTCTCTCACCCCTTCTGTCTCACCTGTCTCTCACCCCTCCCTCTCCCCTCAGTCTCCCTCTCTCTCGCACCCCCTCTCTCTCTCACCCCCCTCTCTCGCCTCCTCGCTCTCTCTCTCATCCCCTCTCTCACCCCATCTCTCTCACCATCTCTCCATCTGTCACCCCTCTCTCTCACACACCCCTCTCTCACACACACATACCCTCTCTCTAAGCCCCCTGTATCTCTCACTTCATCTCTCTCTCTCACCCCTCTCTCTCCCTCACCACCCTTTCTCTCACCCCTCTCTCTCACACACCGCTGTCTCTTCACCGTCTCTCTCACACCTCTCTCTCTCAGCCCTTCTCTCTCACCCTCTCTTTCGCAGCCCCTCTGTCTCACACCTCTCTCTCTCTCACTTCTTCTCTCTCACCCCTCTCTCTCACCACCCTCTCTCTCTCACCCCTCTCTCTCACCACCCTCTCTCTCACCCCGCTCTTTCTCTCACCCCTCTCTCTTATCCCGTTCTCTCTCCCCTCTTTCTCTGTCACCTCTCTCTCTCTCACTCATTCTCTCTCACCCCTCTCCCTCACTCCTCTCTCTCACCCCCCTCTCTCTCACCCCGCTCTTTCTCTCACCCCTATCTCTCTCTTCCCGTTCTCTCTCCCCTCTTTCTCTCTCACCCTCTCTCTCTCGCCCCGCTCTCTCTGATCACCCTATCTCTCTCACTCTGCTCACTCTCATCCCCTCTCCCTCTCTCTCACACCCAAACACTCTCTCTCCCTCTCTCACACTCTATCTCTCTTAACCCTCCCTCCCTCACCACTCTCTTTCTCTTTCACCCCTCTCTCTCAGCCGCTCTCTCTCACGCCTCTCTCTCACCACATCTCTCTCACACCTCTCTCTCTCTTAGCCCATCTCTTACCACCCTTCTCTCTTAGCTGCCTTTCTCTCTCATCCCCCTCTCTCTCTCACCCAGCTCTCTCTCTCTCATTCCGCTCTTTTCCCCTCTCTCACCGTCTCTCTCGCCCTGCTCTCTCTCACACCCACCCCTCTCGCTTTCTCTCTTACCACTCTCTCTCTACCCGCTCCTCCCTCTCTCTCCCTCTCTCCCCACTTCCCCCCCCACATCTCTCCCCCTCTCTCTCATCCCTCTCTCTCTCACTCCTCTCTCACTCGACCCTCTCTCACCCCTCTTTCCACCCTGTCTCTCCCCCTCTACCCCCTCTCTGTCTCACCCACTCTCCCACACCCACTCTCTCTCTCACACCGCCTCTCTGTCATCCCTCTCTCCCAGCCCTTCTCTCTCAGACCCTCTATCTCAGCCCCCTTTCTCTCGCACCCTCCCCTCTCATCCCGCTCTCTCTTCCCTCTCACTCGTCCTCTCTCACACAGCCCCTTTCTCTCTCAGCTCCCCACACTCTCTCAGCCCCCTCTCACTCAGCACTCCTCCCTCTCAGCCCCCTCTCTCTCATCCCACCTCTCTCACCCACATTCTCTCTCCCCCCCACATCCCACTCTCTCACCCCTTCTATCACCACCCACTCTCACGCCCCCCTCTCACTTCCCACCTCTCTCCCTTCCCCTCTGTCTGACCCCCTCTCTCTTTCTCACCCTTGTAACACTCTCATCCCTCTAACTCTCTCTCCCCCTTTCTCCCCCCTCTCTCTCCCTGTCCCCTCTCTCTTTCCCCCCTCTCATCCCCCCTCTCTCACACCCCCTCTCTCACCCCTTCTCTCTCAAGGCCCCCTCTCTCACCCCTCTCTCTCAGCCCCCTCTATCTCACCCCCGTCTCTCTCAGACCCCTCTCTCTCACACCCTGTCACTCTCTCACCCCTCTCTCGCTCACCCCTCTCTCGCTCACCCCTCTCTCTCAGCCCCTCTCTCTCAGCCCCCTTTCTCTCCAATCCCCTCTCTCTCAGACACCTTTTCCTCAGCCCCCTCTCGATCTCACCCTGCTCTCTCTCATCTATCCCTTCTCTCACAACCTCTCTCTCACCCTCTCACCCTCTCACTCTCTCTCTGTCTCCCACCCCCTTTCTCTCTCACCCCTTCTCTCTCTCTCTCTAACTCCGCTCTATTTCTCATCCCCTCTCTCTCCCCCCTCTCTCTATCACCCGCTTTCTCTATCACCCCCTTTCTCTCTCACCCCTTTCTCTCTCACCCCTTTCTCTCTCACCCACGCTCTCTCTCACCCACGTTCTCTCTCTCACTCCCTCTCTCTCTCACCCCCTTCTCTCTCACCCCCTCCCTCTTTCATCCCGCTTTGTCTCTCATCCCCTCTCTCTCACCCCCTCTCTCTCTCACCCCCTTTCTCTCTCACCCCCTTTCTCTCTCACCCACGCTCTCTCTCTCACTCCCTCTCTCTCTCTCACCCCCTTCTCTCTCACCCCCTCCCTCTTTCACCCCGCTTTGTCTCTCATCCCCTCTCTCTCTCTCACCCCCTCTCACTCTCTCTATCTCTCTCACCACCCTCTCTCACCTCCTTCTCTCTCCCCCATCTCACCCCCCTCTCTCAACCCCCCAAACCCCTCTCTCTCACACTCCATCTCTCACATCACGCCTCACACTCCCCCTCTCACCCCCCTCACCGGCTCACACCCCTCTCTCACACCCCCATCACCTCTCTCATACCTCTCTCTCTAATCCCCACTCTCCCATCCTCCTCTCCCCAACACCCTTTCTCTCAACCCCGCCCACTCTCTCACCAGTCTCTATCTCTCACCTCTCTCTATCGCTCTCTCTCAAATCCGTCTCTCTCACCCCTCTCTCTCATTCCCCTCTCTCCCTCTCACCAATCTAACTCACTCACCCTCTCTCCCAACCTCTCTATTCCCACTCTCTTCCTCCCCTCTCTCCCTCTCTCATTCCTCTCTCTCACCCCGCTCTCTCTCAGCCCTCTGTCCCTCACCCCTCTGTCTCTCACCACCTTCCTATCTCACATCTTCCCTCTCTCACCTCCCCTCACTCATCCTCTCTCTCTCTCACCCCTAGAACATTCTCACCCCTCTCTCTGACACCTCTCTGCCCTCTCCCCACTCCCCGCACTCTCCCCCTCTCTCACACCCCTCTCTTACCCCTGCTTTCTCTCACTCCATTCTCTCAGCCCCCCTCACCCCTCTCTCTTTCACCCGCTC